>NC_059219.1:7106011-7461011 GCF_020615455.1 Coregonus clupeaformis
CCCTCCCCTCTCTCTCTCCTCTCTCTCTCTCCCTCCCTCTCTCTCTCTCTCTCTCTCTCTCCCTCCCTCTCTCTCTCCCTCTCTCTCTCTCTCCCTCCCTCCCTCCCTCCCCCTCTCTCTCTCCCTCCCCTCTCTCCCTCCCCCTCCCCTCTCTCCCTCCCCCTCCCCTCTCTCCCTCCCCTCTCTTTCTCTGGAATGTGTGATAGATGTGCATGTGAGAGAGACGTTTTACAATACTTGTGAACAATGTTCCCTCAAAAGGCTACTGTGGCTATTTGATCATAATGTAGGCCTACAGGAGTGGCCTACCATCAAAAACAATGGAGAAAATGCATCCCATAACATTTTAACATGGAAATAGCTGTTCTATCATTCAGCCTACAGTAGCAGCCAATGTGTGGTGTTCAATGTAGGCCTACATTTCATGAGACTTTTGAAAAAAACATGCAGGGCTTGACATTAACTTGTTTATCCACTTGTCCTTCAGACAAGGAGGTGACTGAAAATGTTTTTGTGTTGTTTGATGCAAGAAAACACTTTACAAAATAAAATATATTATTATTCCCATAGCATTATTACAGAGACTTAGACACGTATGCTACCCTCTGCCTATTGGCTACTTAGCTTATTCAAGCCCATCTCAAAATACAACACTGCCCTTTAAGACAAAAAAAAAGGTCTTTACCTGACTCACTTTTCAAAGAGGTCTAGGATTGTACACGTTTTGTGCTCTTGTAGGAAGCAATCACTCCCCTATTCCTGACTACAAATTATATATAACTGGGCTAATAACTCAATAACTAAAATCAAATAAAATTGTATTGGTCACATAAACATACTTAGCAGATGTTATTGCGGGTGTAGCGAAATGCTTGTGTTCCTAGCTCCAACAGTGCAGTAGTATCTAACAATTCACAATACACACAAATCTCAAAGTAAAATAATGGAACTAGCAAAGGATACGAACAAAATGTGCACGTGGCTACATGCAGCTCTATCGCTTTGATTTCAAAACAAGCGCATCTACTCACAACTGTTCATGCTGTAAACACTGTCCAGTTCAAAGTAAACCGCACAGATTCATATATGGCAATGGTCTATTTGCATATAGGCCTACTGCAGCTCTGATTGGTTATGCCACACCGGTCTGTGTAGAGTACGGGCTGAGTCGTGCCTGTCAATGCAATAGAATCCTACTCCGATGCGTTCTGCCTACAACAAAATATCTTGCATAGTTTGTTTTGTTTCGGTATGTTGCATTGAAAGTGGCTAATATTGCGTTGATTCAACAAAAATTGCCACAGTAAAGGGAAACGTTGATAGTGTTAACAAGGAAAACTCTAGAACACTACCTACCAACCTTTCTAAGTCAAGATCACTTTCTGAGTCAAAATGCAAGCCGAGATCTACCCCCAAAATTTTACAAAATTAAATAAACGTAAGCCTATGAAACATTAACCAATTAAAAACAGTACTGTAGCAATGAGGTTGGTGCAGTAAGATATAGGCCCAATACATTATCACTGCATATTGGCTTTGCTTGAATTGCCCTGCCAATGCATTGTTGTTCGGGCCATTTAAGAAATATATAAATTATATTAAAACATTTGAGGTAGGCTATATGATCACACCGGTAATAGATCCGTTGTTGTATTACTTTTGAGGCACAGCTGAGTGAGCGTACATTTCAATAATTTGCTTTTTATTTTATTGGGCTGATGGTGCCTGCATCTGATGGTCAGTCTCAGCGGAGGGAGAGAGCAGCAGACTGGGGGTCCGCCTCTCAACATCCCTCCGCTTTCCCTTTCCTCCACTGACACTGACCAAAAAGGGACACCTTATTCCAGCTGTTGGCGAAACTCGAGTCGCATCGCATTATTTCCGCCTCATGCACAAATTCATGTTGTTCCTCCTAAGACCCAAGCCGCTATTAATAACAACAACGCAAGTCTATCGATACACTGTCCTATTCATTCATTACTGCTGCAGTGCTCATTGTAGAGCTGAGTGGAAATAGGAAGAACGCGCATTTTATGGCTTATAAAAGTGTTGAATACAAAGTGTTGACAGTGCTGAGTAAGAACTTAAACATGAACTCACTCTAGTCATGGTTTTAAATGTTTTGAAATCTCACAGTATCAACTTTGCTGTAGCTTTCTTTTATACCTGCTACGTTACTGCAGACACGGTAATCTGAGCCATCTGATTGGCCAGCGTTAGGCCTATAGTGCACTTGATTTGCTCTCCGGGGCCGCCGGCAAGGAAGAGTTTGTACCTTCAGACACATGAAATGGTTCAAAATGGCAACAGTTTGCCTACACGGTGCGCAGGGCAGCTGAATCGGGTGCACCGAACTCCAACAGCCCGAGACATTTTTTTTTTTTTTAAAGGAACACAATGCTTTAACGTTGGGTTTTTTACAGAAATGTTTGGAGATTGACTAGGGATGAAGTTCAATCTCGTGCTTCTCTCCTTGGGCTGATATTTCTTCTGCGTGGCAGTCCCGCGGGAGCTGCGTGGCAGTCTCGGGGCTCCTGCGCGCCCGCGCATGTTGCGCAGCCTAGAGGGAGCATTGCTTGTGAGTACCAGAAGTCCTCACGAGAATAGTAAACAAACCAAACATTTCAAATCAAATCAAATTGTATTGGTCACATGCGCCAAATACAACAGGTGCAGACATTACAGTGAAATGCTTACTTACAGCCCTTAACCAACAGTGCATTTATTTTTAAACAAAAAAGTAAAAATAAAACAACAACAAAAAAAGTGTTGAGAAAAAAAAGAGCAGAAGTAAAATAAAATAACAGTAGGGAGGCTATATATACAGGGGGGTACCGGTGCAGAGTCAATGTGCGGGGGCACCGGCTAGTTGAGGTAGTTGAAGTAATATGTACATGTGGGTAGAGTTAAAGTGACTATGCATAAATAATTAACAGAGTAGCAGCAGCGTAAAAAGGATGGGGTGGGGGGGCAGTGCAAATAGTCTGGGTAGCCATGATTAGCTGTTCAGGAGTCTAATGGCTTGGGGGTAGAAGCTGTTGAGAAGTCTTTTGGACCTAGACTTGGCACTCCGGTACCGCTTGCCGTGCGGCAGCAGAGAGAACAGTCTATGACTAGGGTGGCTGGAGTCTTTGACAATTTTGAGGGCCTTCCTCTGACACCGCCTGGTATAGAGGTCCTGGATGGCAGGAAGCTTGGCCCCAGTGATGTACTGGGCCGTACGCACTACTCTCTGTAGTGCCTTGCGGTCGGAGGCCAAGCAGTTGCCATACCAGGCGGTGATGCAACCAGTCAGGATGCTCTCGATGGTGCAGCTGTAGAATTTTTTGAGGATCTGAGGACCCATGCCAAATCTTTTCAGTCTCCTGAGGGGGAATAGGCTTTGTCGTGCCCTCTTCACGACTGTCTTGGTGTGTTTGGACCATGATAGTTCGTTGGTGATGTGGACACCAAGGAACTTGAAGCTCTCAACCTGTTCCACTACAGCCCCGTCGATGAGAATGGGGGCGTGCTCAGTCCTCTTTTTTTTCCTGTAGTCCACAATCATCTCCTTTGTCTTGGTCACGTTGAGGGAGAGGTTGTTGTCCTGGCACCACACGGCCAGGTCTCTGACCTCCTCCCTATAGGCTATCTCATATTTGTCGGTGATCAGGTCTACCACTGTTGTGTCGTCGGCAAACTTAATGATGGTGTTGGAGTCGTGCCTGGCCATGCAGTCATGGGTGAACAGAGAGTACAGGAGGGGACTGAGCACGCACCCCTGAGGGGCCCCCATGTTGAGGATCAGTGTGGCAGATGTGTTGTTACCTACCCTTACCACCTGGGGGCGGCCCGTCAGGAAGTCCAGGATCCAGTTGCAGAGGGAGGTGTTTAGTCCCAGGATCCTTAGCTTAGTGATGAGCTTAGAGGGCACTATGGTGTTGAATGCTGAGCTGTAGTCAATGAATATCATTCTCACGTAGGTGTTCCTCTTGTCCAGGTGGGAAAGGGCAGTGTGGAGTGCAATAGAGATTGCATCATCTGTGGATCTGTTGGGGCGGTATGCAAATTGGAGTGGGTCTAGGGTTTCTGGGATAATGCTGTTGATGTGAGCCATGACCAGCCTTTCAAAGCACTTCATGGCTACAGACGTCAGTGCTACGGGTCGGTAGTCATTTAGGCAGGTTATCTTAGAGTCCTTGGGCACGGGGACTATGGTGGTCTCCTTGAAACATGTTGGTATTACAGACTCAGTCAGGGACATGTTGAAAATGTCAGTGAAGACACTTGCCAGTTGGTCAGCACATGCTCGGAGTACACGTCCTGGTAATCCGTCTGGCCCTGCGGCCTTGTGAATGTTGACCTGCTTAAAAAGTCTTACTCACATCGGCTACGGAGAGCGTGATCACATAGTCATCCGGAACAGCTGGTGCTCTCATGCATGCTTCAGTGTTGCTTGCCTCGAAGCGAGCATAGAAGTGGTTTAGCTCGTCTGGTAGGCTTGTGTCACTGGGCAGCTCGCGGCTGTGCTTCCCTTTGTAGTCTGTAATAGTTTTCAAGCCCTGCCACATCCGACGAGCGTCAGAGCCAGTGTAGTACGATTCAATCTTAGTCCTGTATTGACTCTTTGCCTGTTTGATGGTTCGTCGGAGGGCATAGCGGGATTTCTTATAAGCGTCCGGGTTAGAGTCCCGTTCCTTGAAAGCGGCAGCTCTACCCTTTAGCTCAGTGCGGATGTTTCCTGTAATCCATGTCTTCTGGTTGGGGTATGTACGTACGGTCACTGTGGGGACGACATCATCAATGCACTTATTGATGAAGCCAGTGACTGATGTGGTGTACTCCTCAATGCTATCTGAAGAATCCCGGAACATGTTCCAGTCTGTGCTAGCAAAACAGTCCTGTAGCTTAGCAGCTGCGTCATCTGACCACTTTTTTATTAACCGAGTCACTGGTGCTTCCTGCTTTAGTTTTTGCTTATAAGCAGGAATCAGGAGGATAGATTTATGGTCACATTTGCCAAATGGAGGGCGAGGGAGAGCTTTGTATGCGTCTCTGTGTGTGGAGTAAAGGTGGTCTAGAGTTTTTTTTCCTCTGGTTGCATATTTAACATGCTGGTAGAAATTAGGTAGAACGGATTTAAGTTTCCCTGCATTAAAGTCCCCGGCCACTAGGAGCGCTGCATCTGGATGAGCGTTTTCCTGTTGATTTATGGCCTTGTACAACTCATTCAGTGCAATCTTAATGCCAGCATTGGTTTGTGGTGGTAAATAGACAGCTATGAAAAATATAGATGAAAACTCTCTTGGTAAATAGTGTGGTCTACAGCTTATCATAAGATACTCTACCTCAGGCGAGCAAAACCTCGAGACTTCCTTAGTATTTGATTTTGTGCACCAGCTGTTGTTTCAAATATACACAGACCGCCACCCCTTGTCTTACCGGAGTCAGCCGTTCTATCCTGCCGATGTAGCGTATAGCCCGCTAGCTGTATGTTATCCATGTCGTCGTTCAGCCACGACTCGGTGAAACATAAGATATTACAGTTTTTAATGTCCCGTTGGTAGGACAACCGTAATCTTAGGTCATCCAATTTGTTATCCAATGATTGAAGATTGGCTAATAGGATTGATGGAAGAGGCAGTTTACTCGCTCGCCGTCGGATCCTTACAAGGCACCCCGATCTACATCCACGATATCGTGTCTCTTCCTCACGCGAATGACGGAGATTTGGGCCTTGTCGGGTGTCTGTATGATATCCTTCGCGGCACCTCGTTGAAGAAAAAATCTTAGTCCAATACGAGGTGAGTAATCGCTGTCCTGATATCCAGAAGCTCTTTTTGGTTATAAGAGACGATGGCAGAAACATTATGTACAAAATAAATTACAAATAACGCGGAAAAACACACATAATAGTACAATTGGTTAGAGGGCTGTAAAACGGCAGCCATCTTTTCCGGCGCTGTGAGGACATTTAGCTGGTCCTCACTTGTAAAAAGGCTATTTTAGGCTTAGGAATTAGATTTAGGGATAGGGTTAGAATTAGGGGTTAGGTTTAGAGTTAGGATTAGGTTTAGGGGTTAGGTTTAGGGGTTAGAGAAAATAGGATTTTGAATGGGAATCAATTGTGTGTCTCCACAAGGTTAGTTAAACAAGACTGTGTGTTTGTGCAAAAGAGAAGTGTGTATAGTGGGGCTTAGCGGTGATGTCATAGTGTTTCCACTGTGGTGAGTGTGCATTCCTGGGCCATGAAACACCGCTGCAGCCGTCTGTGTTTTCTCTAGCTCTGTGTAGCCTCTGCCTTCAGTAAACTTGATCTGGTATAGATCTGAACGCCCAGTGTTGGAGGAGGTCACGTATTGATCTGAACGTCCAGTGTTGGAGGAGGTCTGGTATTGATCTGAACGTCCAGTGTTGGAGGAGGTCTGGTATTGATCTGAACGTCCAGTGTTGGAGGTGGTCTGGTATTGATCTGAACGTCCAGTGTTGGAGGTGGTCTGGGATATAATCACATCAACAGGACTGGAGTAACAAAATGGAGAGGAGTTATAGGTAACAGTCTGGGGGGGTCTCCTGTGCCAATCCAAAAAGCCCCTCCTCTTTCCTCTTCTTCTCCTCCTGAGAGTTCCTTCTCTTTTATTCCCTTTACAATGGATATTCCTCCCTCAGCCTGGACATTGCACCCTTCCCCCTATCCCCTCTTCCCACCTTCTCCTTTCCTTCTCTCTCCTCTGCCCTCATCACCCCCCCCTCAGTCCTCCCCCCACTCATTCTCTCTCCTCCTGCCACATGACAAGGTTTATCGCTCCCGTGGGCTTCCAGGTTCAAAATACCATGATACAACACACTGTGTGTGTGGAGGGGATACACTGTATTCACCAGACCATAGCATAATTATCCTGCCCTCCTGGAGGACAGACACACACACACAGCTCAGTCAGCAAGGTATAAAGGAGTATCAGCAACAGAACCTCATTCAGAGAGGATGGGAGAGCAACAGAAGGGCAGATGGGATGGGACACTCTAAATGAGTGTGGTTATTGAAGAGGAACACAGACACACACAAAAAGCAAAACAAGCACATTGATCAGACACACGGCACACGAAGATAAATGTTATCAGATCATATGTAATTTAATTGAACCGTATCTAATGTAATTGCACATGGTCAATGGACTGATTGACAGAGGAACAGAGGACACGTGCTGCCTGTGTGTGTGTGTGTTGCTTTCATTAGAGAGATGGTTTAAAGGGGTGGACATATTTTATTATTAATGTGTGTGAGGTCACTGGGACAAGGACCGTGTCTAAGTACTCTCTCTCTCTCTCTCTCACACTCACCTTGGGATCCAGAGTTAATCTGTATAAGGTCTTCATACACCATCAGAGTAGCAGCTCTCTCTGGTAGCAGCTCCAGACTGAGAGAGGAAAACACTGGAATACACACATTTTTACATTTTAGTCATTTAGCAGACACTCTTATCCAGAGCTACTTACAGTAGTGAGTGCATCCATTTTTGTACTGGTCCCCCGGGGGAATCGAACCCACAACCCTGCCGTTGCAAGCGCCATGCTCTACCAATTGAGCCACACGGGACCCAGTCATTAATTTATTAATCACACTAAACCACACTGTGGCTCATTTTTCATTCTCACTAATAAAAGGTAAACTATTGAATTTTGGTTTTCCTCTCAACTTTTATTTATTTTCTAACATATGTGGTTGGTAGGAAAACATACTTGATGATCTAACTTTCCCTTTTATATTCTCTGTGATCTGCCTCTACTCTTAAACCACCGGATTCTGTTTTTCATAGCGCCCTTCGTTTTATCACAGGAGACCGTTCTATTACTCATCACTGTATTCTTTACCAAAAGGTTGGCTGGACCTCTATAAAGTCATGTAGATCACATCATTACGCTCTTTTTGTTTACAAACTTCAGACTTACCTTAGCTAACATCACTATTAAGATTTAAAATGACAAGTCATCAAACCCGTTCACAGGGTTGGTTACCTCTGGAGACTCCTTTGGTGTCTAGAGCGTTAGGTCAATCAGCCTTTAAATTCCTTGCACCTTACGTGGGGAATGATCTACAATACACTTGGAGGAATTGGTGCCTCTAGGGCATTTCAGACGGTTGTTAGGGGACCTTTTATATGAATGTGTAGTTGAATGTGTTTATTGTATTTTGATGTGTATTGTGGTGCTATACAGGGCTCATCTGGTCTCAGCATTGACACCCTGTCAAAATAAAGGCTGAATAAAAATCATACAACAGACCAAAGTTCTCTACTCTTTCCTACTTCCGCTGGCTTCCTGTCACCCCTACTTTCCTTTCTCGGTCACTCCTCCTTTCCCCTCTCTGTCACTCCTAGTGCTGATAAGCATGTGTGTGTGTGTGTGTGTGTGTGTGTGTGAACAATTTGAAAGTGGTGGGTGAGGATAATGGGGGTGTTCCATTACAGCTTTATTATAATAAGTATCCCCCTCCTCCATCACACACACCTCCCCCCATGGCCTCTTGGGAGGGCTGTGTGTGTGTGTGTGACGGGGGGGGACGTGGTCACTTATTATAATAAAGCTGTAATGGAACACCCCCATTATCCTCACACAGATTGTTCACACACACACATACTTTGTAGATTTGACTACGTTGACCTACCAGGCAGTCTGGTGGGTCTCCAGGGGGCGGAGTTTGGCACGTAGCCCTGTCTGGTTGCTGTGACGACCAGCAGGGTTCCAAGGCGGTAGGGAAAGCGCAGGTAGGCGTTGCCGTCGGCAGCGGAGGTCTCTGTGGTTACAGGGGTGTGGTTGGCGAAGAGCTCGATGGTGGCTCCGCCCAGGGGCTGGTGGGTACTGGCATCACTCAGGTGAACCTTCAGAGTCACCTCTACAGACAGACAGAGAGACAGAGACAGAGACAGAGACAGAGAGAGAGAGAGAGAGAGAGAGAGAGAGAGAGAGAGAGAGAGAGAGAGAGAGAGAGACAGAGTTACACACACTGCTAAGTTATACTTTTACTTCACTAAATTCCCAAATAAAATAATGTACATTTTGACTGACACCCAAAAGTACTCGTTACATTTTGAATGCTTAGCAGGACAGGAAAATGGTCCAATTCACACACTTATCAAGAGAACATCCCTTGTCATCTCTACTGCCTCTAATCTGGCGGACTCACTAAACACAAATGCTTCATTTGTAAATGATGTCTGAGTGTTGGAGTGTGCCCCTGGCTTTCTGTAAATATTATTATTATTATTATTATTATTTTTTTTTTTTTTATTGTGCCGTCTGGTTTGCTTAATATCAGGAATTTGAAATGATTTATACTTGTACTACTTAAATATATTTTAACAATTCCATTTACTTTTGATACTTAAGTATATTTAAAACCAAATAATTTTAGACTTTTACTCAAGTAATTTTTACTGGTTGACTTTCACTTTTACTTGAGTCATTTTCTATGAAGGTATCTTTATTTTTACTCCAGTATGACAATTGGGTACTTTTTCCACCACTGGTGCACCACACAGACTCAGACTTGTCACTAATTGTCTGTAATTAGTTGGCCTTCAATCTCTAATGAGTCCCATTTGATCTGAAAATGAACAAACTTTGCCTAATGAAGCGTATCAATGTCCAGCCCAACAGAAGATGAATCCTAGAACATAGCCTAGGCATATATACAGTAGTACATACAGGAGTCAGGATAAGCTTTCTGACTCAGTTACATTTGACATTGGCAGTTAACAGCCAATCACAGTGAGTGGCCAAAACCCAATTTCCTGGTTACCAGCCAATAGTAAGGCTCTGTCAAAACAATGGGCCCTTTCGCTGTTTCTTGATGGCTGAGGAAGGAAGTCTCTGAGCACACATCTCCTTTATTACTGTCACACACCTTCCTGGAAACTGCTGAATAACATACTTCCATTAAACCATTAACTCGGTTGGATAGCAGAGCATTGTAAAGCTGGCCACACGCACACACACACACACCTAGTTCATGCAGTGCCAGAGCTAAACTGGGACAGAGCAACAACCCACTCTCTCAAGTGGAACACCCAGACTGGCCAAGCTTGTCTAGTCTAGACCTTTGTTAGGGTCCTATCAAATCTGTTGAATTTTCTGCCTGATTCCGTTTCGTTTTTCCAGGTTTCCGTTTTCCCCTGTTTTTTCAGGTTCACTCTCAAAATTGCACTTGATTACAACAACTAAATTGGATGTTCTAGAAATGTAGATTTTTGGGTGTAGATAACCTTTAATTCCAGTGAGCACCTAATATTTTCTGGTAGAGTTTGCAAAACAAATACCCACTGGATTGATGCAAATAATCATGATATAATTCTGCCAGGTAAGCATAGGCTACTTTGTAGTTAACATTTACTTGAGAATGTTTTTGGGAAAGCCTTTCCATCTACCAGAAGATTTGACATTAGCATCATCGCTAACGGCTACAAGAGGTAGCTGCACGCACCACACACACAGACGGGGAATTCTCCTTGCCTCTTCAGAAAGTTGCAGGAAATATGAATCACTGATGCATTCTGTTCATGTCTTATGATAAACTTGGGCAAATTAATAATGTTTCAATACATTTAGTTGACTCCCTACGAAGTTCAATACATTTAGTTGATTCCCTACGAAGTTCAATACATTTAGTTGATTCCCTACTGTTCAATACATTTAGTTGATTCCCTACTGTTCAATACATTTAGTTGATTCCCTACTGTTCAATACATTTAGTTGATTCCCTACCGTTCAATAAAAAAAATTATATTGTTGAATTGTATTTTATTGTCTGGATTCCGTGATTCCGTCCGTGTTCTCCATATCGCAGATTTTATATGGTGCTACTTTATAAAACAAGGATGGAGGACAGAGAGGGTATACCACCAACGTTAGGTGGTTGGTAGCTGCTGTACTTAATTTCGGCTACTGATTGCAGTCTGCCAGTTTGGCTTTATACATAGCTTGGGCTTTGTCGAGTAAGGCTTAAACTATGTATTTAGATTGTAGTTAGGTACTATAGGTAGGCATCGTGGGCTGTATATTATTAAGTAGTATAGGTAGGCATCGTGGGCTGTTGTGGGTAGCTGTTGTGTAGTTATTGTAGGTTACTTTTGTATTCGGCGGTGCCGGATGTAGCACGAAGCTAGCTAGCTAACTCACCTCCTGGATTAGCTGGCGAGGTTGCTATTAGCAACGGTTGCAACTAAAAACAATATCCTTTTAGCCAGCTACATTCGTTCGCAGCGACGCCGCTTTTTCAAACAAAGTCAACACAGTAGCCATTGCTAGCCAGCCAACACTACCAGCAGGCTGTGGTAGCTAAATACAATATCTTTGTGCTAGCTACCCAACGTTTAATCGTTGCTGCGTTATGAAAGGTAAGCTTGGCTTCTTATATGGTGTTGAGTTAAGCTTAAACCATGTATTTAGATTGTAGGTAGGTATTGTGGTTTGGTATTATAGGTAGCTTACTCAGGTAGTTATTGAAGGTTATTGTAGGTAATTATTGTAGGTAAGGACTGTATTCGGCGGACTCCGGCGAAGCACGAGGCTAGCCTACCCACTACTTGGACCAACAAAGCTAGCTAGCTAGCTAGCGGGTAGCTACTGGTAACTTTTTGCAACTATGGTTAATTGTTTCCAATGTTATTTCATGCTTAAGAGTACCTGTGATTGAGCCAGCTAGCTGCTACCATTCAGCTGTTTTTCTAACCTCATCCGAGGCATTAACGTTAGGTGGTTGGTAGCTGCTGTACTTAATTACAGCTACTGATAACAGTCTGCTGTAGTTTACAACAATTCTAATTTCTAAAGTGGAAGTTGGGAGAGTTTTACTCGGGTGGTTCAGTGAAACAATTATAGTTTCTGAGGTGGAAGTTGGGAGAGTTATATATATATATTTTTTTTTTGGTGAGGGAGGCCTGCTCTCTCCTTTCCCTGATGTTTAGTTCATTTCATCCCGATCTCCTCTGCATTATTGTAGCCATCTGCTGCAGCCTGTCAACTATGCCTCTGCCTATCCCTGTTCTCTCCTCTCCGCACAGGCTACACAAACGCCTCACACCGCGTGGCTGCTGCCTCTCTAACCTGGTGGTCCCTGCACGCACCACACACCTTGAGTTCCAGGTCTCAGGCAGCCTCTGGAACTGCCGTTCTGCCGCCAACAAGGCTGACTTCATCCCAGCCTATGCCACCCTCCAGTCCCTTGACTTCCTGGCACTGACGGAAACATGGATTACCACTGAAAACACTGCTACTCCTACTGCTCTCTCCTCGTCTGACCATGTGTTCTCGCATACCCCGAGAGCATCTGGTCAGAGGGGTGGTGGCACAGGAATCCTCATCTCTCCCAAGTGGTCATTCTCAATTTTTTCCCCTAACCCATCTGTCTATCTCCTCATTTGAATTCCACGCTGTCACAGTCACTAGCCCATTTAAGCTTAATATCCTTGTCATCTATCGCCCTCCAGGTTCCCTTGGAGAGTTCATCAATGAGCTTGACGCCTTGATAAGTTCCTTTCCTGAGGATGGCTCACCCTTCACAGTCTTGGGGGATTTCAACCTCCCCACGTCTACATTTGACTCATTTCTCTCTGCCTCCTTCTTTCCACTCCTCTCTTGACCTCACCCTCTCACCATCCCCCCCCACTCACAAGGCAGGCAATACGCTTGACTTCATCTTTACTAGATGTTGCTCTTCTACTAATCTCACTGCAACTCCCCTCCATGTCTCCGACCACTACTTTGTATCCTTTTCTCTCTCGCTCTCCTCCAACACTACTCACTCTGCCCCCTACACAGATGGTAACGCGCCGCCGCAACCTTCGCTCTCTCTCCCACTACTCTCTCCTCTTCCATCCTATCATCTCTTCCCTCTGCTCAATCCTTCTCCCTCCAATCTCCTGATTCTGCCTCCTCAACCCTCCTCTCCTCCCTTTCTGCATCCTTTGACTCCCTGTGTCCCCTATCCTCCCGGCCGGCTCGGTCCTCCCCTCCAGCTCTGTGGCTTGATGACTCATTGCGAGCTCACAGAACAGAGCTCCGGGCAGCTGAGCGGAAATGGAAGAAAACTAAACTCCCTGCCGACCTGGCATCTTTTCACTCCCTCCTCTCTACATTTTCTTCATCTGTTTCTGCTGCTAAGGCCACTTTCTACCACTCTAAATTCCAAGCATCTGCCTCTAACCCTAGGAAGCTCTTTGCCACATTCTCCTCACTGCTGAATCCTCCCCCCTCCTCCCTCTCTGTGGATGACTTTGTCAACCACTTAAAAGAAGGTTGACGACATCCGATCCTCGTTTGTTAAGTCTAATGACACTGCTGGTCCTGCTCACACTGCCCTACCCTATGCTTTGACTTCTTTCTCCCCTCTCTCTCCAGATAAAATCTTGCGACTAGTGACTGCAGGCCGCCCAACAACCTGCCCGCTTGACCCCATCCCCTCCTCTCTTCTCCAGACCATCTCCGGTGACCTTCTCCCCTACCTCACCTCGCTGATCAACTCATCCTTGACCGCTGGCCATGTCCCTTCCGTCTTCAAGAGAGCGAGAGTTGCACCCCTTCTCAAAAAACCAACACTCGATCCCACTGATGTCAACAACTACAGACCAGTATCCCTTCTTTCTTTTCTTTCCAAAACTATTGAGCGTGCCGTCTTTAGCCAACTCTCTTGCTATCTCTCTCAGAATGACCTTCTTGATCCAAACCAGTCAGGTTTCAGGACTGGTCATTCAACTGAGACTGCTCTTCTCTGTGTCACGGAGGCTCTCCGCACTGCTAAAGCTAACTCTCTCTCCTCTGCTCTTGTCCTTCTAGACCTGTCTGCTGCCTTTGATACAGTGAACCATCAGATCCTCCTCTCCACCCTCTCCGAGCTGGGCATCTCCGGCGCGGCTCACTCCTGGATTGCGTCCTACCTGACCGGTCGCTCCTACCAAGTGGCGTGGCGAGAAGCTGTCTCCGCACCACGTGCTCTCACCACTGGTGTCCCCCAGGGCTCAGTTCTAGGCCCTCTCCTTTTCTCCCTATACACCAAGTCACTTGGCTCTGTCATATCCTCACATGGCCTCTCCCTATCATTGCTACGCTGACGATACACAACTAATCTTCTCCTTTCCCCCTTCTGATAACCAGGTGGCGAATCGCATCTCTGCATGTCTGGCCGACATATCAGTATGGATGACGGATCACCACCTCAAGCTGAACCCTGGCAAGACGGAGCTGCTCTTCCTCCCGGGGAAGGACTGCCCGTTCCATGATCTCGCCATCACGGTTGACAACTCCGTTGTGTCCTCCTCCCAGAGTGCGAAGAGCCTTGGCGTGACCCTGGACAACACCCTGTCGTTCTCCGCCAACATCAAGGCGGTGACCCGATCCTGCAGGTTCATGCTCTACAACATTCGGAGAGTACGACCCTGCCTTACACAGGAAGCGGCACAGGTCCTAATCCAGGCACTTGTCATCTCCCGTCTGGATTACTGCAACTCGCTGTTGGCTGGGCTCCCTGCCTGTGCCATTAAACCCCTACAACTCATCCAGAATGCCGCAGCCCGTCTGGTGTTCAACCTTCCCAAGTTCTCTCACGTCACCCCCTCCTCCGCACACTCCACTGGCTTCCAGTTGAAGCTCGCATCCGTTACAAGACCATGGTGCTTGCCTATGGAGCAGTGAGGGGAACGGCACCTCCGTACCTTCAGGCTCTGATCAGTCCCTACACCCAGGCGAGGGCATTGCGTTCATCCACCTCTGGCCTGCTGGCTCCCTTCCTCTGCGGAAGCATAGTTCCCGCTCAGCCCAGTCAAAGCTGTTCGCTGCTCTGGCACCCCAATGGTGGAACAAGCTCCCTCACGACGCCAGGACAGCGGAGTCACTCACCACCTTCCGGAGACATTTGAAACCCCACCTCTTTAAGGAACACCTGGGATAGGATAAAGTAATCCTTCTACCCCCAAACCCAAAAAAAAAAGTATAATTGTAAAGTTGTTATCCCACTGGCTATAGGGTGAATGCACCAATTTGTAGTCGCTCTGGATAAGAGCGTCTGCTAAATGACGTAAATGTGCCCTTGAGCAAGGCACTTAACCCTAATTGCTCCTGTAAGTCGCTCTGGATAAGAGCGTCTGCTAAATGACTAAAATGTAAATGTAAAAATATACTGATAAACAGAAAATAAGAGCCGAATGGGAGACAAGTTTCACAAGAGAACTCCAAGTATTTAGAACACTTTAGTTTCAGTGAGCGTGAGTTGTGCGAGGCTAACATTTGCAAGGTAACACTTACCTTTACCCAGGCCAGAACCCTAACCTTTACCATTGTGGAGAACGGCACTTTGCAGGAGTCATACGGTGTGAGTGAGTGAGACAGAGAGAGTGAGACAGAGCGAGAACAACCAGGAAAAAGAGAGCTTGTGTTTCAAGCCTAGACCTTTAAAAAAGTCAGATTATGCCACACACACACACACACACACACACACACACACACACACACAAGCCCTTTTCAGCTTGTTTCATAAAGGAGCTTGGCTAACCTCTTAACGGTGACTTGGTACCAACACTGTAAACAAATGTCTGGTCTGGCAGGTTATGTAAACAACAGTAATGTGTGCTAATATCTAACAAGGATACTTTAGCCATTCTTCATCACTGAAATAAGTAGGAGCTCCGTCTAGTACAGTCACCTACAGCAAGGGGAACAATTAATTTCAGCAACACAAAACACACATCTTCCTCATCTCTCTGCTATTACACCATCTACTTACTCCTCTGTCGTATACGTGCCCACAAACGCACACCCTCTCACACACACACACACCCCCTCTCACAAACACACCCCCTCTCTCACAAACCCTCTCACAAACACACCCCCTCTCACACACACCCCCTCTCTCACAAACACAACCCCTCTCTCACAAACCCTCTCACAAACACACCCCCTCTCTCATCTACATGTTTCCATATGGCAGACGCTTGTCTCTGTGATAATGGGAGTGGTGTTTGATTATTGTCCCTTAATTAAGGCTGAAAGGGTGTGCCCCTCCCCCCTCCCGAACATACACATACCCGTCCTTTACCCTTACATACACACACCCACACTTACCCCGTCCCCCAACCCCAGGACATGCTCACCCATCTCCCCAGGCTAGATTATTATTAATGTAACAGATACACTGACACACAGAGGATCAGACAAATACAGACTATAGGGGGTGGAGTCCTATAGGAGCCATGTTCTACTCTGTAGCTCAGTTGGTAGAGCATGCCGCTTGCAACGCCAGGGTTGTGGGTTTGATTCCCACGGGGGACCAGTATGAAAAAAAAAAAATGCACTCACTAACTGTAAGTTGCTCTGGATAAGAGCGTCTGCTAAATGACTGAAATGTAAAAAATGAAATGAGCCAGACTCCTACAGATTCTCTATCTACAGTGAAAAGTATTTGATCCCCTGCTGATTTTGTACGTTTGCCCACTGACAAAGACATGATCAGTCTATAATTTTAATGGTAGGTTTATTTGAACAGTGAGACAGAATAACAACAAAAAAATCCAGAAAAACGCATGTCAAAAATGGTATAAATTGATTTGCATTTTAATGAGGGAAATAAGTATTTGACCCCTCTGCAAAACATGACTTAGTACTTGGTGGCAAAACCCTTGTTGGCAATCACAGAGGTCAGACGTTTCTTGTAGTTGGCCACCAGGTTTGCACACATCTCAGGAGGGATTTTGTCCCACTCCTCTTTGCAGATCTTCTCCAAGACATTAAGGTTTCGAGGCTGACGTTTGGCAACTCGAACCTTCAGCTCCCTCCACAGATTTTCTATGGGATTAAGGTCTGGAGACTGGCTAGGCCACTCCAGACACCTTAATGTGCTTCTTCTTGAGCCACTCCTTTGTTGCCTTGGCCGTGTGTTTTGGGTCATTGTCATGCTGGAATACCCATCCACGACCAATTTTCAATGCCCTGGCTGAGGGAAGGAGGTTCTCACCCAAGATTTGACAGTACATGGCCCCGTCCATCGTCCCTTTGATGCGGTGAAGTTGTCCTGTCCCCTTAGCAGAAAAACACCCCCAAAGCATAATGTTTCCACCTCCATGTTTGATGGTAGGGATGGTGTTCTTGGGGTCATAGGCAGCATTCCTCCTCCTCCAAACACGGTGAGTTGAGTTGATGCCAAAGAGCTCGATTTTGGTCTCATCTGACCACAACACTTTCACCCAGTTCTCCTCTGAATCATTCAGATGTTCATTGGCAAACTTCAGACTGCCCTGTATATGTGCTTTCTTGAGCAGGGGGACCTTGCGGGCGCTGCAGGATTTCAGTCCTTCACGGCGTAGTGTGTTACCAATTGTTTTCTTGGTGACTATGGTCCCAGCTGCCTTGAGATCATTTACAAGATCCTCCTGTGTAGTTATGGGCTGATTCCTCACCTTTCTCATGATCATTGCAACTCCACGAGGTGAGATCTTGCATGGAGCCCCAGGCCGAGGGAGAGTGACAGTTATTTTGTGTTTCTTCCATTTGCGAATAATCGCACCAACTGTTGTCACCTTCTCACCAAGCTGCTTGGCGATGGTCTTGTAGCCCATTCCAGCCTTGTGTAGGTCTACAATCTTGTCCCTGACATCCTTGGAGAGCTCTTTGGTCTTGGCCATGATGGAGAGTTTGGAATCTGATTGATTGATTGCTTCTGTGGACAGGTGTATTTTATACAGGTAACAAACTGAGATTAGGAGCACTCCCTTTAAGAGTGTGCTCCTAATCTCAGCTCGTTACCTGTATAAAAGACACCTGGGAGCCAGAAATCTTTCTGATTGAGAGGGGGTCAAATACTTATTTCCCTCATTAAAATGCAAATCAATTTATAACATTTTTGACATGCGTTTTTCTGGATTTTTTTGTTGTTATTCTGTCTCTCACTGTTCAAATAAACCTACCATTAAAATTATAGACCGATCATTTTTTTGTCAGTGGGCAAACGTACAAAATCAGCAGGGGATCAAATACTTTTTTCCCTCACTGTATATATCACTTTTCTCAAACTAGTTGCAATAACCATTTTAATTTTCACTGTAGTGGGTCTTTTAAGGGTAGTGAAAATATGCACTGTTACCATGGCGTTCCCCCCAACACAGAGGTCAGTGAGAGGGAGGCATTCTAATGGCACATCACTTCCTGTCCCAGTGTTCCGTCCTTCCTTAGGGGTACCAGCTGTGCTCACTCTGAAGAGCTCCCCTGGGAGACTGTGGTGCGCGCACACACTTACACACACACCTCCCCATTCTGATCCAATAAATCTCTGGTGACATCATCCTTAAACAGGCTAAAGCCCTCTGACTGAGAGGTGCATCTCAAAACACACACAAATGTGTGTAAGAAGAGAAATGTGTTTTAGCAGCCCTGTTAAACCAGTCGTTCTCTCAGTAACTGGCTCCCGGTCTCTCTCTCTGTGTGTGTGTGTGTGTGTGCCATATGGAGGATAAAGGCATCAAAGGGAGTTTTTCCTGACCCGATGCTGAGATCTACCACCAAATAGCCCAAGCAACAGCAGCCAGAGCAACAGGGCGTGTGCGACACAGACAGTATGGGTGTGCGAGGAAGAGCCAGTGTGTTCATTATGTTTGTGTGAGTGTGTGGAGGTTATTGATTATCAGACCCTGCTGTGAGGTAGAGGGAGTTGGGCATCATCACTGAGCCATAATAATGGCAGGACAGTAGCCTCCTCTGTCTGTGGCTACTAGCTGCTCTGACGGAGGGCTGCTGTGCTAAAGGTCGACTGGTTGTACTTATGGTATCCATGGTTACTGGTTATTAATTGTCAGATCAGGTCCTAGATACCGTTAACCCCTGCTGTTGATTTTATAACAGGGTTTTTTCCCCGCTCAACGCAAACACACAACACAGGTACTAGGATAGGGATAACCCACCACAATATCTTTAACATAACCTATCAAATTCTATCTTTAAAATATCCTGATGAATATTCCAGTGTAGTAAATTAGTAGGCAGAGATTAAAGTATAGAGATAATAATTCCATCAACTCTGCACGAGAGGCTTTCTTTGGCACCATCACAACCTTTCACCTCCTCCTTGGCACACTAGGAAACTACAGTGTTCTGTGGTCGACGAAAGTAAATACTTTGAGTCATCTCATTAATACTTGGGGGATTCCCCATCTCTCTCCGTTTCTGCTCTTATTTGGCCTCTTTAACATACACTCTCTCCATTTCCTTCATCTATTTCCTGGTTTTGTGTGTATAAAGACGTGGGGACAGAGCATGATAGACTACATTGTTTTCGAAGAGGTATTGATTGAGAATGAGGGGTGCTGTAGCTCAGCTGGTGTTGCTGTTCTGTCTCTCTGGGGCATGGGGCCAAGATCCCTATCCAATCTGGGCTAGGGTGGATAAACTCACAGCCATAGTGGACCAATCTGGGCTAGGGTGGATAAACTCACAGCCATAGTGGACCAATCTGGGCTAGGGTGGATAAACTCACAGCCATAGTGGACCAATCTGTGCTAGGGTGGATAAACTCACAGCCATAGTGGACCAATCTGTGCTAGGGTGGATAAACTCACAGCCATAGTGGACCAATCTGTGCTAGGGTGGATAAACTCACAGCCATAGTGGACCAATCTGTGCTAGGGTGGATAAACTCACAGCCATAGTGGACCAATCTGTGCTAGGGTGGATAAACTCACAGCCATAGTGGACCAATCTGTGCTAGGGTGGATAAACTCACAGCCATAGTGGACCAATCTGTGCTAGGGTGGATAAACTCACAGCCATAGTGGACCAATCTGTGCTAGGGTGGATAAACTCACAGCCATAGTGGACCAATCTGGGCTAGGGTGGATAAACTCACAGCCATAGCGGACCAATCTGGGCTAGGGTGGATAAACTCACAGCCATAGTGGACCAATCTGGGCTAGGGTGGATAAACTCACAGCCATAGTGGACCAATCTGGGCTAGGGTGGATAAACTCACAGCCATAGTGGACCAATCTGGGCTAGGGTGGATAAACTCACAGCCATAGTGGACCAACTGCAGAAAACATACTCAGGTACTGTGTGTATTTATATGAAACCTTCACTTTCAGTGACACAAACTGACTTGAAGGTATATTTGAAGTGTTTCATTCCAAATCGCTATACCCCATCTACTCATGGCTTGGGGTTGTTAAATGACAGACATGTTTGTTTGAAACTTATCACTAGATGGTTTCATGTCAGAGAAACAAACCATCACATTTTGTTTCAAAACTAGATATATCCACCTCACTCTCAGTGAAAAAAGTTGCAATGCATGGTTTTACACAGTCTAATGTGACAAATAATTAAAATAATTAAGACCTAGTGCAGTCCAAAACTAAAAGTTTGAATAATATTGTGAAATTGTGAAAATGATGATTGTGTCCTTTTAGTGTAAGAACTGTTAGAAAATAACCGTCAGTCTGTTTTTTAAAAATTGGAAACAATCACAGTAAGAGAGATAAAAACTGCTGCATTGGACCTTTAATTAAAAAACGGTACAAATGATACATTTGTGACGTCAACACAAAATAATATATTAAAAACTGTATCAATACAATAACATGAGATCTGGGCTCTGGTCAAAAGTAGTGCACTATATAGGATGCCATTTGGGACAAGGCCTAACTCTAACCAAACACTATAGCATGAGGTTAATTTATGATGTGTTGAATTCATATGTTAAATATACAGGATACGAACATTCTATTCCAGCTAAACAATGGATATACAGACAGAATCTCAAAGAGCTTGTTAAGCAAAAGAAACAACAAAAAGTAAAGTAATTTAGGCTACAACAGTAGCTAGATGAAGTTGGAGTGCTTCTTCAAACCTCCAGCAGATGGGCAGCGTGCATGAGAGGATTTAGAAGCTCTGCTAGATGGTCAGCAGAAGTGGTGGCCGGAGGTGGTGGTCATGTCAGCACGGCAGGCAGCTCAGTGTCATCAGGGCGTCTCCAACTTCTCTGCTAGCATTAGCTAGTTTGTTGACAACGCTGATTTTCATCAAGTTACAGGCAGGAATCCAATTCATGATATCAAGACTTGATCTGCACTCATTTAGTTAATGAAAAATACACGTTTTATAAATAATAAAGAAATACATAAAAACGATTAAATATGTACAGAATTTACATGAGCTCTCTGCCTCGGCAACTAAAAAACTTTACCCATAAGCATTCATTTCTGATGAAAAAACACAAATGTGAAACATTTGTGGATATAGTGTTTTGGAAATAAACTCTTAATTTCAAAACAATATAGCTACTGTCACTGTGCTAGCTAGGCTATAACATCTATTTTGTGACAGAAAAATACAATTTAAAAAATGTAATTTGAAGGTACACAACAGACACTGTACTTTATTCAGTGTTTTGCCTAGTGCTTAACAAAAATCACAGATCATATTCAGTCCCTCTTAATCCAATAATAAATATGTTATATTTTTCTGTTATTAATTAGCATTATGTCATTGATTTCGTTCAGACAGAAACAAATATATGTACTACTAAATTATAGATCTGGAGGAAAACTGCAGCAATGCCTCAACGAATACAGGTGTTGTGCTAGTGCATGTGTGTGCGTGCATGTGTGCGTACATGTGTGTATAAAGCACTGTTTTAGTAGTCTGTGCACAAGCCCAGAGGATAAGCAGAGTGCTGCAATGCAGTGTGTCGTATGCATAGGCACACACACAGTCCCCTCCCACAGTCCCCCCTCCCCCTCATCTGTACAAACAATAGTACGCAAGTATAAACACCATGGGACCACGCAGCCGTCATACCGCTCAGGAAGGAGATGCGTTCTGTCTCCTAGAGATGAACGTACTTTGGTGTGAAAAGTGCAAATCAATCCCAGAACAACAGCAAAGGACCTTGTGAAGATGCTGGAGGAAACAGGTACAAAAGTATCTATATCCACAGTAAAACGAGTCCTATATCGACATAACCTGAAAGGCCGCTCAGCAAGGAAGAAGCCACTGCTCCAAAACCACCATAAAAAAGCCAGACTACGGTTTGCAACTGATCATACTTTTTGGAGAAATGTCTTCTGGTCTGATGAAACAAAAATATAACTGTTTGGCCATAATGACCACCGTTATGTTTGAAGGAAAAAGGGGGGCCTGGTGCACTTCACAAAATAGATGGCATCATGAGGAACGAAAATTATGTGGATATATTGAAGCAACATCTCAAGACATCAGTCAGGAAGTTAAAGCTTGGTCGCAAATGGGTCTTCCAAATGGACAATGACCCCAAGCATACTTCCAAAGTTGTGGCAAAATGGCTTAAGGACAACAAAGTCAAGGTATTGGAGTGGCCATCACAAAGCCCTGAGCTCAATCCTATAGAAAATGTGTGGGCAGAACTGAAAAAGTGTGCGCGAGCAAGGAGGCCTACAAACCTGACTCAGTTACACCAGCTCGGTCAGGAGGAATGGGCAAAAATTCATCCAACTTATTGTGGGAAGCTTGTGGAAGGCTACCCAAAACGTTTGACCCAAGTTAAACTATTTAAAGGCAATGCTACCAAATACTAATTGAGTGTATGTAAACTTCTGACCCACTGGGAATGTGATGAAAGAAATAAAAGCTGAAATAAATCATTCTCTCTACTATTATTCTGACATTTCACATTCTTAAAATAAAGTGGTGATCCTAACTGACCTAAAACAGGGAATACATTTTTACTAGGATTAAATGTCAGGAAATGTGAAAAACTGAGTTTAAATGTATTTGGCTAAGGTGTATGTAAACTCCCGACTTCAACTGTATATAGCTAGCTATGCGTCTGGAGAGGAGAGAAGAGGAGAAGCCATCAGTATCGACCAGAGCCCCAAGGAGGGCTGAAGGTTATACTGGGTCAGCGAGAGAGAGAGAGACAGTAAAATAAAATAACAATTTACAAAACTGAGTTGAGATGCTCAGAAGGCATCAATCATTTTCGCTACAGAACTTAATAGGCTACTACCTCATGTTGACATCACGTGATAGTTGGGGACACTTCATATTCAGTTACACAGACAGACAGACAGGGACACACAAAATAGTCCAATACATTACTGTTTGGTTAGAGTCTCTCACACAACTATGCGCACACACACAGTCACAGCAATATGATTAAGAAACTAAATTAGAATCAAAACTGAAGAAGCAACACACAGAGCTGCACAGTTCTCCAAGCAAAGTAGTGTGTGTGTGTGAGAATGAGTGAGTAAATGGGAGAAACAGATGCAGCTAGTCTTGGAAGCGCTCTACTCTTTATAAAAGGGAAGCTTTGGAGTGGCTGAATGAACTACCTCTGCAGCGATTCTGATTACGCTTTACAGTGTGTGTGACGTGTGTGCTGCCATTTCACTCATGTCTGTAACAATGGGGAAAAAAACAGAATTATCCAAATAGGTTGGGCCCAGCCTAAACCATTTCCAGCCCTGCCCCCAATTCAGCAGGAGGCTGTGAAAGAAGAGGCAGTGAAGCAAGAGCCACCTGTCATATACTGCCTTTCACTCTTTATAGAGAGAGGGTGGTGTGTGTGAGAGAGAGACATTCCTCCTCCCAGATGTCAATCTGCAGTATCTAGCTTATATTCATGTCTAGAGGAATCTACTGTATACGTGGTCAAATTCATACACAAAATGCTTTAAAGTTATCTCTCTCGTGGAATACTGCTGGTCTGAAAACAATCCATTACACAATGTTACAGGGCAAAAAAACAAGCTCACGTTTCCACCTTATCTGAATCAGGAACAAAGTAAAAACCAAAATGATACATTTCAATTGAGAGGCTGCAGAAGAACTTGTCATCAACTAACGTTAGCTACAGCAGCTAACGTTAGCTAGCCTATGTTGCCAACAACATGCAATATCAGCTAGGTAAGATGTGGTGTTTTTGTTTCTGTGGAGGGCACGTTGTGAGACACAAAATCACTTTAAACCATTCAAATGATATAATACCTTGGCTAGATTAAACACGAACGACCACAGAGAGCGATATTCATAAAGTTTCGTGGCTGAAAAAACCTGCCAAATTATATAGTTGGCCAATTGAAAAGCTAACGAACGTAGCTAGCTAACTATCTAACGTTAGCACATTACAAGCCATCAAAGCCAAGGTATCGCTAGCTATATACGTAACTAACAAGCAAGACGAATTTATTGGGCACAACATCGCACAAGTACTTTGAATAAAGTGAACCATTTGTATTAGCTACTTACGTTACCTTTTAAATCGTTGTCTTCCTGCAGGCTTTTGGTTACAGCTTTCCACACATTGCATCCCAAAAGACAGAGCACTATCGCTGCGGTCCTGCTCAAATCCCCGACCCAAATCATTGCAGATGTCACACAAAAAACGGTTCAGATAAATATAAAATATTGGCTGGCTACATCAATGTATTGTACAATACACACATGTCCATCGGGCAAGACTCCATATTTTGTAGCATCAGCGTTCCCTCTATTTTCCCCCTCAGTATGTCCAGTTCAGTTCTGCATCCCACCGCTCTTGCCGCTCCGTCGGTTCTTTTTTTTTCTTCAAAAAAGAAAGAAAGTCACTAAAGCCAGGGCGGCCCCACGTTAACTATTCCGCTACCAGATGCTCCACCAACAGGCGCCTAGCAGAATCATTTGTGGGGTTTGACCGCCATCTGCAGGCGACTCACTGAAGTGGTTGTCTGACCACCACAAGATAACACATTTTGAAGAGTTGACAGCTTTATGATGATATTATGATTCATTAAAAACAAATACAGACTAACTCACCCAAACAAAAACAAAAATCTGAAACAGTACTGATGAAAAACGCCATTTAACCAGAGATGTATTTCCTACTTGCTACTAAAAACTTAAGAACTGCAAATAGAGAAACTTTACGGTCCACTAGTGCTGAGCAATTAGTGCTTTTTGAGGTCGGTTCGGTTTCAGTTCGATTATTAAAACATCACGGTTTTCGATTTCGGTTTCAATTATTTTTTTAAACATTAAATGCACTATGCATTATATGGGTTGAATGCTGTAATAACACAGAATAAAACAATTAATACAAGTCACATGATGGTAGTGACTGCCCATTACTGCTTATCACTTATTAACCATCATTTATTGACATTATTTTACTAAAATATTTCAGTTGTGGAGTGTATTACATTTGTTTTATTTAATGACTATTATCTCATTCCAAGTCATCATCTCATCTCTATAGAGCTGCTGCTTGACACAATTTTAGTAGGCATACTTTTATTTACATTTTATTCATTTAGCAGACACTCTTATCCAGAGCGACTTACAGTTAGTGAGTGCATACATTTTTTTTTTTTTTTCATACTGGCCCCCCGTGGGAACCGAACCCACAACCCTGGCGTTGCAAGCGCCATGCTCTACCAACTGAGCTACACGGGGCAGTTTATGACTGCTGAATACCAACTATCAATCACTTAGGTAGAGACCCCTCTCGATTGCGCATTCTGCTGTCTTTTGTCTTGCTCTCTTGTCTGACCCACACTAACCGAACAGTAGCAGGCGTAAAAGAAACACAGACCGGACAAGTAGGTGCGCAATGTATTATGGTAATTGTAGTTAATTACCACGTTTTCTGTGCTAAGAATATTGGCCTGTTGGAAACTACAACTCCCTACTACATCACACAGTTCGGGCTTGATTTAACTTAGCTCTAGAGAAACTAAGGATTACTTTATACTATTCCAGGTATTCCTTAAAGAGGTAGGGTTTCAAGTGTCTTCGGAAGGTGGTCATTAGTAATAATTCACCAGTCTTTGCCCTCTCTTTTAACATTTACATCTCCACCCATAATGTTAATATTAATTAGGATAGGACACTCTTAACCAGACTTATTTGGTTTTTGATCTATAAAAAAATGGAAACGGCAGGCCATTGAAAAGTACTGAAACTGTGGGGTGATCTTGTCCTTTCATCTATGACCACTGCTATGATAGAAACTTGATAGGTGAAAGCAACATGGTGGAGACCAATAGTCATGAAGGAAAATTGAAAAATCTTGGAAACCAGGCCTAGTATTCATAGCTGATTTTGAGAAGGCCTTTGATAAAGTACGAATAGAATTTATGCATAAAAATGCCTTGACTATTTTAATTTTGGAGAATCTCTTATACAATGGGTTAAAGTGAGGCTATGTATAGCAACCCCAGTTGTAAAATACACTGAACAAAAATATAAACGCAACATGTAAAGTGTTGGTCCCATGTTTCATGAGCTGAAATAAAAGATCCCAGAAATGTTCCAATACGCACAAAAAGCGTATTTCTCAAAAATGTTGTGCACAAGTTTTTTTACATCCCTGTTAGTGAGCATTTCTCCTTTGCCAAGATAATCCATCCACCTTACAGGTGTGGCATATCAAGAAGCTGATTAAACAGCATGTTCATTACACAGGTGCACCTTGTGCTGGGGACAATAAAAGGCCACTCTAAAATTTGCTTTTTTTTTGTTTTTTCACACAACACAATGCCACAGATGCCTCAAGTTTTGTGGGAGTGTGCAATTGGCATGCTGACTGCAGGAATGTCCACCAGAGCTGTTGCCAGAGAATTGAATGTTAATTTCTTTACCATAAGCCACCTCCAACGTTGTTTTAGAGAATTTGGCAGTGAGTCCAACCGGCCTCACAACCGCAGACCATGTGTATGGCGTCGTGTTGGCGAGCAGATTGCTGATATCAACGTTGTGAACAGAGTGCCCCATGGTGACGGTGGGGTTATGGTATGGGCAGGCATAAACTTCGGACAACGAACACAATTGCATTTTATCAATGGATATTTGAATGCACAGAGATACCGAGACGGGATCCTGAGGCCCATTGTCGTGCCATTCATCCGCCGCCATCACCTCATGTTTCAGCATGATAATGCTCGGCCCCATGTCAGAAGGATCTGTACACAATTCCTGGAAGCTGAAAATATCCCAGTTCTTCCAGAGCCTGCATACTCACCTGACATGTCACCCATTGAGCATGTTTGGGATGCTCTGGATCGATGTGTATGACCACATGTTCCAGTTCCCGCCAATATACAACAACTTCGCACAGCCATTGAAGAGAAGTAGAACAATATTCCACAGGCCACAATCAATAGCCTGATCAACTCTATGCGAAGGAGATGTGTCGCTCTGCATGAGGCAAATGGTGGTAGCACCAGATAATGACTGGTTTTCTGATCCACACTCCTACCTTTTTTTAAAGGTATCTGTGACCAATAGACACATATCTGTATTCCCAGTCATGTGAAATCCATAGATTAGGGTCTCATTTATTTATTTCAATTTACTTTTTTCCTTATTTGAACTGTAACTCAGTAAAATCTTTGAAATTGTTGCATGTTGCGTTTATATTTTTGTTCAGTATACTAAATAATGGCTACTTCTGAGAAAGAATTAAACTGTCAAGAGGAGTGAAACAAGGTTGTCCAGTTTCGACATATCTATTTATTATGGCCATCAAAATGTTATCTATTAAAATTAGATCCAACAATAATATCAAGGGGCTAGAAATCCGGGGCTTAAAAACAAAGCATCAGTGTGCGCTGAGGACTCATGCTTTCTTTTAAATCCACCATTTGGATCTCTGCAAAGCCTCATGGAGGATCTAGATAATTTCTCTAACCTCTCTGGAATACAACTGAACTATGATAAGTGTACCATATTAAGTAGGCTATTGGATTGCTTTCACATTACCGTGTAGTTTACCAATAAAATGGTCTGAAGGTAAAGTGGACGTACTCGGTATTAAAATCCTGAAAGAAAGAAACAATCTCACTACAATACATTTTAATAGAAAGTTAGCAAAAATAGATAAGATCTTGCTACCATGGTCTATTTGTGGAAAAATTTAGTCACATCCCAGTTTGCAATTTCAGTTTAATCCACCAGAAAAGGCCTATTACAACAAATATTATGTCTAAACTCAAATCTACTAATTGATTTTTAAAAATCATGACTTTTGGTGAAAAAAAAATACAAATTGTATAATCTTTGTTAATGATGTCATAAATATGACTGGTGGAGTTATGTCACACATGCAGCTAACAAAAAAACGGTATGGTTTTCAGAGATAGATGGGAGGGGTTGAGGGTAGCTGAAGGGTGGGACTAAAAACAAAATAAAAATAGATGACTAATGTAAAATATACCGTGTCCGTAAAATATATATATAGTATGTATAAGCTGGAAGTAGAAGCCTAAGTATTGTTGTCCATTAGTTTACTCCAATTAGGGGAGGGGTGGTAGGGTTAAGGGAAAATAATAAAATGTTGTAAACATTTTATGGGGGATAGGAAATGATGCAGACAATTACATTAATAGATTGTGGGATCTATCTGCAATATTAAAGCTGATCTACCCCTAATTGGTAATGAAGGAGAGAAGACAAGGAAAGAAGGAGAGGTGGCAATTAAAGGAGACGACCAGACCAGACCTGCCTGAGGGTCACATAGATCGGGGAGAGTTTTTCATTAAATGTATAACAAAGGGTGACAAGGAATCTGCTTTTTCTGTAGGAGCCAGACCAGGTAACCTGCATGTTTGGTTACTTAGGTGTGTCTCTTTCTTTAACTCTCTGATGGGTGTGTTCTTTATAGCTTTCCAATTATTCTCATGAACATGTATGGCTCCATAGCTCAGTGGTTAGAGCACTGGTCTTGTAAACCAGGGGTCGCGAGTTCAATTCTCGCTGGGGCCTTAGTTTTGATCCTACCCTCTGTGACATGCGTCTGAAACGTTGCACAAGGTGGGAGTTACCATTACTCTGGCTCTATACAGAAGAAATATTTATAAGTGACAACAAAGTGACAATATTGCCCTGCAAAAATAATTAATAATTATCTGCTGTACTACTACTGTAAAAAAACATTCCCAAACAAACTGAGGATACGTTTGCCGATCCCGTCCTGGGACGCCCATCATGATTAAAGAAGGGCTGAAACTAGAGCAGAGGTCATGTCAGTCTGTTGATATTAAATAAAGCATTACAAATAATGTCAACAGCATTGTGATGAAGGATTGCCATAGGCTGAATTGAGAGACTGGGATACGTAGTTTAGTCCCAATGTAGAATATTTATTTTCTTAGAAATTCTAACTTAACAAAAATACTTGAGTCCTTTTAGCTCCTTGTAGAGCAAAGGCACAACAATAACAAAAGTACTATGTTCTCATTCCTGACAAACAATATACTACTGCTGACTAACAAAAGTACAATGTTCTCAACCCTGACAAACAATATACTACTGCTGACTAACAAAAGTACTATGTTCTCAAACCTGACAAACAATATACTACTGCTGACTAACAAAAGTACTATGTTCTCATTCCTGACAAACAATATACTACTGCTGACTAACAAAAGTACTATGTTCTCATTCCTGACAAACAATATACTACTGCTGACTAACAAAAGTACTATGTTCTCAAACCTGACAAACAATATACTACTGCTGACTAACAAAAGTAATATGTTCTCATTCCTGACAAACAATATACTACTGCTGACTAACAAAAGTGCTATGTTCTCATTCCTGACAAACAATATACTACTGCTGACTAACAAAAGTACTATGTTCTCAATCCTGACAAACAATATACTACTGCTGACTAACAAAAGTACTATGTTCTCAATCCTGACAAACAATATACTACTGCTGACTAACAAAAGTAATATGTTCTCAATCCTGACAAACAATATACTACTGCTGACTAACAAAAGTACTATGTTCTCAATCCTGACAAACAATATACTACTGCTGACTAACAAAAGTAATATGTTCTCAAACCTGACAAACAATATACTACTGCTGACTAACAAAAGTACTATGTTCTCAACCCTGACAAACAATATACTACTGCTGACTAACAAAAGTACTATGTTCTCAAGCCTGACAAACAATATACTACTGCTGACTAACAAAAGCAATATGTTCTCATCCTGACAAACAATATACTACTGCTGACTAACAAAAGCAATATGTTCTCAAACCTGACAAACAATATCCTACTGCTGACTAACAAAAGCAATATGTTCTCAACCCTGACAAAGAATATACTACTGCTGACTAACAAAAGCAATATGTTCTCAACCCTGACAAACAATATCCTACTGCTGACTAACAAAAGCACAAACAAGTTTAACCTGCTGGGTTTAAACCAGTAAAGCATGTTGAACGAATAACAACATTAACTTTAACTTTCCATTTGTCAACATAATCATCATCAAATCAAAATCAAATCAACATTTATTGGTCGTGTACACAGATTTGCAGGTGTTATGGCCGCTGCATCATCATTCTAGTAGAAAGTTTATCAGAACATTGGGGTGTGGTAGAACGTTTATCAGTACAGGGGGGTATGGTAGTAAGGCCAATAGCAGTCCACCATCTCCTTGGCCTCCTCGTATGTGGTGAACTCGCAGTCGGGGGAAATTGGTGGCTGTCCCGGCTCACAGAATCTCAGATGGTCTCTCAAATTGTACATATCGAAGGTCAACATCTGGGAGGAACAGATTTTTTCATTATCTTAAGCGATAGCTAGACTTTTGATTACTGATTGTAAAGTCTTGCTATTCACTGCTTTGGCAACATTGTTGTACCTTTAAAAGTTATGCCAACGAAGCAGTTGTCTTAAAACCTGTCCTGGAGAGATACAGGGTGTGCAGGGTTTTGTTCCTCTGTAAGCACAGACTCCATCATCATTGTCCTGGAGGAGAGGGTACTTCTCAAAGAGGTCGTTGTTGAAGTGACTGTGGACTAGCACTGAGTACATCACCTCCTGTTTGTACAGCACTGTCTCATACACACGCAGGATTTGCTCGTGTCCAACACATAGCTAAACAAAAAGACAAATACCTTTATTATCATTAAATTACATGATCTTGTTTCTTTCAATTATTTGACCACAAATTCTCACATGGTCTCGGTATGTACCCAGCACAGGAGGTTGGTGGTACCTTAATGGAATTGGTGAAATGGTATCAAATACGTCAAACACATGGTTTCAATGTGTTTGATGCCATTCCATTTGCTCCGTTCCAGCCATTGATATGAGCCATCCTCCCCTCAGCAGCCTCCATTGGTACTACCCAGCAGTCCTGTATGTTAATTCTACAGATATTGTAACTGTTCCACTAACAACACTTCAGTACCCTTTCCCGATATCTCTTGAGCAGCTCCTCCAGGGGGAAGGTGAAGCGGTAGGAGCCCAGACGGGAGGTGTCCAGGAAGGCAGGTGAGGTGGCGAACCTTTGCAGGAAGGATGTCTGCTCCCTGGCCTGCTCCTCCGTCTTGTTAGGGTACCTGGCCTGGAGCAGACGCTGTTCAGCCGAGGCCATCTCCTCCGCTCCCAAAGACAAGCTCCACCACAGCAGGTCCAAACCCTCTGGCCCCTCTCGGCCCCTAGCACGGAACCCCCCTTGGCTTTCGACGGCTATGCCAAATAGCCCGCCTTCATTCGTGTCGTGTCTGAGCTGGGAGACCCGGAACTCTGGCCTTGGGTATTCTGGGATGTTGTCTTTGAAGAGGTAATTGTTGTGAAAGCCCTGAGCTTTCAGTCTCAGTCCTAGGTCCAACAGTTTCAAGTGCTGGACCTGGACAGTAAACTCCTGGTGTCCTCTGTGGTTTTTGCACACAACCACGTCCATGTTCTGCTCTCACTTCAGCATTGTCTGAGGAGAATTTGGAAGAAGATAAAGTTCAAAATACCAAAAAGGCAAACATTAGTCTACCGAACCAGAACTAATGTGTCTTCTGAAAACACCAACATACAGTAACACAGAGTGATGTTTGGAAAGTATTGGAGAAAGAAGTGGTGTCAGTCTGTGTTTACTCAGTCAGCCCTTTAATATGTAGGCTACCATAAAAATGTACTGTACAACCTGATGGTTAAAGAGGTGAACCATTGCCCACAGGGTTGCTGGTTCAAATCCCAGGCCTGTCGAGAGTGGAAATGTCTGGTCCTTGTGCCTGCATCACGACTTCACTACCAGCTGCATGTTCATCTGACCCATGCGCATATTGTATGAATTTTACGAATCCTATGTAGTCCCCTGTAGCTCAGTTGGTAGAGCATGGCGTTTGCAACGGCAGGGTTGTGGGTTTGTTTCCCACGGGGAGCCAGTATGAAAAAATTTATGCACTCACTAACTGTAAGTCGCTCTGGATAAGAGCATCTGTTAAATGACTAAAATGTAATGTAAATGAATTGAAATTATAAAAACTTGATGTAAAACATTTTTTTACTGCAAGTGCACCCACACCAACAGTATTCAATGTAAAGTAACTGTCTAGTGAAAATGGAAAGTTACACCCAAATATGTTGACTCGTCTTATACTCGTATTTGTGGCCAAAGAATATATATATATATATATATATATATATATATATATATAAACACCTCAGACTTGTATCTCAAACAGACCATTTAAAAAATGCTTTCTATTTCCTCAGATAATGATGTCATACTCCTGAGGAGGATGAGCTGGTCAATCAAAGGTCTAGAGGATGAGCTGGCTAATCAGTGGTCTACTCGCATGAATATTTAGAATTACCGGTGTAGAGGAGTGGCCTAACATTATGATAATGTCTATGTAATTGGGTAATTAATTATGTAATATAAAATATGTGTTTATCTTTATTCCACCATAAACAGGGCACCATTTATCATTGATGTATATTCTTTAATAAATTAGAAGATAGAACTGGGTAAATCACGAACATTGAGTTAGAATTGTTTGTTACTGGACTAGGGATTTTATTGGGGCATTTCACTGTGTGTGGGGGGGAGTAGAGAGAAACTGCCCTAGGGTCAAAGTGCTTGCTCTTACTTAAATCCATGGCTGCCTTTTGTCTCTCTCTTCAAACATTGTGAAGAGAGCGGAACCAGGGTTGAATGGAGTTTGGGCTAGACCTTGGTCTCCTTGGTATCTTCTTGATTGATTACAGCATGGTGGGGTGTGTGTCAAGAATTTAGGGCCTTGTCATATTGAGACTAAACATGAGTGTGTGTGCAAGACAGGGGAGCAGTGATTGGTTGAAGTAATAGTTCAGCCGTCCTCAGGGACAAAGGAAGTGGGTGTGGAGTGATAAAGAGCCGGAAACTAAGGAGGGAGGGATTTGAACCTAGGGTGGAAGAAAGGAAACTATATAGGTAGGAGGGAGAGAGAGAGACGGGGCGAATCTGCAGGTTGGCCTGACTTTGTTGACATTATAATAAAGTAATTATTGATCCCACAAACACTCTGTAAGATCTTATTTGTAATAAAGTATAGTGGTTATTTTCCACAACATAATTTAAATTGATAGGTAACTTTCTTAGCAAGTAGGGATAAACCAAAGGCCTATGTGTCACAATTACAATCTGAAGGTAAGCAAGGGTGCTTTCCAGTTTCCAACTAAGCTGATGTCTAAGCAGCAGATGGATTTCGGTCGGCCGCTTTAATAGTTCAGTTCGAATGGAGAGTGGGGGCGGAGCTAGGTGCTGAGGCTCCTTGCCTGACTGGCTGAAACGTTCTGTGTTCACGCTTAACAGGGTAGGAAAGGTCTCTCTTACCCGGCCCTAGGGAGCAGTCCCTTTCCTTAGAGAATTTAATAGTGTCCCATTATTGATGGCCAAATCCTTTGTACAACTGGGAAAGGTGGGTAATTGTTCAGGGCTTAATGTTCCCAACATAATGATACAGAACATGACATATTCTCCTTGAAATACAGATAAGTTATTCACAACGGGGTGAATACACAATATCATTTAACATTTCTACAGCACACAATGATCATAGCATGCATCAGTACACTTGTTGCTTCCTGCGCCTAGGTCCTTATGTAGCCTAATAATTTATCCATAAAAGCAAGGTTTTGTTGTTAACAAGAATGTTCTCCTGATTCCATATGAAAGGTCTGGATTCTGTCCGTTTAGCGCAGGGCGAGCCATTTTGCAAGCCCCTGCAGTTACTGTGCGATCCTGTCCTGGATAGAATGTTTAAAGTGGATTTTCAGACGTTTAATGGCCTTCTGGAGTGTTATCGTGTAATCCGGAGTGTGTTGGGAAAGGGGGAAAAGAGTGAATGGGTTGCGTCACGTCTTTTCATCTCTACCGTTGGCATGCCAATGGGCAAGTAGATGTGTATTGGGTATGGTCTGCCAACTGCCAGGCATTTGGAATTGGCCTGGTCTTCAGTCAGTGCGACATCCCTACACCTTTATATGCCCACACCATTCTGTTGTTGGGGTACGCCCACACCATTCCAACACAGAAAACTTCCTTTTTAACATACTTAATTACATTTCTGTGGAAGGAAAACTATTTAACTCATATTGTAAGTAATTATAGGTCACATTAATAGGAATCTGGAAACACTGGACATTTATTTTAAAGGTAGACTCAGTGTTATGTAGTGGCGATTTTAGCATGTAAATATTGGTGGGGAAACATTTATTTTTATTTTTATGCATGCCAGCAAAGCCACTACACAACACAACACTAAACAATACATTAATTGCACTATAATGGTGACTAACGGTGCCCACAAACTGTTAGGGCCTACATAAAGCTGTCCCAACAGCAGATTCCCAACAACAGTCCCAACACCTTCCCACTGCTACACCTGGCTATCAGTGGAGCCTTTTCTGGCAGCGAAATAGTTCATTCAGCCTCATTTACTGCCTTTAAAAAAAACATAGCTGATATGGCTGACTTGCTTAAACAAATGTGGTTTCTACTGACAATTGAAATGTACAAACTATGGCATAAGGGGACGACGAGCAGATAAGAGGCAATCTGTAATTTCGAGCTAGGATGGACGTAGTCAATATGACAATTTGTTCAGCACTTTTGAAATGTACAGCGACAGAATTCAGAACATGGGCCGTTCTTACAGTATTCTCCCTGTACACCAAGTCAGAACCGTAGGATAAATAAAGGGGGCATATGAGCAGACAATGAAAGCTCTTACAATATTCAATGATTACATTTCTCTAAAACAGGCTATAGGCTACATGTGCACCACCAAGTCAGAACGGTAGGCGAAATTAAGAGGGGAAACAGGACCAAATTATTAGGGTGAGGCACATGGGCTACTAACAGCTTATTACACAACATACACTTAGTATTACATTATTAGCTACAGTATACATATCTCGCTGGCATATTACATAATTTATGCAGCAGCATACAATACATTTTTGGACTCACCTTGTTGTGCTGTCATCAAAGTCTGGCATTCTCTGGATTTATGGTGCTTTCAAGACAACTGTGAACTTTGAAAAAAACAAGGTCGAATCATGATGACGTTAGTGATCTTCAGGTCGGAGCCCTAAAAAGAGGCTTACAATTCTGAGTTGGATGACCGTTCATAACATGTTTTCCCAGTCGGAGCTCGTTTTTTCCCAAGTTCCCAGTTGTCTTGAACTCACTGAAATGCTTGCAGTTAGCCACTGATTCCTTCCAAACCACTCATTGTTGAATTTCCCATTTCCAATTTGTTGTGTAATGTTTATGTCCAATGGCCGATAAGCACCGATATGTTTTATCTATAATTATTCTTCATTATTTCTCTTCATATGACAAGTACAAAAAATAATTTGCCAGTAGATTGTGACTTGATTCATGATGATGACAGCTAGCTAAGATTTTGAAAGTACTGTAGTAACGTGATTTGATGTCATTTTATCTGTGGCCAATGACCTTGAGCCTTCTTGGATGGGCACTTCTAATGTAACTCTATGGCAGCACCCAAGGGGCTTGAATTTTCGAGCTCTACCTTTACATTTGGCTGTGATGTAGTGTCCCTATGAGTGACAGAACACTGAGCCAATCACGGCGCAACTAGAGAACATTACCAAACCCTATGCTCCGTATTTTCCGCTGGCTGCCCCACCACCACAGAAAGCACTGAGCTAGGCTGAAACACCTTAATTTTGGAGCTGCCTTACTCAAGAAAGCAAAAAAGAGACCAGGTTTGTATGCGGCTTTATTAACTCAATGATATATATATATTTTTTTCATTGTTTGTAAACTGATATGTGACATGTATTAATTCCTAAATAACATGAAAATCAAGCAACCCCCCCAAAACATCTCACTACAATACATTTGACTAGAAAGTTAGCAAAAATAGATAAGATCTTGCTACCATGGAAAGGTAAATACCTGTCTATTTGTGGAAAAAGCACCCTGATTAATTATTTAGTCAGAACCCAGTTTACCTATTTACCTATGGCCATGCCTACACCAAACAACTTGTTTTTTTAATTATATGAGCTAAAAATATTCCAATTTATTTGGAACCGCAAACCAGACAAAATTAAACGGGCCTATTTATATAATGAATATGAATTTGGAGGGCTTACATTATTAAATATGAATGCATTGAACCTCTCACTAAAGGCTTCAGTCAGACAAAAGTTGTATTTAAATCAAAACTGGTTTTCCAGCAGAGTAGTTAGAATGACTCCATGTACAAGAATATACTTTTCCCTTTTATTGATATTGCAACCTCTTACTTTCAGTTATTTGAAAATGAAATAATCTCCGTAATATCACTATTTTTAAACAAGCTATAGAAAGCTGGTTGGGATTTCAGAAAAGACAGAACAAATAGGTGCATTACAACAAATATTATGTCTAAACTCAAATATACTATTTTTATTTTTTTTAAAGCATTATTTTAGATTTTTTTTCTCACAAATTGTATCATCTTTGTTAATGATATCATAAATATGACTGGTGGAGTTATGTCACACATGCAGCTAACAAAACAAAATGAAAGAATATGGTTTTCAGAGATAAATGGAAGGGGTTGAGGGTAGCTGAAGGGTGGGACTAAAAACAAATAAAAAACGATGACTAATGTAAAATATACTGTGTCCATACAATGTATATAGTATGTATAAGCTGGAAGTAGAAGCCTAAGCATTGTTGTCATTTAGTTTACTACAATTAGGGGAGGGGTTGTAGGGTTAAGGGAAAATAATAAAATAAAATAAAAATGATGTAAACATTTTATGGGGATTGGAAATGATGCAGATATTTACATTGATATAATCTATCTGCAATATTAAAGCTGATCTACCCATTAAAAAAAACAATGGTCGTGAAGGAGAGGAGCCAAGGAAAGGAGGAGAGGAGACTATTAAAGGAGACTTCTGAAGAAGGTTTACCACCAGACCAGACCTGCCTGAGAGTCACATAGACCTGGGAGAGTTTTTCATTAAATGTATAACAAAGGGTGACAAGGATTCTGCTTTAACTGTAAGAGCCAGACCAGGTAACCTGCATGTTTGGTTACTTAGGTGTGTCTCTTTCTTTAACTCTCTGATGGGTGTGTTCTTTATAGCATTCCAATTCTACTCAAGGAATTATACGGCTCCATAGCTCAGTGGTTAGAGCACTGGTCTAGTAAACCAGGGGTCGTGAGTTCAATTCTCACTGGAGCCTTGATTTTGATCCTAACCTCTGTGAAATGCTCCACAGGGTGGGAGTCACCATTACTCTGGCTCTATACAGCAGAAAGATCTAAAAGTGACAACAAACTGACAATATTGCCCTACAAAAATAATTATCTGCTGTACTACTACTGTAAAAGACATTGCCGAACAAACTGAGAATACGTTTGCCGATCCCATCCTGGGATGCCCATCATGATTAAAGAAGGGCTGAAACTAGAGCAGAGGTCATGTCAGTCTGTTGATTTTAAATAAAGCATTACATATAATGTCAACAGCATTGTGATGAAGGATTGCCATAGGCTGAATTGAGAGACTGGGATACGTAGTTTAGTCCCAATGTAGAAGATGTATTTTCTTAGAAATTCTAACTTAACAAAAATACTTGAGTCCTTTTAGCTCCTTGTAGAGCAAAGGCACAACAATAACAAAAGTACTATGTTCTCATTCCTGACAAACAATATACTACTGCTGACTAACAAAAGTACTATGTTCTCATTCCTGACAAACAATATACTACTGCTGAATAACAAAAGTACTATGTTCTCAAACCTGACAAACAATATACTACTGCTGACTAACAAAAGTAATATGTTCTCATTCCTGACAAACAATATACTACTGCTGACTAACAAAAGTACTATGTTCTCAAACCTGACAAACAATATACTACTGCTGACTAACAAAAGTAAAATGTTCTCAACCCTGACAAACAATATACTACTGCTGACTAACAAAAGTAATATGTTCTCATTCCGGACAAACAATATACTACTGCTGACTAACAAAAGTACTATGTTCTCATTCCTGACAAACAATATACTACTGCTGAATAACAAAAGTACTATGTTCTCAAACCTAACAAACAATATACTACTGCTGACTAACAAAAGTAATATGTTCTAATTCCTGACAACAATATACTACTGCTGACTAACAAAAGTACTATGTTCTCAAACCTGACAAACAATATACTACTGCTGACTAACAAAAGTAATATGTTCTCAACCCTGACAAACAATATACTACTGCTGACTAACAAAAGTACTATGTTCTCAACCCTGACAAACAATATACTACTGCTGACTAACAAAAGTACTATGTTCTCAACCCTGACAAACAATATACTACTGCTGACTAACAAAAGTAATATGTTCTCAACCCTGACAAACAATATACTACTGCTGACTAACTGTCACGGAATCTGCCGAGGCTGCTCCTCCTCCTTGCTCGGGCAGGTTTCGGCGGTCGTCGTCCCCGGAGTACTAGCTGCCACCGTTGTATGTTTCTGTGTTCGTTTGCTTTTGTCTGATTGTTGTACACCTGTGGTTAGTTAGCGTTGATTATGTGTCCTATAAGTTCTCGCTTTGTTAGTCATGTGTTGTGTGTTATTGAGCGTCCTGTCTACGTGTCGGTATTGGTTTTCCCTCCTTGTGTTTAGGAGAGGTTTTCGCACTTTCTGTGCGCTTATGTATTTTTCCTGTTTGTTTACGCCTGTGTGCGTATCGCTCGTCTCCCGGCACTTGTGCTCGTATTTCACCACTAAAGACTGTTGTACGAAGCTTCTGTGTCCTGCGCCTGATTCCCGCACCTTCCACATACAGCACACCTTGACACTAACAAAAGCAATATGTTCTCAAACCTGACAAACAATTTCCTACTGCTGACTAACGAAAGCAATATGTTCTCAACCCTAACAAAGAATATACTTCTGCTGACTAACAAAAGCAATATGTTCTCAATCCTGACAAACAATGTACTACTGTTGACTAACAAAAGCACAAACAAATTTAGCCTGCTGGGTTTAAACCAGTAAAGCATGTTGAAAGAATAACAACATTAACTTTAACTTTCCGTTTGACATCATAATCATCATCAAATCAAAATCAAATCAACATTTATTGGTCGCGCATACAGATTTGCAGGTGTTATGGCCGCTGCATCATCATTCAAGTAGTAAGTTTATCAGAACATTGGGGTGTGGTAGAACGTTTATCAGTACAGGGGGGTATGGTAGTAAGGCCAATAGCAGTCCACCATCTCCTTGGCCTCCTCGTATGTGGTGAACTCGCAGTCGGGGGAAATTGGTGGCTGTCCCGGCTCACAGAATCTCAGATGGTCTCTCAAATTGTACATATCGAAGGTCAACATCTGGGAGGAACAGATTTTTTCATCATCTTAAGCGATAGCTAGACTTTTGATTACTGATTGTAAAGTATTGCTCTTCACTGCTTTGGCAACATTGTTGTACCTTTAAAAGTTATGCCAACAAAGCAAAAAAAACTTCCGACTTCAAAATCATGAGGGCGGGCCACGCGTAAACAAGATGGCGTATTGAATAGAAATCGGTACAAAACACCTCAAGATAAAAACATAATATTCAAAATCAGTAAGTTAGACTAAATATTAGCATTTCATATATTCGCAGTTAATATAATTCAATCTGGATAATAATAGAAATAAGATCATAAGGCTAGAGAAATATATCGACAAATATTACTACAACAAGCAACACACAAACATGACTGAAGACAAGCGTGGAGAGCCGATCCCCAAAAGAAAACGCGACTCATCGACAGATACAGATGATATATGCTTTTCACCACTGGGTATGGTAAGTGTGGAAAGCGACCTGTTGAAGTCGATAAATGACAAATTGGGCATATTAGAATTGGTCAGTAAAGACGTAAAAGAGTTGAAAGCGAGTCTTCAAATGAGTGACGAAAAAGCTTTGGTAACGGAGAAAGAAACCAAAGAAATAAAAGTGACAGTCTCTAAAATGGAAACAGACGTTAGGAATTTTAAAAAGGAGAACAATCTTCTGAGAGAAGCCTTACTAGACATCCAAACTAGATCGATGAGGGAAAATCTAGTACTTACGGGTATTCAGGAAAAGGAGGGAGAAATAACAGAGAATATTATGAAGGACTTCCTGCATACAGCGCTACAAATCCCACTCGAGGCTGTCGATAAAATCCAACTCGAACGTGTACATCGTTTCGGAAAAAGAGGACAGAAATATGAGCGCCCAATTGTTGCCAAATTTGCTTTTTTTAAGGACAAAGCTATGGTGAAAAGCCTGGGAAAAAGACTTGCTGGCACGAAAATAGGCATGAATGATCAGTTCCCGAAGGAGATTGTAGAAAGGCGCAAAGTTCTGTATCCAATCTTCAAGGAAAACAGATTAAAAGGGAAACGTGTTGCACTAGTGGTGGATAAATTATATATTGACAACCAAATGTTCAGAGACACAAAGACTACTCCATGGCTATTCTAAAAGTTGTAATAGAGGAGTCAAATATTGGAGCACCTGATACTAGCAATGATAGGGATTGTAATATTAAATAACATTTATAGTAAGTATAGTATTTTATAAATGGATAAAACGATATAACAAGCAGAATAATACATCTTTATATACAAATAATTAGAACATGGATTTTTTTGGCGGGAGGTTGTTGTTTTGGCGGATGGTTGTTGTGGTTGGTCCTGTGTTCTCTCTGGCGTCCTTTCCCCCTTGCAGCAGATGTGGATGCGGGTGCGTTTGCACGCTCGGCCCATTTCTTCCGAGTCAACCATGTGGTGTGCATTTTTGTGTTTGAAAAGGTACGGCGTTAAGTGAGTGAGAGGGGAAATGGTTGCATATCCCAGAGCCGACCCGGGGTCTATGAACAGGGGTAGTGAGAGAGAGAGCTTTCAATTTTGTGTAGATGAGGGATATACATTTTTAAATATAGTATACATCTAATCTAATTATTCATTGTCCTATCATGATGGAAAGATCCCTAACCCTATAACCTGGACACCCACCTGAGCGACCCATACACCAAAGAGAAGTTCCCATCTATTTTATGGACCTGCTGTGAATATGCAGCCTTAACAGAGAAATAAATGCGGTCAGAGACCTACTTGAGCAGCACCGCCCCCTCAAGATTCTGAGCCTGCCTGGCAGGGTTGGTCCTAAAAAGCCAGAGCCCCCTGATGGGAGAGCATAATATACAAAGAAATTCTCAAAGCTGCTAATGAGAACCTTGACGACCTTTTACCTAGCCGGTGGGGATTCCGGTGGGGTACGCCCACCCAGGTAGTGGCAGTGCTGGCAACACTGGCTGCAGTAACCCATGGGGAGGGGGTCACACTCAGACAATCAGAGAGGGGGTTTATCATTGTGGCCCAGGTGGCACAAAATAATCAAAGGTCTGACCGCATGGAGATGCTTGGGGAAATGGTTACAACAGGGGATCAGAGTGTTTGTGTCTCAGGTGAAGAGGGTGGATCTGATCTCCATCACCTAGGACTTGACATAGATTAAGTAGATTAATCAAATCTCACATTGTTATCAATTTCTGCTCAATCTGCATGCTTTCTCAATCAGCTTTAACTGTATGTCCACTCGTAGATCAAGTTATTTCTCGAGTTGGGCTCTGGGATATAACAGCCGTTGAGTATCGGATTTTATGGTGGATTGTGGAGGAGGGGGGTTGAGTGTGTTGGAGTATGTGAGTATGTGCGTGTGTGCTTGTCTGGCATCTGTTGTGGGGGGGGGTGGGGATGTTGGGGGGGGTATGGGATGGACCGCGGGAATTATTTGCTAGGATAATAATTGCTTGTCAATGAATTAAATGTAATACAATGGCAATCCTGGTTATATGTTAGAATCCTATGCGTGAACTGCCGACATTATTACGCATATTAATTGATAATGATGGAAAATAGGATATGCATAATAAAAATAAAAATAAATAGTTATATAGATATATATATATATATATAGAGGTGAAAGCATTGGAAATGCTTTTGGCGGTTAACCTGCTTCTGTTTTGTGGGTGGCACTGTGTGCTGTTTTCGATGGATGGGTCCTGGCCTCTCGGGGCCTTAGGGATACGGAGGGACGTGGGTGGGATGCTGATCACTGGGATGACGGCTCAACTTGGGATGGGGAGGGGCTTTAGCGGGGGAATTAGTGGAGAACAATTGAAGGGTTACTCCGTAGCAATGCAAATATCACGGTACAGCTATATGGACACTCAATCATTACGCTATTTTTTATTGGTAAATTTACAAACATATATAATGATAAATAGACTTGAAACTTGTATCTCATTATGGTGTATGGTGAAATAAGTATAGCCAGTTATAATTGTAATGGCTTAGCTGATAATAACAAAAGAAGAACAATATTTACATGGCTCAAAGAGAAGGAATATAATATCTATTGTATACAGGAAACTCATTCAACAATTCGAGATGAAGTAGCGTGGAAAAAAGAATGGGGGAATATACTTCTCCCATGGGCAAAGAAATTCAAAAGGGGTGATGATATTAATTAATAGTAATTTCGATCCGAATGTGCAAATTGTCCAAATAGATACGCAAGGTAGATGGATTATTTTAAATATGGTATTGGACCATAAACAGATATGGCTCATTAACCTTTACGGACCAAATAATGATGATCCACAATTCTTTGACAATATATATAATAAATTATCAAGCCTGCAAGCAACTCAAGACAATATTATTATGGTGGGGGATTATAATACTGTTTTAAATAGCTCAATGGACCGAAAAGGAAATCACACCACAAACAATCACCCACATGCTCTTAAGGAAATTGTGAATGTCATGGATACATTAGAACTAGTAGATATATGGAGGCTTAAATATGCTGATCTAGTGAGATATACATGGCGGAGACTGAATCAAGCTAGTCGTCTTGACTTCTTTCTTATCTCATTCTCGTTGGCACCAAAAGTAAAAAAAAGTGTTGATAGGGGACAGAATGCGGTCGGACCATCATATAATAGGCATATACATTACTCTGACTGAATTTCCACGTGGGCGAGGATATTGGAAATTTAATCAAAGCCTATTAGATGATAATTTATTTATAATTAGAACAAAGGAATTTATAACTGACTTTTTCCAACATAACATAGGTACAGCGAATCCCCTTATTGTATGGGACACCTTTAAATGTGCCTTTAGAGGCCATGCAATTCAGTACTCATCTCGAAAACAAAAGCAATTTAGGTCAAAAGAGTTTATACTAAGAAAGGAAATAGAAAGTCTAACAGAACAGATAGATGGCAATAAAAACTGTAACATAGAGGCTCAGAATAAATTAGAGGAAAAACAAAAAGAAATGGAAAAACTTATTCAAGAAAGATAAAGTGTAATATATTATAAAAATAAAGCAAACTGGATGGAATATGGGGAAAAATGCACAAAATTCTTTTTTAATCTTCAACATAGGAATGCTACCAAAAAGAACTTAATGAAACTGGTTACAATTGACGGAGTCACCCATAATTCACCTAATGATATTTTGAAGGAAGAAACAAAGTATTTTAAGCATATGTTTTCTTTTCAGTCGCCTCCATCTCCTCTAACTGAAGCTAATTGTAGAGATTTATTTTCTATTGATAATGTCAAATTAACAGCCACACAGAAAGACTCATGTGAAGGTGAAATTACAGAGGAGGAACTTCTGGATGCAATTAAAGACTTTAAGTCCGGGGAAAACTCCAGGGTTGGATGGCATACCAATCGAGGTATACCAAACCTTTTTTGATATACTAAGAGGACCGTTATTAGCATGTTTTAACCACTCCTATGTAAATGGTAGATTATCTGACACTCAAGAAGAAGGTCTGATCTCATTATTACTGAAACAGGATACAAGTGGAAAATATAAAGATCCAGTCCATTTACAAAATTGGAGGCCCCTTACACTTCAGTGTTGTGATGCAAAAATCCTAGCAAAATGTATAGCGCATAGAATTAAAAAGGTATTGTCGGATATTATTCATTCTAATCAGACAGGTTTTTTACATGGAAGATACATTGGAGATAATATAAGGCAAGTATTGGAAACAATAGAACACTATGGAAAATATGGGAAACCAGGCCTGCTATTCATAGCAGACTTGAAAAAGGCATTTGATAAAGTTCGACTGGAATTTATATATAAATGCCTGGAGCATTTCAATTTTGGAGAATCTCTTATAAAATGGGTCAAAATCATGTATAGTAACCCTAGGTGTAAAATAGTAAATAATGGCTATTTCTCAGAAAGTTTTAAACTGTCAAGAGGAGTGAAACAAGGTTGTCCACTATCGGCATATCTATTTATTGTGGCCATCGAGATGTTAGCTATTAAAATCAGATCCAATAATAATATCAGAGGATTAGAAATACAGGGCTTAAAAACAAAGGTGTCATTGTACGCAGATGATTCATGTTTTCTTTTAGATCCACAACTAGAATCCCTCCACAGCCTCATAGAGGATCTAGATACATTTTCTAACCTCTCTGGATTAAAACCAAATTATGACAAATGTACTATATTACGTATTGGATCACTAAAAAATACAATTTTTACATTACCATGTAGTTTACCAATAAAATGGTCTGATGGTGATGTGGATATACTCGGAATACATATCCCAAAGGAAATAAATGATCTCACTTCAATAAATTTTAATAGAAAGTTAGCAAAAATAGATAAGATCTTACTACCATGGAAAGGAAAATACCTGTCAATTTGTGGAAAAATCACCCTGATTAACTCTTTAGTATTATCCCAGTTTACCTATTTGCTTATGGTCTTGCCTACGCCTAGCAAACAGTTTTTTAAATTATATGAGAAAAATATATTCAATTTTATTTGGAACGGCAAGCCAGACAAAATTAAAAGAGCATATTTATATAATGAATATGAATTCGGAGGACAGAAATTATTAAATATTAAAGCATTAGACCTATCACTAAAATCTTCAGTCATCCAAAAGTTATACTTAAATCCGAACTGGTTCTCAAGCAAATTAGTAAGATTGTCTCACCCACTGTTCAAGAAAGGCCTTTTTCCCTTTATTCAGATTACAACCTCTCACTTTCAGTTATTTGAAAAGGAAATAATCTCCCAAATGTCACTATTTCTAAAACAAGCCATAGAAAGTTGGTTGCAATTTCAATTTAATCCTCCAGAAACGACAGAACAAATAATGCAACAAATATTGTGGTTAAATTCAAATATACTAATTGACAAAAAACCTTTATTTTTTGACAGAATGTTTAAAAAAAGGTATAATCTTCGTAAATGATATCATCGGTAGGACTGGTGGAGTTATGTCGCACATGCAGCTAACAAAAACATATGGAAATGTCTGCTCTACCCAAAATTACAACCAAATAATTGCAGCCTTGCCGCAAAAGTGGAAGAGGAAAGTTGAAGGGGGAGAAAGTAAGGAACTTGTCTGTCGGCCTTGCATTAAAGAACATAATTGGTTAAGGGAAAACAGTGATAAATAAAAAAGTATATCAGTTTCACTTAAGGACCAAAGGATTGACAGCCGTCCCATATAGATTGCAAAATAGTTGGGAAGAGATCTTTGACGTACCGATCCCATGGCATAGTGTTTATGAACTGACACGCAAAACGACACCGGATTCAAAAATTAGAATCTTTCAATTTAAATTATTATATAAAATTCTTGCTACCAATAGAATGTTATTTATATGGGGGATACAATCTTCCCAGCTCTGCAGATTTTGCTGTGAAGAGATAGAATCATTAGATCATTTGTTTTGGTTCTGTCCATTTGTAGCTTGTTTTTGGACACAGGTCCAGGAATGGCTAAAGGATTGCAATATTTACCTGGAACTAATCTTGCAGATAGCATTACTGGGTGATCTGAAAAGTCATAGTCAATCAATCAATAATATAATAATACTTTTAGCAAAAATGTTTATTTTTAATTCACAATCTGTAGAAGCAATGAGAATAGAAAGGTTCAGAACTTTTGTAAAACATCACAGTACGGTTGAAATATATATGGCAAATAGAAATCCTATATGGATGGTGTTAAGAGATAGATGGGAGGTATTGAATAGAGTTGAAGGATGGGACTAATAACAAATAACAACAAATAATAACAAAGATAGCTAATAATGTAAGCATACTGTGTCCATAATAAGTATATAGGTTGTATGTTGGGAGCTTTTGGGAAAGAGCACAGTTAGAAAGATATGGCATTTAGAAGCAAACCGGATGGACATCATGAAAATGATCGGAGAGGTTGAGAGTAGAAGAAGTTCAGGAGCAAAAAAATTAATAATATATATATATATATATATATATATATATATATATATATATATATATATATATATATATATATATATAGAATTATTGTAAAATTAACTCTGTCTATAAGGTGTAGATAGTAAGTATAGACCGGAAGTAGAGGCCTGGGCGTTGTTGTTCACTAATTTACTCCAAGTAGGGAAAGGATGGTGGGGTTGAAAAGTAATAAAGGGGAATATATATATAAAAAATAAAAAAAAACATGGGGGATTGGAAGTGATGCAGACAATTACATTGATAGAAGATACAATCTATCTGCAATATTAAGCTGATCCATCCCCCCAAAAACAAAAACAAAAAAAAAAAAAAAACAAAGCAGTTGTCTCAAAACAGGCTCTGTCGTAGCCGGCCGCGACCGGGAGACCCATGGGGCAGCGCACAATTGGCCCAGTGTCGTCCAGGGTAGGGGAGGGAATGGCCGGCAGGGATGTAGCTCAGTTGGTAGAGCATGGCGTTTGCAACGCCAGGGTTGTGGGTTTGATTCCCACGGGGGGCCAGTATTAAAAAATGTTTTTAATGATGTATGCACTCACTAACTGTAAGTCGCTCTGGATAAGAGTGTCTGCTAAATGACTAAAATGTAAATGTAAAACCTGTCCTGGAGAGATACAGGGTGTGCAGGGTTTTGTTCCAGGCAGCACTTACACAAAGATTACACTAATTAAGGTCTTGATAATTAGGTGATTAATTGTATCAGGTGTGTTAGAGTTGGGCTAGAACTAAATCATTTACACCCTTTTACTTTCCGATACAAACATTGTTGACCCAATCAATAAAGTTAATGTGAAATCTATCCTGTGAATCACCCATGTGGAACGCTACATCAACGTTGTCCCAAATGTAGAACTGGTGTTTCTGTGGATCAGGGATCAGGTGGGTTACATCCTGGTTCTGGTAGGGCTTTAACACCAGTTTGAAGCTGTGGAAAGAAATTGAAAGTGTGAGTCAATTCAAGTTGTATTTAAGGCATCCCATGATATAATTGAGAGTGATTGTTGTAGCTAGTATTACTATGTTACATCTAAAGTAACTGATATATTTAGCATTGCATGGGAACATTTTGAGTGGCACATTGTTTACATTTATCTGTGAATTACACTCACGCACACATACGCACACACTCTAACCTGTGTGTCTCACACATGGCCTCGGGTCTCCAGATGATCTGTCCATCTCTGTAAGCACAGACTCCATCATCGTTGTCCTGGGGGAGAGGGTACTTCTCAAAGAGTTCGTTGTTGAAGTGACTGTGGACTTGCACTGAGTACATCACCTCCTGTTTGTACAACACTGTCTCATACACACGCAGGATTGGCTCGTGTCCAACACATAGCTAAACAAAAAGACAAATACCTTTATTATCATTAAATTACATGATCTAGTTTCTTTCTATTATTTGACCACAAATTCTCACATGGTCTCGGTATGTACAGGAGGTTGGTGGTACCTTAATGGAATTGGTGAAATGGTATCAAATACGTCAAACACATGGTTTCAATGTGTTTGATGCCATTCAATTTGCTCCGTTCCAGCCATTGTCATGAGCCGTCCTCCCCTCAGCAGCCTCCATTGGTACTACCCAGCAGTCGGGTATGTTAATTCTACAGATATTGTAACTGTTCCACTAATAACACTTCAGTACCCTTTTCCGATATCTCTTGAGCAGCTCCTCCAGGGGGAAGGTGAAGCGGTAGGAGCCCAGACGGGAGGTGTCCAGGAAGGCAGGTGAGGTGGCGAACCTCTGCAGGAAGGATGTCTGCTCCCTGGCCTCCTCCTCCGTCCTGTCAGGGTACCTGGCCTGGAGCAGACTTTGTTCAGCCGAGGCCATCTCCTCCGCTCCCAAAGACAAGCTCCACCACAGCAGGTCCAAACCCTCTGGCCCCTCTCGGCCCCTAGCACGGAACCCCCCTTGGCTTTCGACGGCTATGCCAAATAGCCCGCCTTCATTCGTGTCGTGTCTGAGCTGGGAGACCCGGAACTCTGGCCTTGGTTATTCTGGGATGTTGTCTTTGAAGAGGTAATTGTTGTGAAAGCCCTGAGATTTCAGTCTCAGTCCTAGGTCCGACAGTTTCAAGTGCTGGGCCTGGACAGCAAACTCCTGGTGTCCTCTGTGGTTTTTGCACACAACCACATCCATGTTCTGCTCTCACTTCAGCGTTGTCTGAGGAGAATAAGGAAGAAAAGAAAGTTCAAAATAACAAAAAGGTAAACAGTCTACCGAACCAGAACTAATGTGTCTTCTGAAGACACCAACATACAGTAACACTGAGTGATGTTTGGAAAGTATTGGAGAAAGAAGTGGTGTCAGTCTGCGTTTACTAGGTCAGCCCTTTAATATGTAGGCTACCATAAAAATGTACTGTACAACCTGATGGTTAAAGAGGTGAACCATTGCCCACAGGGTTCCTGGTTCAAATCCCAGGCCTGTCGATAGTGGGAATGTGAGACAGCAAAAGCTCTGGTCCTTGCGCATGCGTCACGACTGCAATACCAGCTGCATGTTCATCTGACGCATACGCGTGGACCAGAGCTAGTCTGTCAGCAAACTAAATGCTCAAAATAGTTTGAGAATTTACAGCTTGAGCATATGTTGAAAAGTTGGTTAGTACTCTAGCAACATCTTTACTTAGGTGACTAATGAAAGTATAGTGACCTATCTAACACCTCAAAAAAGACATCACCTTGGTACTTTTCAGCATGTGCTGTGGAAATGCCCGGGGGATGGTTGAAAATAATATATATCTATAAATGTATTGTATGAATCCTATGAATTGAAATTATAAAAACTTGATGTAAAAAAAAAGAATAACTGGAAGTGCCCCCACACCAATATTATTCGATTTAAAGTAACTGTCCAGTGAAAATGGAAAGTTACACCCAAATAATGTTGACTCGTCTTATACTCGTATTTGTGGCCAAAGAAATATATATATATATATATATATATATATATATATATATATATATATATATATATATATATATATATATATATATATATATATATATATTTAAACACCTCAGACTTGTATCTCAAACAGACCATTTAAAAAATGCTTTCTATTTCCTCAGATAATGATGTCATACTCCTGAGGAGGATGAGCTGGTCAATCAAAGGTCTAGAGGATGAGCTGGCTAATCAGTGGTCTACTCGCATGAATATTTTGAATTACCGGTGTAGAGGAGTGGCCTAACATTATGATAATGTCTATGTAATTGGGTAATTCATTATGTAATATAAAATATGTGTTTATCGTTATTCCACCATAAACAGGGCACCATTTATCATTTAAATTGATAGCTAACTTTCTTAGCAAGTAGGGATAAACCATAGGCCTATGTGTCACAATTACAATCTGAAGATTATCAAGGGTGCTTTCCAGTTTCCAACTACGCTGATGTCTGAGCAGCAGAAGGATTTTGGTCGTCCATGGCTATTATTCGCGCCACGCTTTAATAGTTCAGTTCGAATGGAGAGTGGGGGCGGAGCTAGGTGCTGAAGCTCCTTGCCTGACTGGCTGAAACGTTCTGTGTTCACGCTTAACAGGGAAGGAAAGGTCTCTCTTACCCGGCCCCAGGGAGCAGTCCCTTTCCTTAGAGAATTTAATAGTGTCCCATTATTGATGGCCAAATCCTTTGTACAACTGGGAAAGGTGGGTAATTGTTCAGGGCTTAATGTTCCCAACATAATGATACAAAACATGACATATTCTCCTTGAAATACAGATAATTTATTCACAACGGGGTGAATACAATGTCATTGAACATTTCTACAGCACACAATGATCATAGCATGCATCAGTACACTTGTTGCTTCCTGCGCCTAGGTCCTTATGTAGCCTAATAATTTATCCATAAAAGCAAGGTTTTGTTGTTAACAAGAATGTTCTCCTGATTCCATATGAAAGGTCTGGATTCTGTCCGTTTAGCGCAGGGCGAGCCATTTTGCAAGCCCCTGCAGTTACTGTGCGATCCTGTCCTGGATAGAATGTTTAAAGTGGATGTTCTGACGTTTAATGGCCTTCTGGAGTGTAATCGTGTAATCCGGAGTGTGTTGGGAAAGGGGGAAAAGAGTGAATGGGTTGCGTCACGTCTTTTCATCTCTACCGTTGGCATGTCAATGGGCAAGTAGATGTGTATTGGGTATGGTCTGCCAACTGCCAGGCATTTGGAATTGGCCTGGTCTTCAGTCAGTGCGATGTCCCTACACCATTATATGCCCACACCATTCTACACCGGTATATGCCCACACCATTCTACACCGGTATATGCCCACACCATTCTACACCGGTATATGCCCACACCATTCTACACCGGTATATGCCCACACCATTCTACACCATTATATGCCCACACCATTCCAGACCATTATATGCCCACACCATTCTACACCGGTATATGCCCACACCATTCTACACCGGTATATGCCCACACCATTCTACACCATTATATGCCCACACCATTCTACACCGGTATATGCCCACACCATTCTGTTGTTGGGGTACGCCCACACCATTCCAACACAGAAAACCTGCTTTTTAACATACTTAATTACATTTCTGTGGAAGGAAAACTATTTAACTCATATTGTAAGTAATTATAGGTCACATTTAATAGGAATCTGGAAACACTAGACATTTATTTTAAAGGTAGGCTCAGTGTTATGCAGTGGCGATTTTAGCATGTCAATCTTGGTGGGGCAAACCCAAAAAAAATGTTTTATGCATGCCAGCAAAGCCACTACACAATACAACACTAAACAATACATTCATTGCACTATAACGGTGACTAACGGTGCCCACAAACTGTTAGGGCCTACATAAAGCTGTCCCAACAGCAGATTCCCAACAACAGTCCCAACACCTTCCCACTGCTACACCTGGCTATCAGCGGAGCCTTGTCTGGCAGCGAAACAGTTCATTCAGCCTAATTTACTGCCTTTAAAAAAACATAGCTGATATGGCTGACTTGCTTAAACAAATGTGGTTTCTACTGACAATTGAGATGTACACCACTCAAAAAAATAAAGGGAACACTTAAACAACACAATGTAACTCCAAGTCAATCACACTTCTGTGAAATCAAACTGTCCACTTAGGAAGCAACACTGATTGACAATAAATTTCACATGCTGTTGTGCAAATGGAATAGACAACAGGTGGAAATTATAGGCAATTAGCAAGACACCCCCAATAAAGGACTGGTTTTGCAGGTGGTGACCACAGACCACTTCTCAGTTCCTATGCTTCCTGGCTGATGTTTTGGTCACTTTTGAATGCTGGCGGTGCTTTCACTCTAGTGGTAGCATGAGACGGAGTCTACAACCCACACAAGTGGCTCAGGTAGTGCAGCTCATCCAGGATGGCACATCAATGCGAGCTGTGGCAAGAAGGTTTGCTGTGTCTGTCAGCGTAGTGTCCAGAGCATGGAGGCGCTACCAGGAGACAGGCCAGTACATCAGGAGGAGGAGGCCATAGGAGGGCAACAACCCAGCAGCAGGACTGCTTCCTCCGCCTTTGTGCAAGGAGGAGCAGGAGGAGCACTGCCAGAGCCCTGCAAAATGACCTCCAGCAGGCCACAAATGTGCATGTGTCTGCTCAAACGGTCAGAAACAGACTCCATGTGGGTGGTATGAGGGCCTGACGTCCACAGGTGGGGGTTGTGCTTACAGCCCAACACCGTGCAGGACGTTTGGCATTTGCCAGAGAACACCAAGATTGACAAATTCGCCACTGGCGCCCTGTGCTCTTCACAGATGAAAGCAGGTTCACACTGAGCACATGTGACAGACGTGACAGAGTCTGTAGACGCCGTGGAGAACGTTCTGCTGCCTGCAACATCCTCCAGCATGACCGGTTTGGCGGTGGGTCAGTCATGGTGTGGGGTGGCATTTCTTTGGGGGGCCGCACAGCCCTCCATGTGCTCGCCAGAGGTAGCCTGACTGCCATTAGGTACCGAGATGAGATCCTCAGACCCCTTGTGAGACCATATGCTGGTGCGGTTGGCCCTGGGTTCCTCCTAATGCAAGACAATGCTAGACCTCATGTGGCTGGAGTGTGTCAGCAGTTCCTGCAAGAGGAAGGCATTGATGCTATGGACTGGCCCGCCCGTTCCCCAGACCTGAATCCAATTGAGCACATCTGGGACATCATGTCTCGCTCCATCCACCAATGCCACGTTGCACCACAGACTGTCCAGGAGTTGGCGGATGCTTTAGTCCAGGTCTGGGTGGAGATCCCTCAGGAGACCATCCGCCACCTCATCAGGAGCATGCCCAGGCGTTGTAGGGAGGTCATACAGGCACGTGGAGGCCACACACACTACTGAGCCTCATTTTGACTTGTTTTAAGGACATTACATCAAAGTTGGATCAGCCTGTAGTGTGGTTTTCCACTTTAATTTTGAGGGTGACTCCAAATACAGACCTCCATGGGTTGATACATTTGATTTCCATTTATATTTTTTGTGTGATTTTGTTGTCAGCACATTCAACTATGTAAAGAAAAAAGTATTTAATAAGATTATTTCATTCATTCAGATCTAGGATGTGTTATTTTAGTGTTCCCTTTATTTTTTTGAGCAGTGTACAAACTATGGCATAAGGGGACGACGAGCAGATAAGAGGCAATCGGTAATTTCGAGCTAGGATGGACGTAGTCAATATTACTTTCTTAGCTACAGTATACATATCTCGCTGGCATATTACATCATTTATGCAGCAGCATACAATACATTTTTGGACTCACCTTGTTGTGCTGTCATCAAAGTCTGTCATTCTCTGGATTTATGGTGCTTTCAAGACAACTGTGAACTTTGAAAAAAACAAGGTCGAATCATGATGACGTTAGTGATCTTCAGGTCGGAGCCCTAAAAAGAGGCTTACAATTCTGAGTTGGATGACCGTTCATGACATATTTTCCCAGTCGGAGCTCGTTTTTTTTTCTCCAGAGTTCCCAGTTGTCTTGAACTCACTGAAATGCTTGCAGTTAGCCACTGATTCCTTCCAAACCACTCATTGTTGAATTTCCGATTTCCAATTTGTTGTGTAATGTTTATGTCCAATGGCCGATAAGCACCGATATGTTTTATCTATAATTATTCTTCATTAGTTTTTCTTCATATGACAAGGATAAAAAATAATTTGCCAGTAGATTGTGACTTGATTCATGATGATGACTGCTAGCTAAGATTTTGAAAGTATGATGTTGACATGATCAGTCCAATCAAAGCTACTGTCGATGTAAGGTGATTTGATGTCACTTTATCTGTTGCCAATGACCTTGAGCCTTCTTGGATGGGCACTTCTAATGTAACCCTATGGCAGCATCCAAGGGGCTTGAATTTTTTAGCTCTACCCTTACATTTGGCTGTGATGTAGTGTCCCTATGAGTGACAGAACACTGAGCCAATCACGGCACAACTGGAGAACGTTACCAACCCCAATGCTCCGTATTTTCCGCTGGCTGCCCCACCACCACAGAAAGTACTGAGCTAGGCTGAAACACCTTAATTTTGGAGCTACCTTACTCAAGAAAGCAAAAAAGAGACCAAGTTTGTATGCAGCTTTATTAACTCAATGATATATATATATTTTATTTTTTTAATTGTTTGCAAACTGATATGTGACACGTATTAATGCCAAAATAACATGAAAATCAGGCAACCCCCCAAAAACATCTTACTACAATACATTTTAATAGAAAGTTAGCAAAAATAGATAAGATCTTGCTACCATGGAAAGGTAAATACCTGTCTATTTGTGGAAAAAGCACCCTGATTAATTATTTAGTCAGAACCCAGTTTACCAATTTACCTATGGCCATGCCTACACCAAACAACTTGTTTTTTTAAATTATATGAGCTAAAAATATTCCACTTTATTTGGAACCGCAAACCAGACAAAATTTAACGGGCCTATTTATATAATGAATATGAATTTGGAGGGCTTACATTATTAAATATTAATGCATTGAACCTCTCACTAAAGGCTTCAGTCAGACAAAAGTTGTATTTAAATCCAAACTGGTTTTCCAGCAGAGTAGTTAGAATGACTCCATGTACAAGAATATACTTTTCCCCTTTATTGATATTGCAACCTCTCACTTTCAGTTATTTGAAAATGAAATAATCTCCAGAATATCACTATTTTAAAACAAGCTATAGAAAGCTGGTTGCAATTTCAGTTTAATCCACCAGAAAAGACTGAACAAATAGGCCTATTACAACAAATATTATGTCTAAACTCAAATATACTAATAGATTATTTTTTTAATCATTATTTTAGGATTTTTTAAAACAAATGGTATAATCTTTGTTAATGATATCATAAATATGACTGGTGGAGTTATGTCACACATGCAGCTAACAAAAGAAAAACAATATGGTTTTCAGAGATAGATGGGAGGGGTTGAGGGTAGCTGAAGGGTGGGACTAAAAACAAATACAAATAGATGACTAATGTAAAATATACTGTGTCTGTAAAATGTATATAGTATGTATAATCTGGAAGTAGAAGCCTAAGTATTGTTGGCTATTAGTTTACTCCCATTAGGGGAGGGGTGGTAGGGTTGGTGTCAACTAATAGTCTTGGAAGGATGCTGCTTGATTCTATAAGTAGAATTGTTTTAACTTATAAACTGTGTTGGTTTTGTCTGTCTGTCATAGTTAGTAAGCTACCCAGTCTGCTTAAAAAGTGATTGCTACCCATTCACACTGGATGCAGGGCCAGCCACTTATTTTGTTCTCTGCAGATTACAACTCAATCTGAGGGGGAGTGGCTACACTGTCTGCGGCAGCAGTCCCCAAAACGAAGACTGTCCCTGAAACAAAGACAGTTCTGCCAAGTTGTTCTGCGGGAGTTAGTCGAGGGAGGCCTCGCTCTCTCGCTTCCCCAGATGTTTAGTTAATTTGATTCCGATCTCTTTTGCAGTATTGTAGCCTTTTCTGTAGCCTGTCAACTATGTGTCTGTCTATCCCTGTTCTCTCCTCTCTGCACAGGCCATACAAACGCTTCACACCACATGGCTGCTACCACTCTAATCTGGTGATCCCTGCGCGCACGACCCACGTGGAGTTCCAGGTCTCCGGCAGCCTCTGGAACTGCCGTTCTGCGGCCAACAAGGCAGAGTTCATCTCAGCCTATGCTACCCTCCAGTCTCTCGACCTCTTGGCGCTGACGGAAACATGGATTACCACAGAAAACACTGCTACTCCTACTGCTCTTTCCTCGTCTGATCATGTGTTCTCACATACCCCTAGAGCATCTGGTCAGTGCAGTGGTGGCACAGGAATCCTCATCTCTCCCAAGTGGACACTCTCTCTTTTCCCCTGACCTATCTGTCTATCTCCTCATTTGAATTCCATGCTGTCACAGTCACTAGCCCATTCAAGCTTAACATCCTTGTCATTTATCGCCCTCCAGGTTCCCTTGGAGAGTTCATCAATGAGCTTGACGCCTTGATAAGTTCCTTTCCTGAGGATGGCTCACCCCTCACAGTTCTGGGTGACTTTAACCTGCCGACGTCTGCCTTCGACTAATTTCTCTCTGCCTCCTTCTTTCCACTCCTTTCCTCTTTTGACCTCACCCTCTCACCGTCCCCCCCTACTCACAAGGCAGGCAATACGCTTGACCTCATCTTTTCTAGATGCTGTTCTTCTACTAATCTCAATGCAACCACTCCAAATCTTCGACCACTACTTTGTATCCTTTTCTTTCTTGCTCTCCTCCAACACTACTCACTCTGCCCCTACTCAGATGGTAATGCGCCGTCGCAACCTTCGGTCTCTCTCTCCCGCTACTCTCTCCTCTTCCATCCTATCATCTCTTCCCTCTGCTAAATCCTTCTCCCTCCGGTCTCCTGATTCTGCCTCCTCGACCCTCCTCTCCTCCCTTTCTGCATCTTTTGACTCTCTATGTCCCCTATCCTCCCGGCCGGCTCGGTCCTCCCCTCCTGCTCCGTGGCTTGATGACTCATTGCGAGCTCACAGAAGAGGGCTCCGGGCAGTCGAGCGGAAATGGAGGAAAACTAGACTCCCTGCGGACCTGTCATCTTTTCACTCCCTCCTCTCTACTTTTTCTTCCTCTGTTTCTGCTGCTAAAGCCACTTTCTACCACTCTAAATTTCAAGCCTCAGCCTCTAACCCTAGGAAGCTCTTTGCCACCTTCTCCTCCCTGCTGAATCCTCCTCCTCCTCCCCCTCCCTCCTCCCTCTCTGTGGATGACTTCGTCAACCATTTTGAAAAGAAGGTTGACGACATCCGATCCTCATTTATTAAGTCAAATGACACCGCTGGTCCTGCTCACACTGCCCTACCCTATGCTTTGACTTCTTTCTCCCCTCTCTCTCCAGATGAAATCTTGCGACTTGTGACAGCCGGCCGCCCAACAACCTGCCCGCTTGACCCTATCGCCTCCTCTCTTCTCCAGACCATTTCCGGAGACCTTCTCCGTTACCTCACCTCGCTCATCAACTCATCCTTGACCGCTGGCTATGTCCTTCCGTCTTCAAGAGGGCGAGAGTTGCACCCCTCCTCAAAAAACCTACACTCGATCCCTCCGATGTCAACAACTGCAGACCAGTATCTCTTCTTTCTTTTCTCTCCAAAACTCTTGAGCATGCCGTCTCTAGCCAACTCTCCTGCTATCTCTCTCAGAATGAACTTCTGGATCCTAACCAGTCAGGTTTCAAGACTGGTCATTCAACTGAGACTGCTCTTCTCTGTGTCACAGAGGCTCTCCGCACTGCCAAAGCTAACTCTCTCTCCTCTGCTCTTATCCTTCTAGACATATCTGCTGCCTTTGATACTGTGAACCATCAGATCCTCCTCTCCACCCTCTCCGAGTTGGGCATCTCCGGCACTGCTCACTCTTGGATTGCGTCCTACCTGACAGGTCGCTCCTACCAGGTGGCGTGGCGAGAATCTGTTCCGCACCACGTGCTCTCACCACTGGTGTCCCCCAGGGCTCAGTTCTAGGCCCTCTCCTATTCTCTCTATACACCAAGTCACTTGGCTCTGTCATATCCTCACATGGTCTCTCCTATCATTGCTACGCAGACGACACACAATTAATTTTCTCCTTTCCCCCTTCTGATAACCAGGTGGCGAATCGCATCTCTGCATGTCTGGCAGACATATCAGTGTGGATGTCGGATCACCACCTCAAGCTGAACCTCGGCAAGACGGAGCTGCTCTTCCTCCCTGGGAAGGACTGCCCGCTCCATGATCTTGCCATCACGGTTGACAACTCCATTGTGTCTTCCTCCCAGAGTGCAAAGAGCCTTGGCGTGACCCTGGACAACACCCTGTCGTTCTCTGCTAACATCAAAGCGGTGACCCGATCCTACAGGTTCATGCTCTACAACATTCGCAGAGTACGACCCTACTTTACACAGAAAGCAGCACAGGTCCTAATCCAGGCACTTGTTATCTCCCGTCTGGATTACTGCAACTCGCTGTTGGCTGGGCTCCCTGCCTGTGCCATTAAACCCCTGCAACTTATCCAGAACGCTGCAGCCCGTCTGGTGTTCAACCTTCCCAAGTTCTCTCACGTCACCCCGCTCCTCCACACACTCCACTGGCTTCCAGTTGAAGCTCGCATCTACTACAAAACCATGGTGCTTGCCTACGGAGCTGTGAGGGGAACGGCACCTCCTTACCTTCAGGCTCTGATCAGACCCTACACCCAAACGAGGGCACTACGTTCATCCACCTCTGGCCTGCTAGCCCCACTACCTCTACGGAAGCACAGTTCCCGCTCAGCCCAGTCAAAGCTATTCGCTGCTCTGGCACCCCAATGGTGGAACAAGCTCCCCCACGACGCCAGGACAGCGGAGTCACTGACCACCTTCCGGAGACACTTGAAACCCTACCTCTTTCAGGATTACCTGGAATAGTTTAATAGTAATCCTTCTACCCCCCCTTTACTACCACTGTCTTTTGTCTAAACTAACACCTGACTTATTTCACCTGCTAGCACTGACTTGTTTAAAGAAATGTACTTATTGTGATCGAGATGTAGTTGTCCCTGATTGCACTGACTTTGCTCACAGCTGCTTGTTTGAAAAAGTGTACTTACTGTGATCAAGATGTGGTTGTCCCACTGGCTATCCTAAGTTGAATGCACCAATTTGTAAGTCGCTCTGGATAAGAGTGTCTGCTAAATGTAAATGTAGGGTTAAGAGAAAATAATACCATAAAATAAAAATGTTGTAAACATTTTATGGGGATTGGAAATTATGCAGACAATTACATTGATACATCGGACAATCTATCTGCAATATTAAAGCTGATCTACCCGTAAAAAAAAAAAAAGTCACGAAGGAGAGGAGACAAGGAAAGGAGGAGAGGAGACTATTAAAGGAGACTTCTGAAGAATGTTTACCACCAGACCAGACCTGCCTGAGGGTCACAAAGATCTGGGAGAGTTTTTCATTAAATGTATAACAAAGGGTGAAAAGGAATCTGCATTTACTGTAGGAGCCAGGTAACCTGCATGTTTGGTTACTTAGGTGTGTCTCTTTCTTTAACTCTCTGATGGGTGTGTTCTTTATAGCATTCCAATTATTCTCATGAACATGTATGGCTCCATAGCTCAGTGGTTAGAGCACTGGTCTTGTAAACCAGGGGTCGTGAGTTCAATTCTCGCTGGGGCCTTGATTTTGATCCTACCCTCTGTGACATGCGTCTGAAACGCTGCACAAGGTGGGAGTTACCATTACTCAGGCTCTATACAGAAGAAAGATCTAAAAGTGACAATATTGCCCTGCAAAAATAATGATCTGCTGTACTACTACTGTAAAAAACATTCCCAAACAAACTGAGGATACGTTTGCCGATCCCGTCCTGGGACGCCCATCATGATTAAAGAAGGGCTGAAACTAGAGCAGAGGTCATGTCAGTCTGTTGATATTAAATAAAGCATTACATATAATGTCAACAGCATTGTGATGGAGGATTGCCATAGGCTGAATTGAGAGACTGGGATACGTAGTTTAGTCCCAATGTAGAAGATTTATTTTCTTCGAAATTCTAACTTAACAAAAATACTTGAGTCCTTTTAGCTCCTTGTAGAGCAAAGGCACAACAATAACAAAAGTACTATGTTCTCATTCCTGACAAACAATATACTACTGCTGACTAACAAAAGTACTATGTTCTCAAACCTGACAAACAATATACTACTGCTGACTAACAAAAGTACTATGTTCTCATTCCTGACAAACAATATACTACTGCTGACTAACAAAAGTACTATGTTCTCATTCCTGACAAACATATACTACTGCTGACTAACAAAAGTACTATGTTCTCATTCCTGACAAACAATATACTACTGCTGACTAACAAAAGTACTATGTTCTCAATCCTGACAAACAATATACTACTGCTGACTAACAAAAGTACTATGTTCTCATTCCTGACAAACAATATACTACTGCTGACTAACAAAAGTACTATGTTCTCATTCCTGACAAACAATATACTACTGCTGACTAACAAAAGTACTATGTTCTCAACCCTGACAAACAATATACTACTGCTGACTAACAAAAGTAATATGTTCTCATTCCTGACAAACAACATACTACTGCTGACTAACAAAAGTACTATGTTCTCAACCCTGACAAACAATATACTACTGTTGACTAACAAAAGTAATATGTTCTCAACCCTGACAAACAATATACTACTGCTGAATAACAAAAGTAATATGTTCTCAACCCTGACAAACAATATACTACTGCTGACTAACAAAAGTACTATGTTCTCATTCCTGACAAACAATATACTACTGCTGACTAACAAAAGCAATATGTTCTCAAACCTGACAAACAATATACTACTGCTGACTAACGAAAGTAATATGTTCTCAACCCTGACAAACAATATACTATTGCTGACTAACAAAAGCAATATGTTCTCAACCCTGACAAACAATATACTACTGCTGACTAACCCATGGGGCGGCGCACAATTGGCCCAGCGTCGTCCAGGGTAGGGGAGGGAATGGCTGGCAGGGATGTAGCTCATTTGGTAGAGCATGGCGTTTGCAACGCCAGGGTTGTGGGTTTGATTCCCATGGGGGGTATGTAAAAATAAAAATTTATGCACTCACTAACTGTAAGTCGCTCTGGATAAGAGTGTCTGCTAAATGACTAAAATGTAAATGTTACAAACGCACAAACACATTTAGCCTGCTGGGTTTAAACCAGTGAAGCATGTTGAAAGCATAACAACTTTAACCTTCTGTTTGACATCCTAATCATCATCAAATCAAAATCAAATCGACATTTATTGGTCGCGTACACAGATTTGCAGGTGTTATGGCCGCTGCATCATCATTCTAGTATAAAGTTTATCAGTACAGGGGGGTGTGGTAGAAAGTTTATCAGAACAGGGGGGTATGGTAGTAAGGCCAATAGCAGTCCACCATCTCCTTGGCCTCGTCGTATGTGGTGAACTCACAGTCGGGGGAAATTGGTGGCTGTCCCGGCTCACAGAATCTCAGATGGTGTCTCAAATTGTATGTATCGAAGGTCAACATCTGAGAGGAACAGAATATTTCATAATCTTAAGTGATAGCTAGACTTTTGATTGCTGATTGTAAAGTCTTCCTATTCACTGCTTTGGCAACATTGTTGTACCTTTAAAAGTTATGCCAACAAAGCAGTTGTCTCAAAACCTGTCCTGGAGAGATACAGGGTGTGCAGGGTTTTGTTCCAGGCAGCACTTACACACAGGTTACACTATTTAAGGTCTTGATAATTAGGTGATTAATTGAATCAGGTGTGTTAGAGTTGGGCTAGAACTAAATCATTTACACCCTGTTACTTTCCGGTAGAAACATTATTGATCCCATCAATAAAGTTAATGTGAAATCTAACCTGTGAATCATCCATGTGGAACGCTACAGTAACGTTGTCCCAAACGTAGAACTGGTGTTTCTGTGGATCAGGGATCAGGTGGGCTACATCCTGGTTCTGGTAGGGCTTTGACACCAGTTTGAAGCTGTGGAAAGGAAGTGAAAGTGTGAGTCAATTCAAGTTGTAATTAAGGCATCCCATGCTAGAATTGAGAGTGATTTTTGTAGCTAGTATTACTATGTTACATCTAAAGTAACTGATATATTTAGCATTGCATGGAAACGTTTTGAGTGGCACATTGTTTACATTTATCTGTGAATTACACTCACGCACACATACGCACACACTCTAACCTGTGTGTCTCACACATGGCCTCGGGTCTCCAGATGATCTGTCCATCTCTGTAAGCACAGACTCCATCATCGTTGTCCTGGAGGAGAGGGTACTTCTCAAAGAGGTCGTTGTTGAAGTGACTGTGGACTAGCACTGAGTACATCACCTCCTGTTTGTACAGCACTGTCTCATACACACGCAGGATTGGCTCGTGTCCAACACATAGCTAAACAAAAAGACAAATACCTTTATTATCATTAAATTACATGATCTTGTTTCTTTCAATTATTTGACCACAAATTCTCACATGGTCTCTGTATGTACCCAGCACAGGAGGTTGGTGGTACCTTAATGGAATTGGTGAAATGGTATCAAATACGTCAAACACATGGTTTCAATGTGTTTGATGCCATTCCATTTGCTCCGTTCCAGCCATTGATATGAGCCGTCTTCCCTTCAGAAGCCTCCATTGGTACTGCCCAGCAGTCCTGTATGTTTATTCTACAGATATTTTAACTGTTCCACTATTAAGACTTCAGTACCTGTTCCCGGTATCTCTTGAGCAGCTCCTCCAGGGGGAAGGTGAAGCGGTAGGAGCCCAGCCTGGAGGTGTCCAGGAAGGCAGGTGAGGTGGCGAACCTTTGCAGGAAGGATGTCTGCTCCCTGGCCTGCTCCTCCGTCCTGTCAGGGTACCTGGCCTGGAGCAGACGCTGTTCAGCCGAGGCCATCTCCTCCGCTCCCAAAGACAAGCTCCACCACAGCAGGTCCAAACCCTCTGGCCCCTCTCGGCCCCTAGCACGGAACCCCCCTTGGCTTTCGACGGCTATGCCAAATAGCCCGCCTTCATTCGTGTCGTGTCTGAGCTGGGAGACCCGGAACTCTGGCCTTGGGTATTCTGGGATGTTGTCTTTGAAGAGGTAATTGTTGTGAAAGCCCTGAGCTTTCAGTCTCAGTCCTAGGTCCGACAGTTTCAAGTGCTGGGCCTGGACAGCAAACTCCTGGTGTCCTCTGTGGTTTTTGCGCACAACCACGTCCATGTTCTGCTCTCACTTCAACGTTGTCTGAGGAGAATTTGGAAGAAAATAAACGAATGTGTCTTCTGAAAACACCAATATACAGTAACACAGAGTGATATGGGATGTTTGGAAAGTATTGGAGAAAGAAGTGGCGGCAGTCTGCGTTTACTAGGTCAGCCCTTTTATCTGTGGGCTACCATAAAAATGTACTGTACAACCTGATGGTTAAAGAGGTGAACCATTGCCCACAGGGTTGCTGGTTCAAATCCCAGGCCTGTCAAGAGTGGGAATGTGGGACAGCAAAATCTCTGGTCCTTGTGCCTGCATCACGACTTCACTACCAGCTGCATGTTCAACTGACACATGCGCGTAGACCAGAGCTAGTCTGTCAGTAAACTAAGTGCTCAAAATAGTTTGAGAATTTACAGCTTGAGCATATGTTGAAAGGTTTGTCAGCACTCTAGCAACATCTTTACTTAGGTGACTAATTAAAGTATATTGAAGCCAGTCACTAAACATACATCTAAAGAAAAAAAAAAACTACAGAGGGAAATATAGTTAGTGCTTTGAAGAAAGCTCAAACTGCACCTGCCCCCAACCCACAGCGCTTGATGGTTTTTGCGACTGCACTTGAAGAAACTTTCAAAGTTCTTGAAATTTTCAGGATTGACTGACCTTTATGTCTTAAAGTAATGATGGACTGTCATTTCTCTTTGCTTATTTGAGCTGTTCTTGCCATAATACGGACTTGGTCATTTACCAAATAGGGCTGTCTTCTGTATACCACCCCTACCTTGTCACAACACAAATGATTGGCTCAAACGCATTAAGAAGGAAAGACATTCCATGAATTGACTTTTAACAAGGCACACCTGCTAATTGAAATGCATTCCAGGTGACTACCTCATGAAGCTGGTTGAGAGAATGCCAAGAGTGTGCAAAGCTGTCATCAAGGCAAAGGGTGGCTACTTTGAAGAATCTTAAATATAAAATACATTTTGATTTGTTGAACACTTTTTTGGTACTACATGATTCCATATGTGTTATTTCATACTTTTGATGTCGTCACTATTATTCTACAATGTAGAAAATAGTAAAAAATTAAGAAAAACCCTTGAATGAGTAGGTGTGTCCAAACGTTTGACTGGTAATGTATATTCCACCATAAACAGAACACCATCTATCATTTAAATGTATAGGAAACTTTCTTAGCAAGTAGGGATAAACCATAGGCCTATGTGTCACAATTATAATCTGAAGGTAAGCAAGGGGGCTTTCCAGTCACCAACTACGCTGACGTCTAAGCAGCAGAAGGATTTCGGTCGGCCGCTTTAATAGTTCAGTTCGAATGGAGAGTGGGGGCGGGGCTAGGTGCTGAGGCTCTTTGCCTGACTGGCTGAAACGTTCTGTGTTCACGCTTAACAGGGAAGGAAAGGTCTTGCTTACCCAGCCCCAGGGAGGAGAGTCCCTTTCCTTAGGGAATTGAATAGTGTTCCATTACTGATGGATAAATCCTTTGTACAACCGGGAAAGGTGGGTAATTGTTCAGGCTATAATGTTCCCAACATAATGATACAAAACATGAAATATTATCCTTGAAATAGAGAGAAGTTACACAATATAATAAAAACTATTCTACAGCACACAATGATCATAGCATGCATCAGTACACTTTTTTCCCTCCCCGCTTACATCCTTATGTAGCCTAATAATTTATCAAATAAAGCAAGGTTGGTCAGTTTGGCAGCTGCGCGAGTGGGTGGGAGATGCCTGTGTGCTTTGCGGTTAACCGGATCTTTTCCCGGCAGTTTTCTTGAAGATCACTTCGTGACCCACAAGCTGAAGTACTGTCGTACAGTACCTACTTGCGCCGTTCAAAACAAAACAAAAATACTAGGTCAAATCATGACATCAGTGATCTTCAGGTCGGAAAGTCGGAGCTATAGAAAGAGGCCGAGTTGGATGACCGTTCAAATCGTTTTTTACCCAGTCGGAGCTCGTTTTTCCGAGTTCCCAGTTGTTTTGAACGCGGCAACTGACTGGTCATTCCCACTCGCCATCATCGAATGGACTCAAACTAGCAAGAAGTTCTGACTGGGCTCAATTGTAATGAAACGCAAACACAGCGATGAGTTTCTCTCTCTTGGTTTAATACACACTTTGAGAAATAACGAGGAGCACCCATAATGTGTTTTGTGCGGGTTAGTGCTTAATGAGTCTCTCAAAATGGAACAAATTAAAACGACACGTCCTGACCAAACATCCACAGCATGACGGTAAACCAGGGAGTTCTTTCAGGACAGGGCAGAATGCTTCAGGAAACAGTGCTTCGACAGTGGAAGAGTAAGTCAGCTAGCAAGGCATTGTTGTCATTTTATAACAGGTGATAATAAACAGAAATAAGAGAGTACTATCTCTTGTAGTAGTCGATGTGAGGTTCTCTTTCAAACAATCCCCTTTTACACAGCTAATAGCTAGCTACTGATAGTGCAACCATAACGCCTCGATCACACCGACAGCGTCATTGCATTTAGGTATACCAAAAGTACATTATTTTCCGATGGAATGCTGCGTTTGCCTTGCAGCATTGCGTTGTAGTGCGTTCTGTGTGGTGCATACCTTGGATTTATCGAACGTATGCGTCAAACTGTATGCATAGATGGCTTGACAGAAATGATAGAAGTTGAATGTTAAACTTTATGTTGCACACGATAGTAACTTGACAAGGAATGCCCACACACATTTTAATATTACTTTCCTTTACTTTCAACCTAAGAAATAAAAGGTGTACAAATACAGCAAAACGATACAGCCCACTCAACATGTGGTAGAGTCACATTGTACAGATCTGACTCTGGGTGATGACCTCATCAAAGGGGAAAGGTCACGGTCAATGCCAATAATAACCATGCACACATGAATAGTAATCATACTATACTGCAGGTAAGTACAACACATATTCAATGTAATTATTTATATAGTGTCCACGCTATAATGTTACGCCCCTGAAAAAGGGGAGAAATAATCACGAGAGTGATGCAGTTATGTTTCCTCACTGAAAACTTTAGTATAATCCTTTTACAAAAATACCACATTTTACAGAACAACAGATCTACAGGAACCAGAGTTTTGTAGGGTACAAAGCTTATTCAAATCACAACAGCATAAACTGTAATTCACTAAAACATATACAAATGTTTCAATATAACTGTCAAACACAAAGTAGCTTTAGCTCAGTAACCCATAACTACATTTATCAACCATGTCAACAAAGTATTCGAAACACATTATACAAATAACCCAAAATATATTATTAACAGCGCACATGCTCATTCACAATTAACATAAAATGGCAGCTACTCTCAGTACGAAGCTATTCTTCGCTGCAACCAAGCAGGTTTCACTCACACACGCACCTATTACTCCCTTCAACTTAACTCTAACTTACTCAAGATGTTACTAACACATACCTTAAACTCTCTTGACATGTTAGCAAGTTATTACATTCAAGTTAACTCGTTTTATATCAATAACGTACCTGAAAAAGGGGAGAAATAATCACGAGAGTGATGCAGTTATGTTTCCTCACTGAAAACTTTAGTATAATGAGGAAAAAAGACCGCGATTTCCCCAGGAAGTTGGGTGGAGACCAGAGCAATCGATCTCAGGCTCATAGATTAAGAGCATTTAGTAGATCACAGATTAACACTTTTACCCTTAAATTGGGCACCACAAAATAAAGTAGTTAATATAACGTTTACACATTCCTCTTACAATATTTACCCTTTTACACTTGACGGATTTTAACACAATTATGAATTTTATCAATCTCTATGAACTAGTACTGAATGCATGATCTTTTTAACCTTAGATATTTTAAGATCCTTACATACCATGAACTTACTAATACTTTTTAGTGTATAACAGGCTATGAATATGTCCTTTAACCTGTCACAATAACACACACATATCCAGATTATGCTGCGTCTCATTTTGCGCAAAAACCCTATCGGTGTGATCAAGGCGTAAGTTACAGTACATATTATTGTTGAAAACAAGTCTAGGTTGGAACTGTTGTTGTTAAAATACAAGTAATATTTTTTATTCTGAATTGGAATAAACTGATTGAAGCATGATTCTTTTTGAGGCAAACACACTCACACAGTTCTGGGTTGCTCATCTACAGCAGGAAGCGGTCTCCTGCCTGGCTGAGAAAGCAGTAGATGTTTGGCACAACATACCTATGTGAGTCAGGGTTTTCAACTCTGGCGTACTTAAAACACAAGTACAGAAACCGACTCAATGCTGAGCATGACCTCAGGGTTGCACTGTCAAAAAATGAGCCCAGAATAGACCTGCTTGTTGAAAACTTAAACCAATCACACACCTCTCATTAGGACTGTGTGTGTGTGTGTGTGTGTGTTTTCTGGACTACATCTGTGTAATGCCTCAAAAAGCATCTTGCTTCAATCAGTTTATTCCAGTTCAGAATGAAAATTATTTAATGTATTTTAACAGCAACAGTTCCAACCTAGACAGATATGTAAGAGTGTTTTTAATGGGAAAAAATAAACATGAATAGCTATTTATATGGGTATTTCATTTCGTTGTTATTTGTCTACATTGCAGTTGTTTTAGGTATAAGGGCAAATGAAATGTACCAATATTTACGTATAGTTGCATGTTTTCATAAGCTTGGGTCCCAGGAAAACACAGGATTTCTAATTTGGGTCCCAGGCTGAAAGAGTTTGAGAAACCCTGTTCTACAGTGATCCATTGAGCCTGATGACCCCTGTTCTACAGTGTTCCATTGAGCCTGATGACCCCTGTTCTACAGTGTTCCATTGAGCCTGATGACCCCTGTTCTACAGTGTTCCATTGAGCCTGATGACCCCTGTTCTACAGTGTTCCATTGAGCCTGATGACCCGTGTTCTACAGTGTTCCATTGAGCCTGATGACCCCTGTTCTACAGTGTTCCATTGAGCCTGATGAAAAGTGTTTTCCACGCCATCTTGAGCTGTAGTCATTTAATCCTAATTATAAGTAAACATAGCGTGGGACCAAACACTTTACTTGCAGGTCAACAGGAATTTATGGAAGGGTTGACTTAAGTTGTAGGCCATGGTTCCCTCTCAGGGCCATGCATAACTAACCTGGCTAGCATAGATAACGGTTCTCATAATAATATAGCGCCATCTGCTCTGGTAGTTTTCCATCGTGAAAGGTTGGTTCTGTTGTCATGTGAGTTCTATTTTCAGTAAAAACCAGCACAAATCCTCTGTAGGTCTGAATATTCACAACCCTTGAATGGAGGGTGTCCTCTGATCACTGAAAATACATCCACGAAAAAACAATTGTTGTCAATATCCTTTTTTGGCTGAACACTACACTATATTTCCTTGGATTTATCATTTCCAACAGACTTTAACACTCTGCTGTGTTTAGCCATTGGTTCATTATCCTTTGGCAGAGTGGGAGCCACCATAGATTGAATCCCGGCTGTTGTACTGTATGGCGTTGACAGTGGCCTAAAGTACTTAAGTAAAAATACTTTAAAGTACTACTTAAGTAGTTGTTTTGGGTATCTATACTTTACTTTGCTATTTCTATTTTTGACAACTTTTACTTTTACTTCACTACATTCCTAAAGAAAGTATTGTACTTTTTACTCCATACATTTTCCCTGACAACCAAAAGTACTCGTTACATTTTGAATGCTTAGCAGGACAGGAAAATGGTCAAATTCATGCATTTATCAAGAGAACTGCCTCTGATCTTGTGGACTCACTAAACACATGCATCTTTTGTCAATAATTGTTGGAGTGTGCCCCTGGCTATCCGTACATTTTTAAAACAAGAAAATGGTGCTGTCTGCTTTGCTTAATATAAGCAATTAAAAATATATATTGTGATGTCACGAGAGGCTGTGTCCTGGAGGGACGTTACATCCCCCTGAGGTGGCTGCAAACCCAGACAGCTATGGCTCCATCTGCTGGTATGGTCGGGAACTCCAACCCTCTGTGGCCAATCTTCCCACGCAGCTGAAACCAATCAGGGGCTGATAGGCTGGGGTTGTTTTGGAAGGGAAGAGACACGGTATGGAGTGTGGGTTGGAGGAAGAAGAGAATTGTGTTATAATTTTGTTTGTTGCCGAAGACCTTTAATAAAAATCCTTGTTTTGGTTGAACCTGGACTCCTTGCACTACTTGGGCAACCCCGCTGGAAGCGGTAGCCTCTCGTGGCATCACAGATGGTGGAGAATACGGGCACGCTCAAGCGTTAATAGTGCATGTCAGAGGAGGATACCGAAGGTTTGATCACCCAGTTTTCCAAGTTGGCCGTAGGCTCCCCGCCCGACTGAAATGGAGGACATATTGAAAGCCCTTGTTGCTGGCCAGCAAGCCCAGATGCAAGCAAACGTGGCTCTCTTGGAGGAGCAAAAGAAAGCCAACCTTCTGAAGGCAGAGGAATTGCAGTTGCAGAGACAGAGGGTGGTCCAAAATACCCGCCCAATAAAGGCAAGTGACTTTATATCTAAGATGGGAGCTACCGATGACATTGAGGCATACCTGCATGCATTTGAGGCCACGGCCACTAGGGAAGCCTGGCCCAAGCAACAGTGGGTTGGTCTGTTAGCCCCCTTTCTAACCGGGGAATCACTGAATGCTGTCCGGGACCTGGGCCCTGACCAGGTTACTGACTATGATGCTCTGAAGTCTGAGATCCTCAGCAGATATGGACTCACAAAGTTTGGTATGGCCCAGCGCTTTCACAGCTGGACCTTCCAACCAGACCAACCTCCTCGGGCGCAGATGCATGAACTTGTCCGAATCGCAAGGAAATGGCTGGATCCGCAGAGGAATACAGCAGCGGCGGTGGTGGAGGCCGTTGTGGTGGATCGTTACCTACGCGCCCTACCTTATGAGGCAAAACGGGTCATCAGTCAACAGGCCTTGACCACGGCTGATCTGACCGTGGAAGCTGTGGAAAAGTACCAGGCCACAGCGGAGATGCTGAATGCTTCCCGAAAAGACCCCAGGAGGGCGGCCCCACCACAAATGGGAAGAACCCGTCCAAAGGACCCCAAGGTCTCGAACCCAGTCACGTCAGGACTTATCCCGGCTCCAGGGGGAGCCAGAAACCAGGCGGGTCCAAGAAGAGTACACCAGGAGGGGGAAACTCGACAGTGTTACCGGTGTGGGGAGATGGGACATATCTCCTGGCAGTGTGGGAAACCAGCCGATGAACCTATGCCCACTGCGGAGTCCTCCAGCTCAGCACCCACACACCGTGTTGCCTCGCTCTTGGGAGTCGTAGATGGCGGCCCAGATCGACCCCCACCTGCCCGGTAACTGTGAATCACCATGATGTGGAGGCCTTACTGGATTCTGGTAGCCGGGCCACCCTGGTGCGTAAGGATTTGGTGGGCCCAACGTGTCTGACCCCGGGAAAGTCCTCCCAGTTTCCTGTGTCCATGGGGACACCAGAGAATACCCCATTACTGAACTTACAATGACCAGCACACGGGGAACCATACACACGACGGCGGGGGTGGTTGATTCCCTCCCCGTCCCTGTCCTAATTGGGACGAGACTGCCCAGCCTTTTACCCACTCTGGAGAGAGTCTCAGGAGAGGATAACCCGAGTACCTCCGAAACGGAGAGGCAAGACTCATCCTGGGAAGGCTCCGGTGCAATCCTCCGAATTACTCACTCCCGCCCGGGCTCGGATAGGGATGGCAGGTGCCCAGACCGACACAGAGACGGAGCTACAGAATCTGGACAAAGAACTGTCTGGTCTGAAGGGGACCGCTGAGAGGTATCGTTTGTTAAAGCAACAGTTAGACATGAAGACAGAAGAGTTAGATATCCTCCAGGCTAAACTCCAACAGAGCTCCTTCCATAAGCAACAGGAGGAGCTGGAGAGGCTGCGCAGGACCATCGAGGAGTGTGAGGAGACCCTGCGCAGTAGTAAGGAGGTCCAGAAGAAGGCAGAGGAGAAGTACAAGGTGTTGGAGAACAAGATGAAGAATGCGGAGGCAGAGAGAGAGAAGGAACTGAAAGCTGCTCAACAGAAGCTAAACTCTGCTAAAACCAAGGCTGATGCGTTCAGTAAGAAACTCAAGGAGAGACCCCAGAGACCGGCACTGTACAACACAGCACCAACTCACCAGATGGAGTGGAAACAGCCGAGGGCTGGCAAGCACCACGGCAATGCGGACGCCCTCTCCCGGCGTGATGCCTTCTTCGCTGCCTTTACCCCGACGAGGACGTCGGTCCCGAGGAGGGGGATGTGTGATGTCACGAGAGGCTGTGTCCTGGAGGGACGTTACATCCCCCTGAGGTGGCTGCAAACCCAGACAGCTATGGCTCCATCTGCTGGTATGGTCGGGAACTCCAACCCTCTGTGGCCAATCTTCCCACGCAGCTGAAACCAATCAGGGGCTGATAGGCTGGGGTTGTTTTGGAAGGGAAGAGACACGGTATGGAGTGTGGGTTGGAGGAAGAAGAGAATTGTGTTATAATTTTGTTTGTTGCCGAAGACCTTTAATAAAAATCCTTGTTTTGGTTGAACCTGGACTCCTTGCACTACTTGGGCAACCCCGCTGGAAGCGGTAGCCTCTCGTGGCATCACAATATATACTTTTACTTTTGATAATTAAGTATATTTTAGCAATTACATTTACTTTTGATACTGAAGTATATTTAAAACCAAATACTTTTATACTTTTACTCAAGTAGTATTTTACTGGCCCAAGTAGGCAAGGGGGGTGTTGTAAGAATTTCTAGGTGAACAAAAGGGAGAGCAGTGGTAGGTCAAATCAATCAAGAATCAATCCGGTTTATTACAAGTTGCCACAGGGAGACACCACCCAGCACAGAACCTTTCCCTGATTGATGGTCCTGCTATCTGCAGCAGGGCAATGAAGTCAGGCTGAGTTTAACGAGCCTGTGTGACAGGGTCTAGGAGTGTTTTATACATGGAATGGAACATTAATAATAAAGTACTTACGGTCAAGTTGAAGGCTGCTAAACACTGCTAAGCTTAACTTGACGCAGGGTCACTGTTGAAGCAGAAACAGTATCTAGAAAAGTAGGCTCACTTTGTCTTCTTTTCCTCTTTGGGGTTTATTTTTTCCTCTGCACCACACCAATAGTTAGGCTCAACTTTCGTTTCTTTCAACACTGAACTTTCAGGGGGTTTCCTGTCTGCAAGCTGCAGTAGCCAATCACATCCAGTATTTACATACCGTTACGCTAATACCTCATTGGCATTTCCTTTTGTCTACTTCATACTTGTTGAAGCTTTAACCGACTCCAAAACTATTTATACACCATGTTTTCAGCCTACGAGGCCTGATGAAGACAACGTACAGTTGTGAATGCTACAGTCATTTTGTGAAAATGTATTATTTGTCTAAAAACATGAATTTTTCTCGATCTGGTTACTCAGACTAGTATAGGCTGTAGATATGCCATGCCAGCTCCCACAGAGATAGTACCTAGATGGCTATTTGGATGTATAGGTACTCAGACAAGGCTGTTATAGAGTTGTGAATGCTGCACTATTTTTGTGAATATTATTTGCCTTTTGAAGACAATATAGAGTTTTGAATGCAATTATATTTTGTGAATACAGATTGTGTGTCTGAAAGCATGCATTTTCCTGGATCTGGGTACTCAGACAAGACTGTAGATACAGTGGGGGGAAAAAGTATTTAGTCAGCCACCAATTGTGCAAGTTCTCCCACTTAAAAAGATGAGAGAGGCCTGTAATTTTCATCATAGGTACACGTCAACTATGACAGACAAATTGAGATTTTTTTCTCTCCAGAAAATCACATTGTAGGATTGTTAATGAATTTATTTGCAAATTATGGTGGAAAATAAGTATTTGGTCACCTACAAACAAGCAAGATTTCTGGCTCTCACAGACCTGTAACTTCTTCTTTAAGAGGCTCCTCTGTCCTCCACTCGTTACCTGTATTAATGGCACCTGTTTGAACTTGTTATCAGTATAAAAGACACCTGTCCACAACCTCAAACAGTCACACTCCAAACTCCACTATGGCCAAGACCAAAGAGCTGTCAAAGGACACCAGAAACAAAATTGTAGACCTGCACCAGGCTGGGAAGACTGAATCTGCAATAGGTAAGCAGCTTGGTTTGAAGAAATCAACTGTGGGAGCAATTATTAGGAAATGGAAGACATACAAGACCACTGATAATCTCCCTCGATCTGGGGCTCCACGCAAGATCTCACCCCGTGGGGTCAAAATTATCACAAGAACGGTGAGCAAAAATCCCAGAACCACACGGGGGGGGACCTAGTGAATGACCTGCAGAGAGCTGGGACCAAAGTAACAAAGCCTACCATCAGTAACACACTATGCCGCCAGGGACTCAAATCCTGCAGTGCCAGACGTGTCCCCCTGCTTAAGCCAGTACATGTCCAGGCCCGTCTGAAGTTTGCTAGAGTGCATTTGGATGATCCAGAAGAGGATTGGGAGAATGTCATATGGTCAGATGAAATCAAAATATAACTTTTTGGTAAAAACTCAACTCGTCGTGTTTGGAGGACAAAGAATGCTGAGTTGCATCCAAAGAATACCATACCTACTGTGACGCATGGGGGTGGAAACATCATGCTTTGGGGCTGTTTTTCTGCAAAGGGACCAGGACGACTGATCCGTGTAAAGGAAAGAATGAATGGGGCCATGTATCGTGAGATTTTGAGTGAAAACCTCCTTCCATCAGCAAGGGCATTGAAGATGAAACGTGGCTGGGTCTTTCAGCATGACAATGATCCCAAACACACCGCAACGAAGGAGTGGCTTCGTAAGAAGCATTTCAAGGTCCTGGAGTGGCCTAGCCAGTCTCCAGATCTCAACCCCATAGAAAATCTTTGGAGGGAGTTGAAAGTCCGTGTTGCCCAGCGACAGCCCCAAAACATCACTGCTCTAGAGGAGATCTGCATGGAGGAATGGGCCAAAATACCAGCAACAGTGTGTGAAAACCTTGTGAAGACTTACAGAAAACGTTTGACCTGTGTCATTGCCAACAAAGGGTATATAATAAAGTATTGAGAAACTTTTGTTATTGACCAAATACTTATTTTACACCATAATTTGCAAATAAATTCCTAAAAAAACAAAAAAAATCTCATTTTGTCTGTCATAGTTGACGTGTACCTATGATGAAAATGACAGGCCTCTCTCATCTTTTTAAGTGGGAGAACTTGCACAATTGGTGGCTGACTAAATACTTTTTTCCCCCACTGTATATCACAGAATATACCAAAACAATCTCTACACAATGTTCTCAGTTTAGGGAAGCATGATGAAGACAGTTAATAGTTGTGAATGCTACACTATTTTCGTGAAAATAGATAGCCTAATTAATCTTGTCTGAAAAAATGTTGTTACTTTACAGCCTTATTCCAAAATCCATTGAATTGTTTTCCCCCTCATCAATCTATACACAATACCCAATAATGACAAAGCAAAAACAGGTTTTCCGAAATTTTCGCAAATGTATTAAAAATACAAAACTGAAATATCACAGTTACATAAGTATTCTGACCCTTTACTCAGTACTTTGTTGAAGCATCTTTGGCAGCGATTACAGCCTCGAGTCTTCTTGGGTATGATGCTACAAGCTTGGCACACCTGTATTTGGGGAGTTTCTCCCATTCTTCTTTGCAGATCCTCTCAAGCTCCATCAGGTTGGATGGGGAGCGTCGCTGCACAGCTATTTTCAGGTCTCTCCAGAGATGTTCGATTGGGTTCAAGTCCGGGCTCTGGCTGGGCCACTCAAGGACATTCAGAGACTGGTCCCGAAGTCACTCCTGCGTTGTCTTGGCTGTGTGCTTAGAGTCGTTGTCTTGTTGGAAGATGAACCTTGGCCCCAGTCTGAGGACCTGAGCGCTCTGGAGCAGGTTTTCATCAAGGATCTCTCTGTACTTTGCTCAATTTATCTTTCCCTGGATCCTGACTAGTCTCCCAGTCCCTGCCGCTGAAAAACATCCCCACAGCATGATGCTGCCACCACCATGCTTCACCGTATGGATGGTATTGGCAAGGTGATGAGCGGCCTGATTTCCTCCAGACGTGACACTTGGCATTCAGGCCAAAGAGTTCAATCTTGGTTTCATCAGACCAGAGAATGTTGTTTCTCATGGTCTGAGAGTCCTTTAGGTGCCTTTTTGGCAAACCCCAAGCGGGCTGTCATGTGCCTTTTACTGAGGAGTGGCTTCCCTCTGGCCACTCTACCATAAAGGCCTGATTGGTGGAGTGCTGCAGAGATGGTTGTCCTTCTGGAAGGTTCTCCCATCTCCACTGAGGAACTCTGTAGCTCTGTCAGAGTGATCATCAGGTTCTTGCTCACCTCCCTGACCAAGGCCCTTCTCCCCCGATTGCTCAGTTTGGCCGAGCGGCCAGCTCTAGGAAGAGTCATGGTGGTTCCAAACTTTTTCCATTTAAGAACGATGGAGGCCACTGTGTTTTTGTGGACCTTCAATGCTGCAGAAATGTTTTGGTACCCTTCCCCAGATCTGTGCCTCGACACAATCCTGTCACGGCGCTCAACGGACAATTCCTTCGACCTCATGGCTTGGTTTTTGCTCTGACATGCACAGTCAACTGTGGGACCTTATATAGAGAGGTGTGTGCCTTTCCAAATAATGTCCAATCAATTGAATGTACCACAGGTGGACTCCAATCAAGTTGTAGAAACATCTCAAGGATGATCAATGGAAACAGGATGCACCCAAGTTGAATTTCGAGTCTCATAATAAAAGGTCTTATTTTTATTTAAATGTTTTAGTAAACATTTCTGAAAACCTGTTTTCGCTTTGTCGTTATGGGCTACTGTGTGTAGACTGATGAGGTAAAAAAATTATTTAATCAATTTTACAATAAGGCTGTAAAGTAACAAAATGTGGATAAAGTGAAGGGGTCTGAATACTTTCCGAATGTACTGTATGTTGTAAGCCATCCATGAAAGTACATGACTTGAAATATTTCTCTCTTCTCTGAGATATAGTGGTTATGTAGAAAAAAATACATTGAGAAACAAACATTCTGAGCCAGAGCTAAAGGTAGTTTTGGAAGTGTTGCAAAAACGCAACATTGGGTTTGCCAAACTGAGACATAGGGCCACATTCATATATTGAAAGAAGTTAGAAAGATAGTTCTTCTTCCAAATTCTGCAAATATGGACAACCAAATCAAATCAAATCAAATTTTATTGGCCACATGCACCGAATACAACAGGTGCAGACATTACAGTGAAATGCTTACTTACAGCCCTTAACCAACAGTGCATTAATTTTTTTATAAAAAAGTAAAATAAAACAACAACAAAAAAGTGTATAACAGTGTATAAAAAATAAAATAACAGTAGGGAGGCTATATATACTGGGGGGTACCGGTGCAGAGTCCGGGTAGCCATGATTAGCTGTTCAGGAGTCTTATGGCTTGGGGGTAGAAGCTGTTGAGAAGTCTTTTGGACCTAGACTTGGCACTCCGGTACCGCTTGCCGTGCGGTAGCAGAGAGAACAGTCTATGACTAGGGTGGCTGGAGTCTTTGACAATTTTGAGGGCCTTCCTCTGACACCGCCTGGTATAGAGGTCCTGGATGGCAGGAAGCTTGGCCCCAGTGATGTACTGTGCCGTACGCACTACCCTCTGTAGTGCCTTGCAGTCGGAGGCCAAGCAGTTGCCATACCAGGCGGTGATGCAACCAGTCAGGATGCTCTCGATGGTGCAGCTGTATAATTTTTTGAGGATCTGAGGACCCATGCCAAATCTTTTCAGTCTCCTGAGGGGGAATAGGCTTTGTCGTTCCCTCTTCACGACTGTCTTGGTGTGTTTGGACCATGATAGTTTGTTGGTGATGTGGACACCAAGGAACTTGAAGCTCTCAACCTGTTCCACTACAGCCCCGTCGATGAGAATGGGGGCGTGCTCAGTCTCTTTTTTTCCCTGTAGTCCACAATCATCTCATTTGTCTTGGTCATGTTGAGGGAGAGGTTGTTATCCTGGCACCACACGGCCAGGTCTCTGACCTCCTCCCTATAGGCTGTCTCATCGTTGTCGGTGATCAGGCCTACTACTGTTGTGTCGTCGGCAAACTTAATGATGGTGTTGGAGTCGTGCCTGGCCATGCAGTCATGGGTGAACAGGGAGTACAGGAGGAAACTGAGCATGCACCCCTGAGGGGCCCCCGTGTTGAGGATCAGTGTGGCAGATGTGTTGTTACCTACCCTTACCACCTGGGGGCGCCCGTCAGGAAGTCCAGGATCCAGTTGCAGAGGGAGGTGTTTAGTCCCAGGATCCTTAGCTTAGTGATGAGCTTTGAGGGCACTATGGTGTTGAATGCTGAGCTGTAGTCAATGAATATCATTCTCAGGTAGGTGTTCCTCTTGTCCAGGTGGGAAAGGGCAGTGTGGAGTGCAATAGAGATTGCATCATCTGTGGATCTGTTGGGGCGGTATGCAAATTGGAGTGGGTCTAGGGTTTCTGGGATAATGGTGTTGATGTGAGCCATGACCAGCTTTTCAAAGCACTTCATGGCTACAGACGTCAGTGCTACGGGTCGGTAGTCATTTAGGCAGGTTATCTTAGTGTCCTTGGGCACAGGGACTATGGTGGTCTGCTTGAAACATGTTGGTATTACAGACTCAGTCAGGGACATGTTGAAAATGTCAGTGAAGACACTTGCCAGTTGATCAGCACATGCTCGGAGTACACGTCCAGGTAATCCGTCTGGCCCTGCGGCCTTGTGAATGTTGACCTGCTTAAAAGTCTTACTCACATTGGCTACGGAGAGCATGATCACATAGTCATCCGGAACAGCTGGTGCTCTCATGCATGCTTCAGTGTTGCTTGCCTCGGGCGAGCATAGAAGTGGTTTAGCTTCGTCTGGAAGTCTTGTGTCACTGGGCAGCTCGCGGCTGTGCTTCCCTTTGTAGTCTGTAATCGTTTTCAAGCCCTGCCACATCCGACGAGTGTCAGAGCCGGTGTAGTACGATTCAATCTTAGTCCTGTATTGACTCTTTGCCTGTTTGATGGTTCGTCGGAGGGCATAGCGGGATTTCTTATAAGCGTCTGGGTTAGAGTCCCACTCCTTGAAAGCGGCAGCTCTACCCTTTAGCTCAGTGCGGATGTTGCCTGTAATCCATGGCTTCTGGTTGGGGTATGTACGTACGGTCACTGTGGGGACGACGTCATCGATGCACTTATTGATGAAGCCAGTGACTGATGTGGTGTACTCCGCAATGCTATCTGAAGAATCCTGGAACATGTTCCAGTCTGTGCTAGCAAAACAGTCCTGTAGCTTAGCATCTGCGTCATCTGACCACTTTTTTATTAACCGAGTTACTGGTGCTTCCTGCTTTAGTTTTTGCTTATAAGCAGGAATCAGGAGGATAGAGTTATGGTCAGATTTGCCAAATGGAGGGCGAGGGAGAGCTTTGTATGCGTCTCTGTGTGTGGAGTAAAGGTGGTCTAGAGTTTTTTTTCCTCTGGTTGCACATTTAACATGCTGGTAGAAATTAGGTAGAACGGATTTAAGTTTCCCTGCATTAAAGTCCCCGGCCACTAGGAGCGCTGCCTCTGGATGAGCGTTTTCCTGTTCACTTATGGCCTTATACAGCTCATTCAGTGCAATCTTAATGCCAGCATTGGTTTGTGGTGGTAAATAGACAGCTATGAAAATATAGATGAAAACTATCTTGGTAAATAGTGTGGTCTACAGCTTATCATAAGATACTCTACCTCAGGCGAGCAAAACCTCGAGACTTCCTTAGTATTTGATTTTGTGCACCAGCTGTTGTTTACAAATATACACAGACCGCCACCCCTTGTCTTACCGGAGTCAGCCGTTCTATCCTGCCGATGTAGCGTATAGCCCGCTAGCTGTATGTTGTCCATGTCGTCGTTCAGCCACGACTCGGTGAATCATAAGATATTACAGTTTTTAATGTCCCGTTGGTAGGATAACCGTAATCTTAGGTCATCCAATTTATTCTCAAATGATTGAACATTGACTAATAGGATTGATGGAAGAGGCAGTTTACTCGCTCGCCGTCGGATCCTTACAAGGCACCCCGACCTATGTCCACGATATCTCCGTCTCTTTCTCATGCGAATGACGGGGATTTGGGCCTTGTCGGGTGTCTGTAGGATATCCTTTGTGTCCGACTTGTTGAAGAAAAAATCTTCGTCCAATACGAGGTGAGTAATCGCTGTCCTGATATCCAGAAGCTCTTTTTGGTTATAAGAGACGTTGGCAGAAACATTATGTACAGAATAAATTACAAATAACGCGGAAAAACACACATAATAGTACAATTGGTTAGAGGGCTGTAAAACGGCAGACATCTTCTCCGGCGCCATTCTCATGTTACTTCAAGAGTAACTTTGAAGTTCCCTCTGCACATCAAATGAACAAAAAAATATATGCGATCAGAATACTACCATTGACGACCATTCATTTTATGGTAAAGAAGTAAAATAGGAGGTTATCTCTCCAAATGAAGCCAGAAAGGACAACCAAATATTACTAAACTGAGTTAGATGTTCTCTATACATAGAAAAACCACAAAATACTTGATCCTTTCAATATATGTTTTTGATAGCGAAACAACATTTTTTTGATTGGTCGAGTTGATCAATGGGCTATTTCAGACAAAATAGGACTTCATTTTAGATTTACAGTGGGGAGAACAAGTATTTGATACACTGCTGATTTTGCAGGTTTTCCTACTTACAAAGCATGTAGAGGTCTGTAATTTTTATCATAGGTACACACAAAAATCGAGAAAATCACATTTTATGATTTTTAAGTAATTAATTTGCATTTTATTGCATGACATAAGTATTTGATCACCTACCAACCAGTAAGAATTCCGGCTCTCACAGACCTGTTAGTTTTCCTTTAAGAAGCCCTCCTGTTCTCCACTCATTACCTGTATTATCTGCACATGTTTGAACTCGTTACCTGTATAAAAGACACCTGTCCACACACTCAATCAAACAGACTCCAACCTCTCCAAAATGGCCAAGACCAGAGAGCTGTGTAAGGACATCAGGGATACAATTGTAGACCTGCACAAGGCTGGGATGGGCTACAGGACAATAGGCAAGCAGCTTGGTGAGAAGGCAACAACTGTTGGCGCAATTATTAGAAAATGGAAGAAGTTCAAGATGACGGTCAATCACCCTCGGTCTGGGGCTCCATGCAAGATCTCACCTCGTGGGGCATCAATGATCATGAGGAAGGTGAGGGATCAGCCCAGAACTACACGGCAGGACCTGGTCAATGACCTGAAGAGAGTTGGGACCACAGTCTCAAAGAAAACCATTAGTAACACACTACGCCGTCATGGATTAAAATCCTGCAGTGCACGCAAGGTCCCCCTGCTCAAGCCAGCGCATGTCCAGGCCCGTCTGAAGTTTGCCAATGACCATCTGGATGATCCAGAGGAGAAATGGGAGAAGGTCATGTAGTCTGATGAGACAGAAATTGAGCTTTTTGGTCTAAACTCCACTCGCCGTGTTTGGAGGAAGAAGAAGGATGAGTACAACCCCAAGAACACCATCCCAACCGTGAAGCATGGAGGTGGAAACATAATTCTTTGGGGATGCTTTTCTGCAAAGGGGACAGGACGACTGCACCGTATTGAGGGGAGGATGGATGGGGCCATGTATCGCGAGATCTTGGCCAACAACCTCCTTCCCTCAGTAAGAGCATTGAAAATGGGTCATGGCTGGGTCTTCCAGCATGACAACGACCCGAAACACACAGCCAGGGCAACTAAGGAGTGGCACCGTAAGAAGCATCTCAAGGTCCTGGAGTGGCCTAGCCAGTCTCTGCAGAATACCGATATGTCAGATATACTTGAGAAGCTGCCTACCCTTCAAGATGGAGCATATCCTTGTATTTCTAAGTTGGAAGAAATTACGGTGGGAACACAGTCTGCCATAGGAGACATTAAGATACTTTTGGCTAATCTCCTTGTGATTCCAGGTATGGAAGACATTTTTCAGAGAGCTGGACTTCATCGATATGTGGGGACTGCGGTGAATGATCCTGAGTTAGCTGCAAGTAGAAATCGGCTGTGGAGAGCACTGAAAGATACGTTTCCAACAAATGTGCATCCTGACAACATTCTGATTGACCCACTAGGACAACAAGAAAATCCGAGAGCCTATGTGTCAAGAGTTCATCAAGTGTGGAGAAATATTACCGGAAATGATCCAGATGTGAGTCAAATTGAGCAGTCAATTTTGAGAGCTAAACTACAGATGGGACTTCCCTCACCAGTAAGGAGCAAACTGTCAGAGGTGGTTGGACTTGGAAGCATGACAAAAGGTGTCTATACAGATCATATAGCCCATCAAGTGGATCTGTACCGGAAAAAGGAACACAACCAGAAAGAACAGGACCAAGAAACTCTCAGAAAACTCAATCAAATACAACTGGTGGAGAATAAGAAGGAGAAGAAACAAGCTTTGGTTATGCAGAATCAGTGTGCACCAAATCAACAATCACTGTCACAGCTTCAACCGAACCAGGTCAAATGCAATTGTACCAGCCACAACTAGTGGTACAAGTTGTTTCATATTCATAGCCAGTTTCTGGACAGACACAGAATTGGAGAGGAAGAGGACGAGAAGGCTTAGGAAGAGGATGAGGAGGAAGATTTAAGCCATACTTCCAGCAATCTTCAGAAGTGTGTTATAATTGTGGACAGGTTGGTCACTTTGCCCGTGAGTGTAATGGGCCAGGAGGAAACACCAGAGAGAATTTCAGAGGAAGATACAGGGGCCAGTCAAGATCATCTGGAGGACCGGTGAACCCTTATAGGGGCCCGGAGCAAGGATTCTAGACGTGCCCAGAAGATCCGAAAGGGGGGTGTCAGCTGGTAGCATCAGGACCGGAAAAAGATCCAACAATTGAGGTGAAAGTAAACAAACGACCATTGGAAGTGATGGCGGATAGCGGAGCTGCTTTTACCTGTGTTCGGCCTGAAGATGCTACACATCTCCCTATGTCCAATCAACTAATTAGGAAAAGGTTTACCAATTGTTGATGACGACAGAGATGGATTCTTCTTCAGTATTCTGGATTGGAAATCTCAGTGAAGATTTTTTTAAGCAGGCTAAGATATGGGAGAAATTCATTGTGGCAAATATGCCAGATGCGAGGCTTCCAGAATATCCATTTCATTGTACGCTCAAGTATTTCAAGAATGCTGCCCAATCGGACTCAGAGGAATGGTTGAGTCATCAACCAAAGAAAGTTCAACTCAGTTCATGTTGCATAATTTTAGGACCACAAGGAGCAGCTATGAAGATAAACACAGACGATTATCTGGATAAAGAATTTGAGATTGAGAAGAGTGTGCCACATGTGACCTTGTTGGTTTCTGAAGGCTATGAGCAGAAGCAAATAGGAGAAATGATGACAGAAGCAGAGAAAGCTGTTTTCGTACCGATGAAAGAGAATTTGGCGATTTGTAGGAGTGAAGATCAGCGATTTCTCAAAATCATGATTTCGGCTGTACGGATGACACATGAGCTGTACGGATGACACATGAATCTATTTGCAGTGCGAAGATGGATTCAGACCCTATGAAAGAGGAGATGTTGCAACAAGTTCCAGAATGTTTGTGGTCTCAACACAGTACTGATATTGGACTTGTGAAATCAGCCCAATTGCGGTGAAAGTTGAACTTCGACCAGGAGCCAGACCTCCTTGGAAGAATCAGTATCCATTGAAAGATGAAGCAATCCAAGGGATTGAACCACAAATTGAAGGACTTTCGAAAGCAGGTGTTTTGAGGACAATAAAAGTCCTCAGAGTAACATGCCTTTGTTGCCTTTGGAGAAACCATGAGGGGTTGATAGTAGTGCCTCTAGACCTATTAGGTCTGATGATTTAGGAAGCACATGGGTTAGCTAATGTTGCAAGGGGGGAGGTTAGGAGAAAGATCACAAAGGAGTATGGTTTTTGGGCACCATATTTGCTTTAACAGGTTGACTATGTCATAGGCAGGTGCACAATCTGTCTGAAAAATAATGTTCGCAGGGGTGTGACTGTTATTCCTGGTTACATTCCTACACCAAGAGGTGCATAAGATGTCCAACTAAGCTAAAATATGCTCAGTCGGTTGCAAAGACTTTGTGTAAAGAAGTCATAAGCAGGTGGGGATTTCCCGATTTAATATCCTCAGAAAATGGGAAAGAGTTTTGTGGATAAATCATTGAAATGGTTTTTGAAAAAATTGGGGAAAAAAGTCAGACTAAAATGTTATGAAAAGTAACTCTAGGAAATGTTCAATATCTGATTGTGTGATAATTTTCGCATGTCTTTACATATTATTGTGATATTTAGTGTTTTGTTATGAATCAAAGGGGGGAAATGGAATGTGATTCATATATATATCATTTTATATATCATTTTTATATTATTGTTGATATTGATGTTTTAATTTGCATGTGTTGTTTTGCAAAAGATACGGGTTGGTGTTTTCTTTTCTTCCAGAAGCATATGGGGGAATGTGTAGAGGGGATTCAAATACTCAAACGTGGACAATATGAATGGATTGGAGGAAGTGGAACAAGGACGGTGTGGAAATGTTCAGATTCCATCATCGACGTTGCATTGAAAGTCGACACTGTGGAGGAGCTGCAGTGTAGTGGATTACATTCCAGTGTTATATTCTTTCTGTATACATTTTTTGAAGAATGATATTTTCTGTTGTTGGATGCATGTGGGGACCTCAGATGTTTTTGTTTAATTTGTTGAAGCTTAGGGATATTGGGTCTAGGCAGGGACAGAGAGAATCCACAGGAGGGTTCGATGGGTCGACCAGCCTGAATGTGGACATTTTTGATTGTATTTTGTTTTCTGAGGTTTTCATGTGTATTCAATTGCATCATAGCTTAAAATGCATTGATAAAGATGTGTAAATTGATCTGGAGTACTTAGGTGGTCGCCTGGGGCAGAGGGGCCGTGAGAGAATTTTTCTGTCTTGATTGATTGATGGATATTTGGAATGAACGCTGCCAGACAGGTTTTTCGCTCTTACACTCCATAACAATTTATTTACACTCCATAACAATTTATTTACACTCCATAACAATTTATTTACACTCCATAACAATTTATTTACACTCCATAACAATTTATTTACACTCCATAACAATTTATTTACACTCCATACAAAAATGTGTCTATATAAACATGTGTTTACTCTCCATAAATTTTGGTTTATTGCTAAAGTTACTCAAGAACAAAAATTATTATTTGTCATAATCCTATTATTTTTGTTTTCGAGACTTAATTAGTCTCGAAGGGGGGAAATATGTAGGGTCTGAAGGTCTGTGATTTTGCTGACGTTTGCAAATGGTGTGATGGAGGAACTTGACTCTGCTTTGCTGAAGCATCTGGAAAGCATTGCTACATAGGCTTCTTGGAATAGAGGACATTTGGAGATGTGGGGAGGCCGGGGATTGGTCTGTCAAAAACCACCCATCTTATGTTACATAGGATATAAATACCATGTTTTGAACAAAGGACGAGAGGTACAACATATTAGAGATTGGGTCAGTTGTTCTCCGGACTTCTGCAGGAGTCTGTAAATTGATACTGTGATCTTTGATGTAATAAACCATTATAATCAAGGACAGTGTCAGCGGATTTCTTGTCATCACAGCATAATCAGTATCGTTGTCTCGGACACCACACTCTAACTCTAACTGATGGCACCTCTTTCCTCCTGTCCCCAAGAGCCTGAGGTCAGTGAGGTAAGTGCGTCCAGTGCTGATCCTGCTGTATTCTGTGGAGTGGGCCTGACTCTGGGGCTGCTTGGGGTGGCTACCGGAACATTCCTCATCATCAAAGGAAACCAGTGCAATTGAGAACCAGAGATACAGAATAGAGGCAAAAGTGACATTGTAAAGGGCTGACATGGGGTAATGTGGATAATGTAGGTAATGTGGGTAATGGAGTAATGTGGACAATGGGGTAATATAGGTAATGGGAGTAATTAGGGTAATTTAGGTAATGGGTAATGTGGGTAATGTAGTAAATTGTAAAAACTCCTTGTTTCACTGTACTGACATCATGGAAAACATTCACAATTACAGAGGTGTAACAATGAATGCTTGTCAGATATGTACTAGATTCCACTAAAATCACTAACTCTGCATAGCTTATGTTTTCAGCTGCATCAATTTTTAGCAACCCAAAAAATAATCACTGAAGTTGAAATGTAGGTTTTAATGACCTACCCATTAATGTGCACTGTACAAAACATATTTTCACTCAATGTTTTTGCTAGCACTTACCCCAAAACAAAGTGTCTGGGTTAACTTGACACTTGTGTATAGTGTAGGGGCAGAGGGAATACTTATACAGGTAGTGATGAGGGGATATGAACCAGGTATGTGGAAAAACAAGACAAAACAAATGGAATGATGAGATGAGGAGCGGCAGTGGCTAGTAGGCCGGTGACGACGAGCGCCGAAGCCTGCTCGAACAAGGAGAGAAGGCACCTTCGGAGGAAGCTGTGACACCCCCATATGACATGTCTTGAAATATGCAGACAGGTGGATTAAAAGTAAATTTACATTTTGATTCTGACAGCCAACTTTCTAGCTCCACCCATAACTTTTTGACTTGATATCATTCCCAGAAAGCATGGATTATTGCGTCATTATTATATTTACACTTAAGACATGACTCTGCCGTTGTGCTGTATAATTTCTGAATTTTGTCACTATACATTTGTTCTATACATTCGTTTATACTGGACTAAGAGTACATTTTCGTTAACTGTAATTTCATTAGTTATGCTCCAACTTTCCCTCCATCTTGTGCTAACATCAGTTATTTTTATGTCTTGCTTACAATAGTTTATATTTTTTCTAAGAGATTGTCAGTTGGGTATGCTCTCTGCAAGGTTTTGTATATGTAATTTATCATATGAACATCCTTTTCTGACTCAAATAAAATTCCCTCAAGTTTTCACATTTTAAATGATAGAGAATACCTTTTGTTAAAGTACTAACAACCTTGGTGAAAATATTTCTCACCTCTCTTTGCTCTTGAGAAAAATAAAACAATATGTCAACTTATTATTAGCACTGCTTCACAGTGCGGCTTGGCGGGTCGTGTTTCAACCTTTGCCTCTCCCGAGTCCGCACGGGAGTTGAAGCGATGGGACAAGACTGTAACTACCAATTGGATATCTCGAAATTGGGGAGAAAAAGCATTACGAAAAATACATATATCACTGCTTCAGTGTCTCCTTGTATGTTCACCACTCAACTGTAAATGAAGAAATGTTAGTTCAGAGGCCTGGGGGGTTGGTTTAGTCTAGTCGACAACCTTGTTAACAAAAACCCTTTAATCAAAGCAATGAGACAAAAAAAACGATACAGTAGAAAAAAAGAGTAACCATAGGTATGCTCTGAACATACAGTACCTACGTGTGTGATTGAATTACACATTTAATAGGTATGTCAGATTTAAAGTATGGAAGTGAATTCATCATCTTTACTTGACTTTTAAATATAGTAATTTATAGAAGAACAAACAAAGAATGTGTGAAAAAGTATAGATGATCCTTGCTGAAGATATCATATAGAGGTATGATGAGATAAACTATGCAAAATTGTTCAGTGAACATTACAGTTTATGACTCAGTTGCACTGGCTTCCATTGATGAGGAGGAATGTTCCGGTAGCCACCCCCAGCAGCCCCAGAGTCAGGCCCACTCCAGAGAATACAGCAGGACCAGCACTGGACCCACTCAGCTCAAGCTCTGGAGGATAGGAGTAGGACACATTTCATCCATGTTGTGTTTCACATTCTCAAATACTTCAGTATATAATTTATTTATAAATTAAAGGAAATCTGATCCTCTAAATCACTCCCTCAGTCACCTTCAGGTCGTTCCTGGTCCATCTGACTATGACAGGTGGGGTTAGAAATGATTCAAAAAGCAGATGAGGGAGCTGCTCCTTCCCAGATCCACCTCATCCTCTGGGTACAGAACAACCTCAGGGGGCTCTGGGGGGAAGAGGGGGAAAAACAAAGTAGTAAGTCTCTTGGCTTTCACAATGTTATGTGTGTAGGTGTGTTCTGTTTTTGATAGATGGCATAGATTGCTGTATGACATGCAATTACAAGAGAACTTTAACTGATTGTAAAATGTTTTTGGGCCATTATGTTGAATAATCTCTATGAGACAAGGGTTTGGAATCCATTCGATTTGTCTGATAACCTTGACTACTTTTAGACTGTGGTGGGTTTTTCTCAGCCGTTATGTTGGTGTCCAGCTTGGTTTTGCACATCTTCCGGTTTCTGGATGCCACTCCATAACAATGGGGACAAGAAAGTGAACCTGCAAACTTCTTTCTGGTCAAAGTTTCTCAGATACAGGTTAGGTCATGGCTAAAGACCATGTGTGGTACAATCTTCCTGCCTTACCTTGTGTGTCTGTGGGATTTACGCTAAAAAGTAATGATGTCAATGCAGGGTATTCCACCATGGTGAGATCACGTCACAGACAGATACACTTGTTTTCAGGAGCAGTCACTGTGGTGGGCCAGAAACCAAACTCGCCTCCTTTGTGCACCGGAAACACAACTTGCTCACCTCTATGTGTATCAATGGAAGTGTCCAACCAAAGTAAAACTGGCTTGTAGGTTGGTATAGAGTTCTACCAGTCAGACTAGGTGACATATTTGTCCATGATTGAAACAGATAACTCAGTGAGAAATGCAGTTCCCTGTCACAACTGGCAGCACTACCGTAGCTTGCCTAATTCATCAGACTGTGATACCTTGGTTATTCAGTCTGAAACAAAGCACTGCAAAAAAAATATTGAATGTTTCCTCTCACGACCCCTACAAGCAAGAACATTCAATGAAATCCAATTTGAACTCACTCTACCGGTTGTCTGTGCGGTTGGTCCTTTTGTCTCTTGAAAGTTGAGAAAAAATATCCCAAGTAAAGTATTATCAAACAGACTTTTCAAAATGTGATTTCTATCACCTGGAAAAACCATGTAAACACCTGCAAGACTTCAGTTAGAATGCGAGCATCGTTTGCATGTACTTATGTCTTTGTGTGCGTGTCTCAGGTGATGAACAAACAAATCTGAATGGTGGCGTTGTTTAGGACTCAGGTGCATGTACATGCTGTCAAGTCTAAACTAGGGTACGGCCCAGTTAACTCTGTGAGGTTCACCTAGTTATCCGATAATTCTTATTGCAAAATGAATAATTGTATAGCTGCTGAATAGAAGAGAGCTTACATACTCGCATCCATTGACTTGGAGCAGGTGAATTGTTTCTGGAAGGGCCACCATGTCTTTTCTACCTAGCTACTCTGCTGTCACAACAGATGTAATATTTCTTATTGGTTCTTGATAAGAACCAGTGAAGTACAGCACTGGTTCATCCTTTTTAGAGCTTCCCCTTGTTGTGGAAAATAACCACCATACTTTATTACAAATACAGTCTTACAGAGTTTTTGTTGCATCAAGAAATGACTTTATTAAAGTTTTCAACAAAGCCGATACCCGTCTGCAGAGGGTAGCTTAGTGGGTAAGAGCGTTGTGCCAGTAACCGAAAGGTCGCTGGTTCTAATCCCCGAGCCGACTAGGTGAAAAATCTGTCGATGTGCCCTTAAGCAAGGCACTTCACCTTAATTAATTCTGTAAGTCGCTCTGGATAAGAGTGTCTGCTAAATGACGTGAGTGAGTGAGGATGGGGAAAAAGTGCAGTACCCAGCATACCACAAGTCAAAGGTAAGTCAGATTCTTTGTTAGATTAAGCATAAGCCAGTAAAAAACTATGCGTAGATGTATTTTATTCTATACTTCTTACCTGGAAGAGTGTGTTAGTCTGAGGTTGGAGTTGCATGACACCTGTAAAAGCAGTTCCCTCTAGAGTGGGTGATGAGCCTTTTAGTGTAGTGGACAGACAGTGGAATACTGAATATCAGACCACATCCTGAATGGGTTTGGTCCATCTTACTGTCACTGGTGGAGTCTCTTTCTATTTTCTGGTTTCTATTTGCCCCCAAGATGCCCCTGAGAGCATCATCTACCCCAGGGATGAGGGGGAGTTGGGGGTGGAGAACACGCTCATCTGCTTTCTGAATCATTTCTACCCCCCGCCTTTCAAAGTCAATTGGACCAAGAATGGCCTGGAGGTGACTGAGGGAGCGTATCTCAGTCGGTACTATCCTAATAAAGATGGAACGTTCCACCAGTTCTCCACCCTGAGTTTCACCCCACAGGAGGGGGACGTCTACGCCTGCACTGTGGAGCACACGGCCCTGAAGGACCCCAAAACCAGGTTCTGGGGTGAGGGGAAATTCTGAATAGTATACTTTAGATATTTCAGTAATATGTCTACTACAGTGTGTGATTACTGAATGTTCTGTCTCTGTCTAATCGCTCATGGTGTGTCTTACTGGTTAACCCTAACTGATGGCACTTCTGTCCTTCTGTCCCAAAGAGCCTGAGGTCAGTGAGGTGAGTGGGTCCAGTGCTGGTCCTGCTGTATTCTGTGGAGTGGGTCTGACTCTGGGGCTGCTGGGGGTGGCTACCGGAACATTCCTCATCATCAAAGGAAACCAGTGCAATTGAGAACCAGAGATACAGAATAGAGGTGAAAGTGACATGGTAAAGGGCTGACATGGGGGTAATGTGGGTAGTGTGGGTAATGGGTAATGGGTAATGGGGGTAATGTGGGTAATATGGGTAATGGGGGTAATGTGTAGTCCAGGGTTGTCAGCACTACCACTCGATCAGGCACCAGCGCAACATTTTATTTTTGGTTGTTTGTTTGATATTCCCACAAAATTCAGTGGGGTAGGCCAGAGTGGGGCTTAAACCCAGATCCAGTGACTGTCAGGCCAAAATTGTATCCTCTTGATGGGGTTGCCTGGTGTTGAGTTAAGTTCGCTACAAAATGTTTTATTGTAAAGTGTATTAGAAAATGTGATTGCTCTTTACATAAAGTTTGGGTAACGCTGTACAGTGTCATTATTATTATAACAGGGTATTTACATCTGTAAATTGTATTGTAATAAATGGTAATAACTCCTTGTTTCACTGTACTGACATCATGGAAAACATTCACAATTACAGAGGTGTAACGATGAATGCTTGTTACAAATGTGCTAGTTTCCACTAAACTGTCGAACTTTACATTGCTTTTTCTTGTCAGCTGCATCTATTAAAGGCAATATGTTGTAGTGACACAGTAAACAGCTGCAAAATAACATGTACCTACCTTCTGGAAACATATGACGCTGTTCCTCAGCTGCACAAGAGTGGTTGGAGTTTTAAACTTGCTGCCAATGTCTCTTTTAAAATCAGTTTCCTCATTCAGTTTCCTCATTACTAGCTCATGATAGACCTGTTTTAACTCTGAGATGTAAACATGTCTGTGCTGAATTTCTCCTCCATACACCTGGTGCTCCTGCAGTGAATTCAGTGGGTTAGCCCAGAGTGGGGCCAAACCCAGGTCCAGCGACCATCAGCCCAACACTTTAGATTCTTAAGGTTGTTCAGTGTTGAGTTAATGTCGCTACAATATTTAATATTGTAAAGTTAATAAAAAATGGGAATGCACTTTAAATAAAGTTTGGGTAATGCTGTACACTGTGCTTATTATTATTACAGGGTATTTACAATATGTAAAAAGTATTGTAATAAATTGTAATAACTCCCCCGTGCTGAATTTCACTGTTAGCATTATAACAACCACAAATGTTGCTCTCTCGCTCAGCAGGGCTGATGCTGGTACCAACAAGTTATGATATGAGTCCCTGTAGTGGTTCAATTATATTACATTTGGAGTTAAAAGCTCGACAAAAACTGGCCAATATCAAATCCCTGATGGCAGCTGATATTGGAGTTTGCTTGTAGCAGCTGTTTAGAATAAAGAAGACTCAGTTTAGCAACATTATTTTGGTGTGGTAGGTATGTCTTATGTCATAAGAATAGCCTATCTAATATACACTGAGTGTACAAAACATTAGGAACACCTTCTTAATATTCAGTTGCACCCCCTTTTGCCTTAGTTCGTCGGGGCATGGACTCTGCAAGGTGTTGAAAGCGTTCCACAGGGATGCTGGCCCATGTTGACTCCAATGCTTCCCACAGTTGTGTCAAGTTGGCTGGATGTCCTTTGTGTGGTGGACCATTCTTGATACACGCGGGAAATGTTGAGCATGAAAAACCCAGCAGCGTTGCAGTTCTTGACACAAACCGGTGCACCTGGCACTTACTACCATACCCAGTTCAAAGACACTTACATCTTGTGTCTTGCCCATTCACCCTCTGAATGTCACAAATACACAATCCATGTCTTAATTGTTTCAAGGCTTAAAAATCCTTCTTTAACTTGGCTCCTCGCCTTCATCTTTTTTTAAATTATTTTTTTCCTTTAATTAACTAGGCAAGTCAGTTAAGAATAAATTCTTATTTACAATGACAGCCTACACCAGCCAAACCCGGGCGACGCTGGGCCAATTGTGCGCCGCCCTATGGGACTCCCAATCACGGCCGGTTGTGATTCAGCCTGGAATCGAACAAGGGGGTCTGTAGTGACGCCTCAAGCACTGAGATGCAGTGCCTTAGACCGCTGCGCCACTCGGGAGCCCATCGACACTGATCGAAGTGGATTTAACAAGTGACATCAATAAGGGATTATAGCTTTCACCTGGATTCACCTGGTCAGTCTATGTCATGGAGGGTGCGACTCTATTTATTTGTATAGCCTACAAGTCATAAACTACGCTTATTTCTACAATTGCTCTTAGGGCTCGATTCAATCTGTAACAGCAAAATTCAGTGCTAAAGCGCAATTGACATTTAAAGGCAATGTTCCCGCGTTAGGGATGACTGCATTCATGTTAAACGCTGCATATGTCGGCTCAATCGGAAATTACCTTTACATTTCAAGGGCGCTATAGCACTGAACTTTGGCAATACAGTTTGAATAGAGCCCTTCAAATCAGATTTCAAACCTAACCCTAAACTTAAAGGTCCAACAGCAGCCACTTTTAAGGACATGCCTTACTGTGATTGTTTTCATTAAAATGGTCCAAAATAAACAAAAATAGACTCTTAGAAAATAGCTATTTGGTCTATTAAATAATACACCGCCTGGTGATGTCACCAAACTTCATCCCACCAAAACAGGTATTTTCAAACAGCTCTTACTCTAAAAGGGCTTTATAATGATTTTCACAATTTCACAGTATTATTCTAAAGTCATAGTGTGGAAATATAAATATGATAGCTACCTATGGATGCTTTGAGTCAGGTGATACTGAGGTGGTGGTGGTGATGGATGGGAATGAAAGCCGGCTATGCTGATTTCAAGGAAGGAAAGGGGGTGTGGACGGTGCCTAATGTCCCACTAAGTAAAACATTCCATTCGCTGATGTCTTATGAATTTGCTAAACTGACTCTAATTTGGTGCATGGAGCGTATGAAATTTGGAAAAGGTGCAGTACCCAGCATACCACAAGTCAAAGGTAAGTCAGATTCTTTATTAGATTGTCTGCATAAGCCAGTAAAAAACTATGCATAAATGTAGATGTATTTTACTGTATACTTCTTACCTGGAAGAGTGTCTTAGTCTGAGGTTGGAGTTGCCTGACACCTGTAAAAGCAATACCCTCCAGAGTGGGCGGGGAGCCTTTTAGTCTAGTGGACAGACAATGGACCACTGAACATGAGACCAGAATGGGTTTGGTCCATCTTACTAGTGGAGTATTCTTTGGTCCATGTAACAAGTGGAGCTTGTCAACTGGACCAATAATAGGCTGGAGGTGACTGAGGGAGCATCTCTCAGTTGGTGCAATCTTACTAAAGATGGAACGTTCCACCAGTTCTCCACCCTGAGTTTCACCCCACAGAAGGGTGACTTCTACGCCTGCACTGTGGCGCACACGGCCCTGAAGGACCCCAAAACTAGGTTCTGGGGTGTGGGGAAATTCTGAATAGTATACTTTAGATAATTCAGTAATATGTCTACAACAGTGTGTGATTACTGGATGTTCTCTCTGACTAATCTCTCATGGTGTGTTTTACTGGCACCTCTTTCCTCCTGTCCCCAAGAGCCTGAGGTCAGTGAGGTAAGTGTATCCAGTGCTGATCCTGCTGTATTCTTTGGAGTGGGCCTGGCTCTGGGACTGCTGGGGGTGGCTACCGGAACATTCCTCATCATCAAAGGAAACCAGTGCAATTGAGAACCAGAGATACAGAATAGAGGTGAAAGTGACATTGTAAAGGGCTGAAATGGGGTAATGTGGATAATGTAGGTAATGTGGACAATAGGGTAATGTGGATAATGTGAAAAATGGGGTAATATAGGTAATGGGAGTAATGGGGGTAATTTGGGTAATGGGTAATGTGGGTAATGCAGTAAATTGTAATAACTCCTTGTTTCACTGTACTGACATCATGGAAAACATTCACAATTACAGAGGTGTAACAATTAATTATTGTCAGATATGTGCTAGTTTCCACTAAAATCACTAAGTTTACACATCTTTTGTTTTCAGCTGCATCAATTTTTAGCAAAAATAAATAAATCACTAAAGTTGGTTTTAATTACCTACCCATTAATGTGCACTGTACAAAACATATTTTCACTCAATGATTTTGCTAGCACTTACCCCAAAACAAAGTGTCTGGGTTGACTTGACACTTGTGTAGAATTAACCAAAACAGAACAGATGCTTCAACCTCACTGACTGGTCTACCATTGGGGTTTCATCCCAGATAAAGAACAAACACACATTTACAACCTCCCGAGTGGCGCAGTGGTCTAAGGCACTGCATTGCAGTGCTAGCTGTGCCACTAGAGATCCTAGTTCGAGTCCAGGCTCTGTCGTAGCTGGCCGTGACCGGGAGACCCATGGGATGGTGCACAATTGGTCCAGGGTAGGGGAGGGAATGGCCGGCAGGGATGAAGCTCAGTTGGTAGAGCATGACGTTTGCAGCGCCAGGGTTGTGGGTTCAATTTCCCACGGGGGGCCAGTATGATTTTTTAAAATATATATATATCATGTATGCACTCACTAACTGTAAGTCGTTCTGGATAAGAGCGTCTGCTAAATGACTAAAATGTAAATGTACAAAGCAGTGCAATGTTTGCCTAAGTACAATGTAATTTATAGGTGTTACACAGTTTTTCTCTAGTTAAAGTAAAGTGTGAGTTATGGGGTACCATAAAAAAAGGACACAATATTTTTAAATGATGCCCAACCAGTCAATTAAAAAACAAGTCAGTATGTTGCAGTCACACAGTAAACAGTTAGAAAATAAAATGTACCTACAGTGAGGGAAAAAAGTATTTGATCCCCTGCTGATTTTGTACGTTTGCCCACTGACAAATAAATGATCAGTCTATAATTTTAATGGTAGGTTTATTTCAACAGTGAGAGACAGAATAACAACAAAAAAATCCAGAAAAAAGCATGTCAAAAATGTTATAAATTGATTTGCATTTTAATGAGGGAAATAAGTATTTGAGCCCCTCTCAATCAGAAAGATTTCTGGCTCCCAGGTGTCTTTTATACAGGTAACGAGCTGAGATTAGGAGCACACTCTTAAAGGGAGTGCTCCTAATCTCAGTTTGTTACCTGTATAAAAGACACCTGTCCACAGAAGCAATCAATCAATCAGATTCCAAACTCTCCACCATGGCCAAGACCAAAGAGCTCTCCAAGGATGTCAGTGACAAGATTGTAGACCTACACAAGGCTTGAATGGGCTACAAGACCATCGCCAAGCAGCTTGGTGAGAAGGTGACAATAGTTGGTGCGATTATTTGCAAATGGAAGAAACACAAAATAACTGTCAATCTCCCTCGGCCTGGGGCTCCATGCAAGATCTCACCTTGTGGAGTTGCAATGATCATGCCCAGAACTACACGGGAGGATCTTGTCAATGATCTCAAGGCAGCTGGGTCCATAGTCACCAAGAAAACAATTGGTAACACACTACGCCGTGAAGGACTGAAATCCTGCAGCGCCCGCAAGGTCCCCCTGCTCAAGAAAGCACATATACAGGAACGTCTGACGTTTGCCAATGAACATCTGAATGATTCAGAGGAGAACTGGGTGAAAGTGTTGTGGTCAGATGAGACCAAAATGGAGCTCTTTGGCATCAACTCAACTCGCCGTGTTTGGAGGAGGAGGAATGCTGCCTATGACCCCAAGAACACCATCCTCACTGTCAAACATGGAGGTGGAAAGATTATGCTTTGGGGTTGTTTTTCTGCTAAGGGGACAGGACAACTTCACTGCATCAAAGGGACGATGGACGGGGCCATGTACCGTCAAATCTTGGGTGAGAACCTCCTTCCCTCAGCCAGGTCATTGAAAATGGGTCGTGGATGCGTATTCCAGCATGACAATGACCCAAAACACACGGCCAAGGCAACAAAGGAGTGGCTCAAGAATAAGCACATTAAGGTCCTGGAGTGGCCTAGCCAGTCTCCAGACCTTAATCCCATAGAAAATCTGTGGAGGGAGCTGAAGGTTCGAGTTGCCAAACGTCAGCCTCGAAACCTTAATGACTTGGAGAAGATCTGCAAAGAGGAGTGGAACAAAATCCCTCCTGAGATGTGTGCAAACCTGGTGGCCAACAACAAGAAACGTCTGACCTCTGTGAATGCCAACAAGGGTTTTGCCACCAAGTACTAAGTCATGTTTTGCAGAGGGGTCAAATACTTATTTCCCTCATTAAAATGCAAATCAATTTATAAGATTTTTGACATGCATGTTTCTGGATTTCTTTGTTGTTACTCTGTCTCTCACTGTTCAAATAAACCTACCATTAAAATTATAGACTGATCATGTCTTTGTCAGTGGGCAAACGTACAAAATCAGCAGGGGATCAACTTTTTTCCCTCACTGTACCTGCTGGAAACATATGATGCTGTTCATCACCTGCACTGGAGTGGTTGGTGTTTTAACTTGCTGCCAATGTTTCTGTGTTTTTTAATAATCTGTTTCCTCATTCAGTTTCCTCATTATTAGCTCGTGATAGAACTGTTTTAACTCTGGGACGTAAACATGTCTGTGCTGAATTTCTCCTCCATACACCTGGTGCTCCTCTTCTCTCTGTCTGAAGTGGGTGAGTATAGACATTTAAGATAGATTTCTTTGCTTATTATTTATTACAGGTAGTGTGTGCAAATCCAAGTTATATTGGAGTGCTAACACAAGCAGGAGTACAGTACATGTAACATTTAAGGCAATATCAATCCTGCATAATCAGAACTCTGATTAAGATATTGTAAAATAAGAAAAATACAGTATGTCTCACCATAAAAGAGAAAAATCTGAATATCATTTTGTTTTCAATGACTTTCTCTTCTTTACTCTCTTTTCAAAGTGTATTCATCAGATGGAGATTTCACACACTATAATGCTAGGTGTGAGTTCAGAGAAGTACATGATATTGAGTATATTGAAGAGTTTCATTTCAACAAGGTGATGATGGCATGGTACAACAGCACCAAGGATAAATGGACAGGATACACACCCCATGGACTGGATCTTGCGAACATTTTTAATGGAGATCTTTATGACCATCTTGCAAGAAGAGCAGCAATGGATATTTTGTGTGTGGCCAATGCTGATTTACTCTATGGCTACCTACATAATTATACATGTAATTACAAATCCCTGATACAATCTAGAAAAGGAGATTGACTTGTAGAGGAAATCCCTCATTTGACTATTTATTATACACTTCATAACATGTCAAATAATAATTAAGTGATAATTCTATCATATTTGTGTTGGTTAAAAGATCAAATCTACATACTTTAAAATGGGAATTATTTTTAAACAAAGTAATATAATTTAGGAAGTGTATATTCAGCCGACAGACCAAATACATAAGGTTAGACACATAGGGATAGAAATGAGTTAAGGTTACTATTTATGTTGGTTTTAGGGACGAGGGTTAGGTTAAGAGGTTGGGTTAGGGTTATGGAAAGGCTTAGATTAGCATTGGGTTAGCGTACCGCCCACCGCCCACCGCCATTCAAAATCTGACCAGTGAATATACAATACCTGTAATTTACTATTCTTAATTCCTTTGTCTATTTGATTATGGTTATGATGTTTAGATTTATCAATTGAATTCCTCCTTATTGCATCACTCATTCATTGCCCTCTTCTGCAGTTGAGCCCTACGTCAGGCTGAGGTCAGTGGAGCCGTTCAATACCAGACACTCTAGCATGCTTGTGTGCAGTGCCTACGACTTCTACCCCAAACCCATCAGAGTGACGTGGCTGAAGAACGGACAGGAAGTGACCTCAGATGTGACCTCCACAGAGGAGCTGGCCAATGGGGACTGGACCTACCAGATCCACTCGCACCTGGAGTACACGCCCACACCTGGAGAGAAAATCACCTGTATGGTGGAGCACTTCAGCCTCACTGAGCCCAAGCTGTATGACTGGGGTAAGACTGTGTGTGAGTGGGCTAAGGGTGTGTGAGTGGGCTAAGGGTGTGTGAGTGGGCTAAGGGTGTGTGAGTGGGCTAAGGGTGTGTGAGTGGGCTAAGGGTGTGTGAGTGGGATAAGGGTGTGTGAGTGGGCTAAGGGTGTGTGAGTGGCCTAAGGGTGTGTGAGTGGGCTAAGGGTGTGTGAGTGGGCTAAGGGTGTGTGAGTGGGATAAGGGTGTGTGAGTGGGCTAAGGGTGTGTGAGTGGGCTAATGGTGTGTGAGTGGGCTAAGGGTGTGTGAGTGGGCTAAGGTTGTGTGAGTGGGATAAGGGTGTGTGAGTGGGCTAAGGGTGTGTGAGTGGCCTAAGGGTGTGTGAGTGGGCTAAGGGTGTGTGAGTGGGATAAGGGTGTGTGCGTGGGCTAAGGGTGTGTGAGTGGGCTAAGGGTGTGTGAGTGGGCTAAGGGGTGTGTGAGTGGGCTAAGGGTGTGTGAGTGGGCTAAGGGTGTGTGAGTGGGCTAAGGGTGTGTGAGTGGGCTAAGGGTGTGTGAGTGGGCTAAGGGTGTGTGAGTGGGCTAAGGGTGTGTGAGTGGGCTAAGGTTGTGTGAGTGGGATAAGGGTGTGTGAGTGGGATAAGGGTGTGTGAGTGGCCTAAGGGTGTGTGAGTGGGCTAAGGGTGTGTGAGTGGGATAAGGGTGTGTGCGTGGGCTAAGGGTGTGTGAGTGGGCTAAGGGTGTGTGAGTGGGCTAAGGGTGTGTGAGTGGGCTAAGGGTGTGTGAGTGGGATAAGGGTGTGTGAGTGGGCTAAGGGTGTGTGAGTGGGCTAAGGGTGTGTGAGTGGGCTAAGGGTGTGTGAGTGGGCTAAGGGTGTGTGAGTGGGCTAAGGGTGTGTGAGTGGGCTAAGGGTGTGTGAGTGTGGGAAGAGACTGTGGATGGGGGATGATACTGTGAGTGTGGGAAGAGACTTTGTGTGGGGGATGATACTGTGGGTGGGGGAAGATACTTTGTGTGGGGGATGATACTGTGGGTGGGGGAAGAGACTTTGTGTGGGGGATGATACTGTGGGTGGGGGAAGAGACTTTGTGTGGGGGATGAAACTGTGGGTGGGGGAAGAGACTTTGTGTGGGGGATGATACTGTGGGTGGGGGAAGAGACTTTGTGTGGGGGATGATACTGTGGGTGGGGGAAGAGACTTTGTGTGGGGGGATGATACTGTGGGTGGGGGGAAGAGACTGTGTGTGGGGGAAGAGACTTTGTGTGGGGGAAGAGACTGTGGGTGGGGGAAGAGACTTTGTGTGGGGGATGATACTGTGGGTGGGGGAAGAGACTGTGGGTGGGGGAAGAGACTGTGGGTGGGGGAAGAGACTGTGGGTGGGGGGAAGAGACTGTGGGTGGGGGAAGAGACTGTGGGTGGGGGAAGAGACTGTGGGTGGGGGAAGAGACTGTGGGTGGGGGAAGAGACTGTGGGTGGGGGAAGAGACTGTGGGTGGGGGAAGAGACTGGGTGGGGGAAGAGACTGTGGGTGGGGGAAGAGACTGTGGGTGGGGGAAGAGACTGTGGGTGGGGGAAGAGACTGTGGGTGGGGGGAAGAGACTGTGGGTGGGGGAAGAGACTGTGGGTGGGGGGAAGAGACTGTGGGTGGGGGAAGATACTGGGTGGGGGAAGAGACTGTGGGTGGGGGAAGAGACTGTGGGTGGGGGAAGAGACTGTGGGTGGGGGGAAGAGACTGTGGGTGGGGGAAGAGACTGTGGGTGGGGGAAGAGACTGTGGGTGGGGGAAGAGACTGTGGGTGGGGGAAGAGACTGTGGGTGGGGGAAGAGACTGTGGGTGGGGGAAGAGACTGTGGGTGGGGGAAGAGACTGTGGGTGGGGAGAGGTGCAAGCTGTTGTGAGGCCTTGGCTTCCTTTTAAGCCCTCAGCCAACTAGGGGTTTGTTCACCGTCAATCTGCCACAATATTTATATTCGGTTCAAGGATTATGTAAATCCAATTTAAAGTTAGTTATGACTGTTGTATGTTGATTCAAACTAAGGGGGATGGATGAAGATGAAAAGGAATGAATCCCATTCTATTAGAATAATGATTCATGAATCAAGAGGGTTGTTGTAAGAGTGTGTGAATCAAGTAACAGTGGTTACAGGGTTTTATGCCTGTGTAATTACAGACCCCTCCATCCCCGAGTCTGAGAGGAATAAGATGGTGATCGGGGCCTGTGGGCTGCTGCTGGGGGTGGTCTTTATAGCAGCTGGACTGATCTACTACAGGAAGAAATCTACTGGTGAGGAGACACAGGCCTCAGCACATCTATTTTCTAGAAGTCTAGGTCAAACCATCCTGAGATAGACATCAGACACTCATTAAATCCACTGTTATACTGCTGATCTATACCATGCACATTGTGCATTATAATATGAAATGTTACATTATTAAGTCACTGTCCGCATTATAACAGCAACAAATGTTGGTTTCTCTCTCAACAGGGCTGATTGTGGTGCCAACAAGTTATGATAGGGGTCAGTCTAGTGGTTAAAACATTTTACGTTTGGAGTTCAAAGCTCAACAAGAGTTTGCAATCTGATGTCTAAGGGTCATTATATTAAATGGGAACACATTTATTTAAACTACAGTATATTGATCTCTTTTATGAATTGTATGTATTTTCCCTCCATCTTGTGCTAACATCAGTTATTTCCAAGTCTTGCAAATCATAGTGTATATTTTTTTTCTAACAGATTGTCAGTTGGGTATGCTCTCTGCAAGGTTTTGTATATCTTACTTATCATATGAACATAACTTTATGTATCAAATAAAATTCCCTCAAGTTTTCACATTTTAAATGATAGAGAATACCTTTTGTTAAAGTACTAACAACCTTGGTGAAAATGTTTCTCACCTCTCTTTGCTCTTGAGAAGAATAAAAAAATATGTCAACTTATTATCATCACTGCTTCAGCCTCTCCTTGTATGTTTACCACTCAACTGTAAATTAAGAAATGTTAGTTCAGAGGCCTGGCGGTTTGGTTTAGTCTAGTCGACAACCTTGTTAACAAAAACCCTTTAATCAAAGCAATGAGACAAAAAAAACGATACAGTAGAAAAAAAGAGTAACCATAGGTATGCTCTGAACATACCTACGTGTGTGATTGAATTACACATTTAAGAGGTATGTCAGATATAAAGTATGGAAGTGAATTCATCATCTTTACTTGACTTTTAAATATAGTAATTTATAGAAGAACAAACAAAGAATGTGTGAAAAAGTTAAGATGATCCTTGCTGAAGATATCATATAGAGGTATGATGAGATAAACTATGCAAAATTGTTCAGTGAACATTACAGTATATGACTCAGTTGCACTGGCTTCCATTGATGAGGAGGAATGTTCCGGTAGACACCCCCAGCAGCCCCAGAGTCAGGCCCACTCCAGAGAATACAGCAGGACCAGCACTGGACCCACTCAGGTTCTGGAGGATAGGAGTAGGACATATTTCATCCATGTTGTGTTTCACATTCTCAAATACTTCAGTATATCATTTATTTATAAATTAAAGGAAATCTGATCCTCTAAATATAACATCCAATCTGCCCATGATTAATAGAACTTGCTCCCCCGCATCGCTCACCCCAGAACCTGTTGGGAGTGTATCGTCCCACGGTCCCTCCCTCAGTCACCTCCAGGTCGTTCCTGGTCCATCTGACTATGACAGGTGGGGTTAGAAATGATTCAAAAAGCAGATGAGGGAGCTGCTCCTTCCCAGATCCACCTCATCCTCTGGGTACAGAACAACCTCAGGGGGCTCTGGGGGGAAGAGGGGGAAAACAATGTAGTAAGTCTCTTGGCTTTCACAGTGTTATGTGTGTAGGTTTGTTCTGTTTTTGATAGATGGCATAGATTGCTGTATGACATGCAATTACAAGAGAACTTTAACTGATTGTAATTGATACGCTAAAAAGTATTGATGTCAATACAAGGTATTCCACCATGGTGAGATCACGTCACAGACAGATACACTTGTTTTCAGGAGCTGTCACTGTGGTGGGCCTGAAACCAACCTCACCTCCTTTGTGCACCGGCAACACAACTTGCTCACCTCTATGTGTATCAATGGAAGTGTCCAACCAAAGTAAAACTGGCTTGTAGGTTGGTATAGAGTTCTACCAGTCAGACTAGGTGACATATTTGTCCATGATTGAAACAGATAACTCAGTGAGAAATGCAGTTCCCTGTCACAACTGGCAGCACTACCGTAGCTTGCCTAATTCATCAGACTGTGATACCTTGGTTATTCAGTCTGAAACAAAGCACTGCAAAAAAAATATTGAATGTTTCCTCTCACGACCCCTACAAGCAAGAACATTCAATGAAATCCAATTTGAACTCACTCTACTGGTTGTCTGTACGGTTGGTCCTTTTGTCTCTTGAAAGTTGAGAAAAAATATCCCAAGTAAAGTATTATCAAACAGACTTTTCAAAATGTGATTTCTATCACCTGGAAAAAAAACATGTAAACACCTGCAAGACTTCGGTTAGAATGTGTGCATCGTTTGCATGTGCTTATGTCTTTGTGTGCGTGTCTCAGGTGATGAACAAACAAATCTGAATGGTGGCGTTGTTTAGGACTCAGGTGCATGTACATGCTGTCAAGTCTAAACTAGGGTACGGCCCAGTTAACTCGGTGAGGTTCACCTAGTTATCAGATAGTTCTTAATGCAAAAGGAATAATTGTATGGCTGCTGAATAGAAGAGAGCTTACATACTCGCATCCATTGACTTGGAGCAGGTGAAGTGTTGCTGGAAGGGCCACCATGTCTTTTCTACCTAGCTACTCTGCTGTCAGAACAGATGTAATATTTCTTATTGGTTCTTCATAAGAACCAGTTAAGTACAGCACTGGTTCATCCTGTTTAGAGCTTCCCCTCAGTTTGAGTGAGTTCAATCCTACAGTACTCTCTCAAACACACAGATGAGTTTATGATTAGAGAGCCTGGAGATGAACTACTCTGTGATTATACTGATTCTAACTGGAACCGTTTTCACCTCGGCACAACGTAAGAGCTCTTGATCTCAGTTATCCTTTTAAATACGGTTTGATTATTAATGTCATGTGCAAGTTATCAGGTAAACTGTCAATATAACCTGGGCCTCTGCATTGCCCTACTGTACAATACCAGCCTTTTAGCTTCAGTGTGCAGTCATTTCTGTAGACCATTATTTTCCCTATGGAATACGGACCAGATGGATTCATTTGACATGTATTTATTTTCTCATTTCAGTTCAACATGAATTGATGGCTACCTATGGATGCTTTGACTCAGGTGATCTTGAGGTGGTGGTGGTGATGGATGGGGATGAAATCGGCTATGCTAATTTCAAGGAAGGAAAGGGGGTGTGGACGGTGCCTAATGTTCCACCGTCGCCAGCTATAACAAACCATTCATCGACATTTTATAAATATGCTATACTGTCTCAAATGTGGTGCAAGCAACGTATGGGATGGGGAGAACGTGCAGTACCCAGCATACCACAAGTCAAAGGTAAGTCAGATTCTTTATTAGATTGTCTGCATAAGCCAGTAAAAAACTATGCATAAATGTAGATGTATTTTACTGTATACTTCTTACCTGGAAGAGTGTCTTAGTCTGAGGTTGGAGTTGCCTGACACCTGTAAAAGCAATACCCTCCAGAGTGGGCGGGGAGCCTTTTAGTCTAGTGGACAGACAATGGAATACTGAATATCAGACCACATCCTGAATGGGTTTGGTCCATCTTACTGTCACTGGTGGAGTCTCTTTCTATTTTCTGGTTTCTATTTGCCCCCAAGATGCCCCTGAGAGCACCATCTACCCCAGGGATGAGGAGGAGTTGGGGGTGGAGAACACGCTCATCTGCTTTCTGAATTATTTCTACCCCCCGCCTGTCAAAGTCAATTGGACCAAGAATAGCCTGGAGGTGACTGAGGGAGCGTATCTCAGTCGGTACTATCCTAATAAAGATGGAACGTTCCACCAGTTCTCCACCCTGAGTTTCACCCCACAGGAGGGGGACGTCTACGCCTGCACTGTGGAGCACACGGCCCTGAAGGACCCCAAAACCAGGTTCTGGGGTGAGGGGAAATTCGTAATAGTATACTTTAGATATTTCAGTAATATGGGGCGGCAGGTAGCTTAGTGGGTAAGAGCGTTGTGCCAGTAACCGAAACGTCGCTGGTTCTAATCCCCGAGCCGACTAGGTGAAAAATCTGTCGATGTGCCCTTAAGCAAGGCACTTAACCCTAATTGCTCCTGGAAGTCGCTCTGGATAAGAGCGTCTGCTAAATGACGTAAATGTAATGTAATGTCTACTACAGTGTGTGATTACTGAATGTTCTGTCTCTGTCTAATCGCTCATGGTGTGTCTTACTGGTTAACCCTAACTGATGGCACTTCTGTCCTTCTGTCCCCAAGAGCCTGAGGTCAGTGAGGTGAGTGGGTCCAGTGCTGGTCCTGCTGTATTCTGTGGAGTGGGTCTGACTCTGGGGCTGCTGGGGGTGGCTACCGGAACATTCCTCATCATCAAAGGAAACCAGTGCAATTGAGAACCAGAGATACAGAATAGAGGTGAAAGTGACATGGTAAAGGGCTGACATGGGGGTAATGTGGGTAATGTGGGTAATGTAGATAATGGGGTAATGTGGATAATGTGAGTAATATCGGTAATGAGGGTAATGTGTAGTCCAGGGTTGTCAGCACTATCACTCGATTAGGCACCAGCGCAACATTTTATTTTTGGTTGTTTGTTTGATATTCCCACAAAATTCAGTGGGGTAGGCCAGAGTGGGGCTTAAACCCAGATCCAGTGACTGTCAGGCCAAAATTGTATCCTCTTGATGGGGTTGCCTGGTGTTGAGTTAAGTTCGCTACAAAATGTTTTATTGTAAAGTGTATTAGAAAATGTGAATGCTCTTTACATAAAGTTTGGGTAACGCTGTACAGTGTCATTATTATTATAACAGGGTATTTACATCTGTAAATTGTATTGTAATAAATGGTAATAACTCCTTGTTTCACTGTACTGACATCATGGAAAACATTCACAATTACAGAGGTGTAACGATGAATGCTTGTTACAAATGTGCTAGTTTCCACTAAACTGTCGAACTTTACATTGCTTTTTGTTGTCAGCTGCATCCATTAAAGGCAATATGTTGTAGTGACACAGTAAACAGCTGCAAAATAACATGTACCTACCTGCTGGAAACATATGACGCTGTTCATCAGCTGCACAGGAGTGGTTGGAGTTTTAACTTGCTGCCAATGTCTCTTTTAAAATCAGTTTCCTCATTCAGTTTCCTCATTACTAGCTCATAATATATCTGTTTTAACTCTGAGATGTAAACATGTCTGTGCTGAATTTCTCCTCCATACACCTGGTGCTCCTGCAGTGAATTCAGTGGGTTAGCCCAGAGTGGGGCCAAACCCAGGTCCAGCGACCATCAGCCCAACACTTTAGATTCTCAAGGTTGTTCAGTGTTGAGTTAATGTCGCTACAATATTTAATATTATAAAGTTAATAAAAAATGGGAATGCACTTTAAATAAAGTTTGGGTAACGCTGTACAGTGTGCTTATTATTATTACAGGGTATTTACAATATGTAAAAAGTATTGTAATACATTGTAATAACTCCCCCGTGCTGAATTTCACTGTCAGCATTATAACAACCACAAATGTTGCTCTCTCGCTCAGCAGGGCTGATGCTGGTACCAGCAAGTTATGATATGGGTCCCTCTAGTGGTTCAATTATATTACATTTGGAGTTAAAAGCGTGACAAAAACTGGTCAATATCAAATCCCTGATGGCAGCTGATATTGGGAGTTTGCTTGTAGCAGCTGTTTAGGATAAAGAAGAATCAGTTTAGCAACATTATTTTGGTGTGGTAGGTATGTCTTATGACATAAGAATAGCCTATCAAATATACACTGAGTGTACAAAATATTAGGAACACCTTTTTAATGTTCAGTTGCACCCCCTTTTGCCTTAATTCGTCGGGGTATGGACTCTGCAAGGTGTCGAAAGCGTTCCACAGGGATGCTGGCCCATGTTGACTCCAATGCTTCCCACAGTTGTGTCAAGTTGGCTGAACTTTGGCAATACAGTTTGAATAGAGCCCTTGAAATCAGATTTTAAACCTAACCCTAACCTTAAAGGTCCAACTGCAGCCACTTTTAACAATGAAATGCCTTACTGTGATTGTTTTCAATTGAAATGGTCCAAAACAAACAAAAATTGATTCTTAGAAAATAGCTATTTGGTCTATTAAATAATATACCGCCTGGTGATGTCACCAAACTCCATCCCACCAAAACAGGTATTTTCAAACAGCTCTTACTCTAAAAGGGCTTTATAATGATTTTCACAATTTCACAGTATTATTCTAAAGTCATAGTGTGGAAATATAAATATGATAGCTACCTATGGATGCTTTGAGTCAGGTGATACTGAGGTGGTGGTGGTGATGGATGGGAATGAAGTCGGCTATGCTGATTTCAAGGAAGGAAAGGGGGTGTGGACGGTGCCTAATGTTCCACTAAGTAAAACATTCCATTCGCTGATGTCTTATGAATATGCTAAACTGACTCTAATTTGGTGCATGGAGCGTATGGAATTTGGAAAAGGTGCAGTACCCAGCATACCACAAGTCAAAGGTAAGTCAGATTCTTTATTGGAATGTCTGCATAAGCCAGTAAAAAACTATGCATAAATATAGTTGTATTTTACTGTATACTTCTTACCTGGAAGAGTGTCTTAGTCTGAGGTTGGAGTTGCCTGACACCTGTAAAAGCAATACCCTCCAGAGTGGGCGGGGAGCCTTTTAGTCTAGTGGACAGACAATGGAATACTGAATATCAGACCAGATCCTGAATGGGTTTGGTCCATCTTACTAGTGGAGTATTCTTTGGTCCATGTAACAAGTGGAGTCTTTTTCTATGTTCTGGTTTCTATTTGCCCCACAGAGCACCATCTACCCCAGGGATGAGGAGGAGCTGGGGGTGGAGAACACGCTCATCTACTCTGTGAATCATTTCTTTCCCCCGTCTGTCAAAGTCAACTGGACCAATAATAGCCTGGAGGTGACTGAGGGAGCATCTCTCAGTTGGTGCAATCTTATTAAAGATAGAACGTTCTACCAGTTCTCCACCCTGAGTTTCACCCCACTGGAGGGTGACTTCTACGCCTGCACTGTGGCGCACACGGCCCGAAGGACCCCAAAAGTAGGTTCTGGGGTGTGGGTAAATTCTGAATAGTATACTTTAGATATTTCACAATTTCACAGTATTATTCTAAAGTCATAGTGTGGAAATATAAATATGATAGCTACCTATGGATGCTTTGAGTCAGGTGATACTGAGGTGGTGGTGGTGATGGATGGGAATGAAGTCGGCTATGCTGATTTCAAGGAAGGAAAGGGGGTGTGGACGGTGCCTAATGTTCCACTAAGTAAAACATTCCATTCGCTGATGTCTTATGAATATGCTAAACTGACTCTAATTTGGTGCATGGAGCGTATGGAATTTGGAAAAGGTGCAGTACCCAGCATACCACAAGTCAAAGGTAAGTCAGATTCTTTATTGGAATGTCTGCATAAGCCAGTAAAAAACTATGCATAAATATAGTTGTATTTTACTGTATACTTCTTACCTGGAAGAGTGTCTTAGTCTGAGGTTGGAGTTGCCTGACACCTGTAAAAGCAATACCCTCCAGAGTGGGCGGGGAGCCTTTTAGTCTAGTGGACAGACAATGGAATACTGAATATCAGACCAGATCCTGAATGGGTTTGGTCCATCTTACTAGTGGAGTATTCTTTGGTCCATGTAACAAGTGGAGTCTTTTTCTATGTTCTGGTTTCTATTTGCCCCACAGAGCACCATCTACCCCAGGGATGAGGAGGAGCTGGGGGTGGAGAACACGCTCATCTACTCTGTGAATCATTTCTTTCCCCCGTCTGTCAAAGTCAACTGGACCAATAATAGCCTGGAGGTGACTGAGGGAGCATCTCTCAGTTGGTGCAATCTTATTAAAGATAGAACGTTCTACCAGTTCTCCACCCTGAGTTTCACCCCACTGGAGGGTGACTTCTACGCCTGCACTGTGGCGCACACGGCCCGAAGGACCCCAAAAGTAGGTTCTGGGGTGTGGGTAAATTCTGAATAGTATACTTTAGATATTTCAGTAATATGTCTACTACAGTGTGTGATTACTGGATGTTCTCTCTGACTAATCTCTCATGGTGTGTTTTACTGGCTAACTCTAACTCTAACTGATGGCACCTCTTTCCTCCTGTCCCCAAGAGCCTGAGGTCAGTGAGGTGAGTGCGTCCAGTGCTGGTCCTGCTGTATTCTGTAGAGTGGGCCTGGCTCTGGGACTGCTGGGGGTGGCTACCGGAACATTCCTCATCATCAAAGGAAACCAGTGCAATTGAGAACCAGAGATACAGAATAGAGGCAAAAGTGACATTGTAAAGGGCTGACATGGGGTAATATGGATAATGTAGGTAATGTGGACAATTGGGTAATGGGGATAATGTGGGTAATGGGATAATGTGGACAATGGGGTAATTTGGGTAATGTGGTTAATATAGGTAATGTGGGTAATGAATTAATGTGGACAATAGGGTAATGTGGATAATGTGAAAAATGGGGTAATATAGGTAATGGGAGTAATGGGGGTAATTTGAGTAATGGGTAAGGTGGGTAATGTAGTAAATTGTAATAACTCCTTGTTTCACTGTACTGACATCATGGAAAACATTCACAATTACAGAGGTGTAACAATTAATGCTTGTCAGATATGTGCTAGTTTCCACTAAAATCACTAACTTTGCATAGATTTTGTTTTCAGCTGCATCAATTTTTAGCAACAAAAAATGTTTTCACAAAAGTTGAAAAGTAGGTTTTAATTACCTACCCATTAATGTGCACTGTACAAAACATATTTTCACTCAATGTTTTTGCTAGCACTTACCCCAAAACAAAGTGTCTGGGTTAACTTGACACTTGTGTAGAATTGACCAAAACAGAACAGATGCTTCAACCTCACTGACTGGTCTACCATTGGGGTTTCATCCCAGATAAAGAACAAACACATGTACAAAGCAGTGCAATGTTTGCCTAAGTACAATGTAATTTATAGGTGTTACACAGTTTTTCTCTAGTTAAAGTAAAGTGTGAGTTATGGGGTACCATAAAAAAAGGACACAACATTTTTAAATGATGCCCAACCAGTCAATAAAAAAACAAGTCAGTATGTTGCAGTCACACAGTAAACAGTTGCAAAATAAAATGTACCTACCTGCTGGAAACATATGATGCTGTTCATCACCTGCACTGGAGTGGTTGGAGTTTTAATCTTGCTGCCAATGTTTCTGTGTTTTTTAATAATCCGTTTCCTCATTCAGTTTCCTCATTACTAGCTCATAATATATCTGTTTTAACTCTGAGATGTAAACATGTCTGTGCTGAATTTCTCCTCCATACACCTGGTGCTCCTCTTCTCTCTGTCTGAAGTGGGTGAGTATAGACATTCTACTTTAAGATAGACTTCTTTGCTAAGGGACAGTTAGAAAAGTATTGGATTGAGGGGGGTGGGGTTGTCAAACGTTTGTTTTTGCATTATAGAGGGTTGTGTTTAAGGACAGATAGTGCGTTTTTCCCTAGTTTACATTCAACCGTTTTGCAGGTTTTGCTATATCATTTCTTCAATCCTAGTCAATTTTTTTTACATTTTTAAATTTTACCTTTATTTAACTAGGCAAGTCAGTTAAGAACAAATTCTTATTTACAATGACGGCCTACACCGGCCAAACCCGGTGCGCCGGCCTATGGGACTCCCAATCACGGCCGGTTGTGATACAGCCTGGAATCGAACCAGGGGGTCTGTAGTGACGCCTCAAGCACTGAGATACAGTGCCTTAGACCACTGCGCCACTCGGGAGCCCAACTGGGGGGGGGGGGGACCACTTTTTTTATGTTTGAACTGTCCATTGTTATTTATTACAGGTAGTGTGTGTAAATCCACGTTTTCTTATCATTGGAGTGCTAACACAAGCCGGAGTATAGTACATGTAACATTTAAGGCAATATCAATCCTGCATAATCAGAACTCAGATTATGATATTGTAAAAGAAGAAAAATACAATATGTCTCACCATAAAAGAGAAAAATCTGAATATCACTTTCAATGACTTTCTCTTTTTTACTCTCTTTTCAAAGTTTATTCATCAGATGGAGATTTCACACACATTAATGGTAGGTGTGAGTTCAGAGAAGTGCATGATATTGAGTATATCTTAGAGTTTCATTTCAACAAGGTGATGATGGCATGGTACAACAGCACCATGGATAAATGGACAGGATACACACCCCATGGACTGGATCTTGCAAGAATGTTTAACGGAAATCCTTATTACCATGACTCACCAAGAGCTGGAATGGATATTTTGTGTGTGGCCAATGCTGATTCAGTCATTGGCTACCTACATAATTATACAGGTAATTACAAATCATTGATACAATCTAGAAAAGGAGATTAACTTGTAGAGGAAATCCCTCATTTGACTTTTTATTATAGACTTTATAACATATCAGATGACAAATAATAATTCAGTGATAATTCTATCATATGTTTGGTGGTTCTAAGATAAAATGTACATATTTTAATTAGATGTGATTTATTTTTAAACAAAGTAATATAATTTAGGAAGTGTATTATCAGCCGGCAGACCAAAAACATAAGGTTAGGCACATTTTTTTTTTTTGAGGTGGAAATTAGTTAGAGGGTTAGGTAAAAAGGTTGGGTTAGGGTTATGGAAAGGCTGAAATTACCATTGGGTTAGCGTACCGCCCACCGTCATTCAAAATCTGACCGTTGAATATAAACTAACTATAATTTACAATTCTTAATTCCTTTGTCTCTTTGGTTATGATTTTGATGTTTAGATTTATCAATTGAATTCCTCCTTATTGCATCACTGATTCATTGCCCTCCTCTCCAGTTGAGCCCTACGTCAGGCTGAGGTCAGTGGAGACGTTCAATACCAGACACTCTAGCATGCTTGTGTGCAGTGCCTACGACTTCTGCCCCAAACCCATCAGAGTGACGTGGCTGAAGAACGGACAGGAAGTGACCTCAGATGTGACCTCCACAGAGGAGCTGGCCAATGGGGACTGGACCTACCAGATCCACTCCCACCTGGAATACACGCCCACACCTGGAGAGAAAATCACCTGTATGGTGGAGCACTTCAGCCTCACTGAGCCCAAACTGTATGACTGGGGTAAGGGTGTGTGAGTGGGCTAAGGGTGTGTGAGTGGGCTAAGGGTGTGTGAGTGTGGTAAGAGACTGTGGGTAGGAAAAGAGACTGTGTGTGGGGGAAGAGCCTGTGTGTGGGGGAAGAGACTGGGTGGGGGAAGAGACTGGGTGGGGGAAGAGACTGGGTGGGGAAGAGACTGTGGGTGGGGGAAGAGACTGTGGGTGGGGGAAGAGACTGTGGGTGGGGGGAAGAGACTGTGGGTGGGGGGAAGAGACTGTGGGTGGGGGAAGAGACTGTGGGTGGGGGAAGAGACTGTGGGTGGGGGAAGAGACTGTGGGTGGGGGGAAGAGACTGTGGGTGGGGAAGAGACTGTGGGTGGGGGAAGAGACTGTGGGTGGGGGAAGAGACTGTGGGTGGGAGAAGAGACTGTGGGTGGGGAAGAGACTGTGGGTGGGGGAAGAGCCTGTGGGTGGGGGAAGAGACTGTGGGTGGGGGAAGAGACTGTGGGTGGGGGAAGAGACTGTGGGTGGGGGAAGAGACTGGGTGGGAGAAGAGACTGTGGGTGGGGGAAGAGACTGTGGGTGGGGGGAAGAGACTGTGGGTGGGGGAAGAGACTGTGGGTGGGGGAAGAGACTGTGGGTGGGGGAAGAGACTGTGGGTGGGGGCAAAGACTGGGTGGGGGAAGAGACTGTGGGTGGGGGAAGAGACTGTGGGTGGGGGAAGAGACTGTGGGTGGGGGAAGAGACTGTGGGTGGGGGAATAGACTGTGGGTGGGGGAAGAGACTGTGGGTGGGGGAAGAGACTGTGGGTGGGAGAAGAGACTGTGGGTGGGGGAAGAGACTGTGGGTGGGGGAAGAGACTGTGGGTGGGGGAAGAGACTGTGGGTGGGGGAAGAGACTGGGTGGGAGAAGAGACTGTGGGTGGGGGAAGAGACTGTGGGTGGGGGAAGAGACTGTGGGTGGGGGAAGAGACTGTGGGTGGGGGAAGAGACTGTGGGTGGGGGAAGAGACTGTGGGTGGGGGAAGAGACTGGGTGGGGGAAGAGACTGTGGGTGGGGGAAGAGACTGTGGGTGGGGGAAGAGACTGTGGGTGGGGGAAGAGACTGTTGGTGGGGGAAGAGACTGTGGGTGGGGGAAGACACTGTGGGTGGGGGAAGAGACTCTGGGTGGGAAAAGGTGCAAGCTGTTGTGAGGTCTTGGCTTCCTTTTTAGCCCTCAGCCAACTAGGGGTTTGTTCACCGTCAATCTGCCACAATATTTATATTCGGTTCAAGGATTATGTAAATCCAATTTAAAGTTAGTTATGACTGTTGTATGTTGATTCAAACTAAGGGGGATGGATGAAGATGAAAAGGAATGAATCCCATTCTATTAGAATAATGATTCATGAATCAAGAGAGTTGTTGTAAGAATGTGTGAATCAAGTAACAGTGGTTACAGGGTTTTATGCCTGTGTAATTACAGACCCCTCCATCCCCGAGTCTGAGAGGAATAAGATGGTGATCGGGGCCTGTGGGCTGCTGCTGGGGGTGGTCTTTATAGCAGCTGGACTGATCTACTACAGGAAGAAATCTACTGGTGAGGAGACACAGGCCTCAGCACATCTATTTTATAGAAGTCTAGGTCAAACCATCCTGAGATAGACATCAGACACTCTTTAAATCCACTATTATACTGCTGTTCTAGAGCATGCACATTGTACATAATAATATAAATGTTACATTATTAAGGCACTGTCCTCATTATAACAGCAACAAATGTTGGTCTCTCTCGCTCTCCCTCTCTATCTCTCCCTCTCGTTCTCTCTCTCGCTCTCTCTATCTCCCACTCTCTCTCTGTCACTCTCTCTCTCTCTCTCTGTCACTCTCTCTCTGTCACTCTCTCTCTCGCTCTCTCTCGTCTGTCTCTCTCTCTCTCTCTCTCAACAGGGCTGATTGTGGTGCCAACAAGTTATGATATGGGTCCCTCTAGTGGTTAACATTTTTTAAGTTTGGAGTTTAAAGCTCAACAAGAGATTTCAATCTGATGACTAGGGTCAATATATTACAGTTTTTCTCAATTGCTAAAACACAATTTCTGAAACCTTGCTCCATTTCCTGAAAACATTAAACACAAAACCTAATCTTCAAGCACTATTTACAAAACCTCTGACTCCTCTTGCAAAATGAAACATTCGCCTCAAAACAGTTTTACCTGTGTTCAAAATCAAACACTGCTCTCAAATCATAATCAAAGTGATCAAAATGATATACACTCTCAAGCAGTCAGTAAACAATACACCGAAAAATAGAAAACACATTGTTCAAAACATACAGTTCTCAGTGAGAAGTACATTTTTAATCTCAAAACAAATTTCATATTTTTCCATCATTGTCTTTTGATTAACGAAAACATGTTCTATCATAGTAGGTCAACATTTTTTGTTCTTCCTCCTCCTTGTACCCCTATTTTTACAGTACTGTACCCTGCATCTCACAAACTTGTCCTTTGTCTCTGTGATACTGTAATTCTTATACTTTGTTGATATGAACCTGCAACCAGTCAAAATCTATTGAGCAGTCAGTACTGTTAACAAATGGAAAGCCCAATGTTCAGGGCCATACAATTTGTCCATTGTACAGTATACAGCCTACAATGCACTGTACTACAGTATACAATACTAAAAGGGACAAAAATCAAAGGAGTAAACATGTGATCAATGTGCTTCTTCTTGTCTTTGGGCTGGGTCAGGCCAGAGCACTTCGTCGACATCACAAGCAATATTGTCCCTCCTGAGGCAACGGGGGAAGAAGCCTCTTGTGTGCCGTATCCAGCCCTGACATGATTCCTCACATATATCACCACAGGCTAAATCCATGGCTTGCAGCAGATTTACTCTGGTGTAGGGTTGTCTATCATACACTTTCCATCTCCAAGAGGAGATAAACTCCTCAATCGGATTCAGGAAAGGCGAGTATGGAGGGAGGTACAAGTTCATAAACTGCCCATTGATGTTTCTGAATGTACACTTACTTGCACATACTGAACTCCCAGTTCTTTCACCCTTGGTGAGTTGCGTTCAAAAGGTACTCTGAATACTTGTTTCATTCGCATCCTGTTACGATGGGGACACGGTCAATAGTGGAAATGCTCACACTGTCGATTCCCTGGAAGTGTGTGTTGTCTTGTATCACTCGTTCCTGGATTTCTCTGAGTCGTATTGCATTATCTTGAAGGACCATGCCAACTATAACGGCCTCTTGCTCCCGAGTGAATATAGCTGTCCTTCCACCTGCATGTGGCAGCCTTGTAATTCTACAAAAAGTAGTTGTGCAGTTACAAAACATATTCATGCAGTACAATACATACAGTGATTAACTTTACAAATGTCTATTGAAACAGCTGCATATAGTGTAGTACAGTACATTTGCAATTACAAAAATACAGTAGTATACTGTACCTGTTCTCGTCTCTGAATGTCCTTACTATGGTGGACACAGAAAATCGGCTCAAATTGGGTTGCACTCTAAGTCCTGCTTCCCTCATTGTCAGTCCATGGACAAGAACATGGTCTATGACTATTGGTCGAATTTCATCAGATATTTCCACTCTTTGTCTTCCTCTTCCTCTTCTTCCTCCTCTTCCTCTTTCTTGCCCTCCTCCTCCTCTTCTTCCTCGTCGCCCACCTCGCATACGTACTCGTCCTCGTCCTCTCACATTGTTTCTTCTATCCATTCTCAGACTTTCTCCTTCCCTACCTTCAACAACCTGTTTGCTCTCTGAACTGGCTTATATTGTTTGTGTTGCATCATTTGAAACAGGTTAAATCAATTTTGAGTGGTTGTGTTCAATCAATGACATGTGTTCTCTATTTGTATTTGATTGTTGCCACTTGTGTTTACCAGTATGGATGACATGTGCATTAGAGTGCAGAATGTGTTTTGAGAATGAGAATGTGTTTAGAGTTTTGCTGAAAAGTCTAAGTGAGATCTGCAAATTGTGTTTTACCATGTGAAATGGTTAAGGTATTGACAACAGACTGCATAATTAGCTAAATGAGTCCAGGCAACTGAGAACTTTGTTCAGCTAATGGGTTTTAGTGTTTTAGCAATTGAGAAAAACTGTAAATGGGAACACGTTTATTTAAACTACAGTATATGTCTCCCACACCAGGAAAAATGAAAAACAGTCTTGCAGGAGACGCTACAGATAAAGCAATCCCCCCCTCTCCTCTTTGACGCACACAAACAACGACTACATCTCATCTGTCCAGACCCGCCCAGATCCCTAGTGCCTGCATTATTGTTTGCCACAGCCTAAAATTGTACCAATTTGTTTTTCTCAGTCGCCCATGCTACTTCAATATTTCAATCAGAAATTATTCGATTTTTCCATTTTGTTAATGATGGTGGATTGACTTCCAAGTTTTTAGTATACGTTTTTTCAAGATGAGTGATGAGAAGGGAATCGTCCAGCCCGTTTAGTATCTCACTACACCCCCATATGACGTCTTGAAATATGCAGACAGGCGGATTAAAAGTACATTTACATTGTGATACATTCTAGCTCCGCCCATAAATGTTTGACTTTATATCACTCCCAGAAAGCATGGATTATTATATTTACACTTAACACATGACTCTTAAGACATGCCATTGTGCTGTAGAATTTCTGAATTTTGTCGCTTATATAATAATAATTCTATACATTAGTTTATACTGGACTAAGCGTACATTTTCGTTAACTGTAATTTCGTTAGTTATGCTCCAACTTTCCCTCCATCTTGTGCTAACATCAGTTAATTTTATGTCTTGGTACAATAGTTTATATTTTTTTCTAAGAGATTGTCAGTTGGGTATGCTCTCTGCAAGGTTTTGTATATGTTACTTATGAACATCCTTTTCTGACGCAAATAAAATTCCCTCAAGGTTTCACATTTTAAATGACAGAGAACACCTTTTGTTAAAGTACTAACAACCTTGGTGAAAATGTTTCTCACCTCTCGTTGCTCTTGAGAACAATAAAACAATGTCAACTTATTATCATCACTGCTTCAGTGTCTCCTTGTATGTTTACCACTCAACCTTAAAATGAAGAAATGTTAGTTCAGAGGCATGGAGGTTTGGTTTAGTCTAGTCGACAACCTTGTTAACAATAACCCTTTAATCAAAGCAAAGACACAAAAAAACATACACAGAAGAAAACACACGAGTAACAATAGGTGTGCTATTAAGACCACTTGACTTTTTCCACATTTTGATACGTTGCAGCCTTATTCTAAAATTGATTAAATTGTTTTTTCCCCCTCATCAATCTACACACAATACCCAATAATGACAAAGCAAAAACAGGTTTTTACAAATGTTTGTATATTTATTTAAAAAATTTAAAAAATAGATATCAAATTTACATTAGTATTCAGACCCTTTACTCAGTACTTTGTTAAGCTCTATCAGGTTGGATGGGGAGCATCACTGCACAGCTATTTTCAGGTCTCTCCAGAGATGTTCGATCGGGTTCAAGTCCGAGCTCTGGCTGGGCCACTCAAGAACATTCAGAGACTTGTCCCGAAGCCACTCATGCGTTGTATTGGCTGTGTGCTTAGGTTCGTTGTCCTGTTGGAAGGTGAACCTTCACCCCAGTCTGAGGTCCTGAGCGCTCTGGAGCAGGTTTTCATAAAGGATCTCTCCTTACTTTTCTCAGTTCAGCTTTCCCTCGGTCCGGACTAGTCTCCCAGTCCCTGCTGTTGAAAAACATTCCCACAGCATGATGCTGCCGCCACCATGCTTCACCGTAGGGATGGTGCCAGGTTTCCTCCAGACGTGACTCTTGGCGTTCAACTCAAAGAGTTCAATCGTGGTTTCATCAGACCAGGGAATCATGTTTCTCATGGTCTAAGAGTCCTTTAGGTGCCTTTTGGCAAACTCCAAGCGGGCTCTCATGTGCCTTTTACTGAAGAGTGGTCAGTTTGGCCGGGCGGCCAGCTCTAGGAAGAGTCTTGGTGGTTCCAAACTTCTTCCATTTAAGAATGATGGAAGCCACTGTGTTCTTGGGGACCTTCAATGCTGCAGAAATTCTTTGGTACCCTTCCCCAGATCTGTACCTCAACACAATCCTGTCTCGGAGCTCTACAGACAATTCCTTCGACCTCATGGCTTGGTTTTTGCTCTGACATGCACTGTCAACTGTGGGACCTTATATAGACAGGTGTGTACCTTTCCAAATCATGTCCAATCAATTTAATTTACCACAGGTGGACTCCAATCAAGTTCTAACAACATCACAAGGATGGTTAATGGAAACAAAATGCACCTGAGCTCAATTTCGAATACTTACAGTGGGGGAAAAAAGTATTTAGTCAGCCACCAATTGTGCAAGTTCTCCCACTTAAAAAGACGAGAGAGGCCTGTAATTTTCATCACAGGTACACGTCAACTATGACAGACAAATTGAGAAAAAAAAATCCAGAAAATCACATTGTAGGATTTTTAATGAATTTATTTGCAAATTATGGTGGAAAATAAGTATTTGGTCACCTACAAACAAGCAAGATTTCTGGCTCTCACAGACCTGTAACTTCTTCTTTAAGAGGCTCCTCTGTCCTCCACTTGTTACCTGTATTAATGGCACCTGTTTGAACTTGTTATCAGTATAAAAGACACCTGTCCACAACCTCAAACAGTCACACTCCAAACTCCACTATGGCCAAGACCAAAGAGCTGTCAAAGGACACCAGAAACAAAATTGTAGACCTGCACCAGGCTGGGAAGACTGAATATGCAATAGGTAAGCAGCTTGGTTTGAAGAAATCAACTGTGGGAGCAATTATTAGGAAATGGAAGACATACAAGACCACTGATAATCTCCCTCGATCTGGGGCTCCACGCAAGATCTCACCCCGTGGGGTCAAAATGATCACAAGAACGGTGAGCAAAAATCCCAGAACCACACGGGGGGACCTAGTGAATGACCTGCAGAGAGCTGGGACCAAAGTAACAAAGCCTACCATCAGTAACACACTACGCCGCCAGGGACTCAAATCCTGCAGTGCCAGACGTGTCCCCCTGCTTAAGCCAGTACATGTCCAGGCCCGTCTGAAGTTTGCTAGAGTGAATTTGGATGATCCAGAAGAGGATTGGGAGAATGTCATATAGTCAGATGAAACCAAAATATAACTTTTTGGTAAAAACTCAACTCGTCGTGTTTGGAGGACAAAGAATGCTGAGTTGCATCCAAAGAACACCATACCTACTGTGAAGCATGGGGGTGGAAACATCATGCTTTGGGGCTGTTTTTCTGCAAAGGGACCAGGACGACTGATCCATGTAAAGGAAAGAATGAATGGGGCCATGTATCGTGAGATTTTGAGTGAAAACCTCCTTCCATCAGCAAGGGCATTGAAGATGAAATGTGGCTGGGTCTTTCAGCATGACAATGATCCCAAACACACCGCCCGGGCAACGAAGGAGTGGCTTCGTAAGAAGCATTTCAAGGTCCTGGAGTGGCCTTGCCAGTCTCCAGATCTCAACCCCATAGAAAATCTTTGGAGGGAGTTGAAAGTCCGTGTTGCCCAGCGACAGCCCCAAAACATCACTGCTCTAGAGGAGATCTGCATGGAGGAATGGGCCAAAATACCAGCAACAGTGTGTGAAAACCTTGTGAAGACTTACAGAAAATGTTTGACCTGTGTCATTGCCAACAAAGGGTATATAACAAAGTATTGAGAAACTTTTGTTATTGACCAAATACTTATTTTCCACCATAATTTGCAAATAAATTCATTAAAAATCCTACAATGTGATTTTCTGGAGAAAAAAATGCTCATTTTGTCTGTCATAGTTGACGTGTACCTATGATGAAAATTACAGGCCTCTCTCATCTTTTTAAGTGGGAGAACTTGCACAATTGGTGGCTGACTAAATACTTTTTTCCCCCACTGTAGGTAAATAAGGTATTTCAGTCTTAGGCTCTGGAGGATAGGAGTAGGACACATTTCATCCATGTTGTGTTTCACATTCTCAAATACTTCAGTATATAATTTATTTATAAATTAAAGGAAATCTGATCCTCTAAATCACTCCCTCAGTCACCTCCGGGTCGTTCCTGGTCCATCTGACTATGACAGGTGGGGTTAGAAATGATTCAAAAAGCAGATGAGGGAGCTGCTCCTTCCCAGATCCACCTCATCCTCTGGGTACAGAACAACCTCAGGGGGCTCTAGGGGGAAGAGGGGGACAAACAATGTAGTAAGTCTCTTGGCTTTCACAATGTTATGTGCGTTTTGTTTTTGATAGATGGCATTGATTGCTGTATGACATGGTGGGCCTGAAACCAACCTCGCCTCCTTTGTGCACCGGCAACCCAACTTGCTCATTGTTATGAGTTTATTTTATAGTGTTGTGGGAACAAAGTTAAATTTATGAGATAAGTGATTCTTGGTGCCGCAGAGTCTGAGGCCAGAGATTCCAGTATGTCAAGGAGGCTTACTGGGGTTTATCTTATAATGATTGATGGACATGATATACTGACTTGGGGTAAAAGGTAATAACATCAAGGAAGGGAGTGCCCATTGAGGGTTGCCAGATGTTGTTGAAGAACCGTGTAACAGGAGGTATATAAACCGAGAGGTTTCCTTTGTGTAGTTCGTTCGGATGACAAGAGGCAAAGCATGGGCCATTTGTTAGACGAACCCGGTACTGTGATCAAATAAATACTTTGTATCAACTCTTCACATAATTGTCTAAGTACATTCTTGCATCCTGAACTTCTCGATACCAGAAACTCATCATAACAGATTGGCGTCACGAACCAATACAGTTTACAATCGAACTAACAGGTAAGAAGACTTTCATTGTAATATTATGTTAAAATCTGCTTATCTGTTGTAAAGCTAAGCTGTAACGAACGTTTAAATAATCAATATTTTTAAGGGGGACGATGAGTGGAGTTGAGGTATGTAAGGGATGTAAGGAGAAGGATAAAAATTAGACAATAATAGGGTGCTATTATTCTAAGCAGGGTAAGAGTAAAGACCAAACACAAAAGAGAAGAAGTAGAATGTGTTTAAAAAGATTGGGAGTAGGGTATTTTATAGTGTATGACATTATAACATGTGATTTCACCTTTATTTAACCAGGTAAGCCAGTTGAGAACAACTTCTCATTTACAACTGCGACCTGGCCAAGATAAAGCAAAGCAGTGCGATAAAAACAACACAGAGTTACATATGGGGTAAACAAAAACGTACAGTCAAACACAATAGAAAATGTATATACAGGGTGTGCAAATGTAGTAAGTTATGGAGGTAAGGCAATAAATATGCCATAGTGCCAAATAATTACAATTTAGTATTAACACTGGAATGATAGATGTGCAAACTATGATGTGCAAATAGAGATACTGGGGTGAAAATGAGCAAAATATATAACAATATGGGGATGAGGTAGTTGGGTGGGCTAATTTCAGATGGGCTGTGTACAGGTGCAGTGATCGGTAAGCAGCTCTGACAACTGATGCTTAAAGTTAGTGAGGAAGATAAGAGTCTCCAGCTTCAGAGATTTTTGCAGTTCGTTCCAGTCTTTGGCAGCAGAGAACTGGAAGGAATGGCGGCCAAAGGAGGTGTTGGCATTGGGGATGACCAGTGAGATATACCTGCTGGAGCGCATACTACAGGTGGGTGTTGCTATGGTGACCAATAAGCTAAGATAAGGCAGGGATTTGCCAAGCAGTGATTTATAGATGACCTGGAGCCAGTGCGCTTGGCGACGAATATGTAGTGAGGGCCATCCAACAAGAGCATACAGGTCACAATGGTGGCTAGTATATGGGGCTTTGGTGACAAAACGGATGGCACTGTGATAGACTACATCCAATTAGCTGAGTAGAATGTTGGAGGCTATTTTGTAAATGATATCGCCGAAGTCAAGGATCGGTAGGATAGTCAGTTTTATGAGGGCATGTTTGGCAGCATGAGTGAAGGAGGCTTTGTTGCGAAATAGGAAGCCGATTCTTGATTTAACTTTGGATTGGAGATGCTTAATGTGAGTCTGGAAGGAGAGTTTACGGTCTAACCAGACACCTAGGTATTTGTAGTTGTCCACATATTCTAAGTCAGACCCGCCGAGAGTAGTGATTCTAGTCAGGCGGGCGGTGTTTTACTAGTGTTTTTAGAGCAGTTGGAGGCTACGGAAGGAGTGTTGTATGGCATTGAAGCTCGTTTGGAGGTTTGTTAACACAGTGTCCAATGAAGGGCCAGATGTATACAAAATGGTGTCGTCTGCGTAGAGGTGGATCTGAGAGTCACCAGCAGCAAGAGCGACATCATTGATATACACAGAGAATAGAGTCGGCCCGAGAATTGAACGCTGTGGCACCCCCATAGAGACTGCCAGAGATCCAGACAACAGGCCCTCCGATTTGACACATTGAACTCTATCTGAGAAGTAGTTGGTGAACCAGGCGAGGCAGTCATTTGAGAAACCAAGGCTATTTAGTCTGCCAATAAGAATGTGGTGATTGACAGAGTCGAAAGATGGCTGCACAGTACTGTCTTTTATCGATCGCGGTTATAATATCGTTTAGGACCTTGAGCGTGGCTGAGGTGCACCCATGACCAGCTCGGAAACCAGATTGCATAGCGGAAAAGGTACGGTGGGATTCGAAATGGTCGGTGATCTGTTTGTTAACTTGGCTTTCAAAAACTTTTGAAAGGCAGGGCAGGATGGATATAGGTCTGTAACAGTTTGGATCTAGAGTGTAACCCCCTTTGAAAAGGGGGATGACCGCGGCAGCTTTCCAATCTCTGGGGATCTCAGACGATACGAAAGAGAGGTGGCTAATTTTAGAAAGAAAGGGTCCAGATTGTCTAGCCCAGCTGATTTGTAGGGGTCCAGATTTTGTGGCTCTTTCAGAACATCAGCTGTCTGAATTTGGGTGAAGGAGAAGCGGGGGGTGGGGGGGCATGGGCAAGTTGCAGCGGAGGGTGCAGAGCTGGTGGCCGGGGTAGGGGTAGCCAGGTGGAAAGCATGGCCAGCCGTAGCAAAATGGTTGTTGAAATTCTCGATTATCATAGATTTATCGGCGGTAACAGTGTTTCCTAGCCTCAGTGCAGTGGGCAGCTGGGAGGAGGTGCTCTTATTCTCCATTGACTTTACAGTGTCCCAAAACCTTTTGGAGTTAGTGCTACAGGATGCACATTTCTGTTTGAAAAAGCTAGCCTTTGCTTTCCTAACTGATTGTGTATATTGGTTCCTGACTTCCCTGAAAAGTTGCATATCGCGGGGGCTGTTCGATGCTAATGCAGTACGCCACAGGATGTTTTTGTGCTGGTCAAGGGCAGTCAAGTCTGAGGAGAACCAGGGGCTATATCTGTTCTTAGTTCTGATTTTTTTGAATGGGGCATGCTTATTTAAGATGGAGAGGAAAGCACTTTTTAAGAACAACCAAGCATCCTCTACTGATGGAATGAGGTCAATATCCATCCAGGATACACGGGCCAGGTCAATTAGAAAGGCCTGCTCGCTAAAGTGTTTTAGGGAGCGTTTGACAGTGATGAGGGTTGGTCATTTGACCGCGGACCCATTACGGACGCAGGCAGTAATCGCTGAGATCCTGGTTCAAGACAGCGGAGGTGTATTTAGAGGGTAAATTAGTCAGGATGATATTGTCGTACCGGGTGAATGGTGGCAATTATTGCTGTCAACAAAGAGTCCGTTCAAGCTGCACCGTGTTAGAGGCTTTTATTAAAATCACGAGGTTACAGCATAAGTTACAGACCCGCGGTGTCCGGAGAACGGCTTCCCAGATTGCCATGGCCGTTCTGACTTTCTTCTTCGTTTAACATCTATTTAGAAACAATGCAAAAAGATGCTCCCTCTTCTGGCCAATCACCAGTCTCCCCTGTCTACAACACACTTCCTGTCTGTTGTATGTGACGTTACACTAAAACATTCCCTTTTGATACTAACATAAACAACATTCCATTTCTTCATGAAAAACATTTAACAAAGACATAATCTTCATATACGATAATATCTATGAGGGTGCCCATGTTTACGGATTTAGGGTTGTACCTGGTAGGTTCCTTGATAATTTGTGTGAGATTGAGGGCATCTAGTTTAGATTGTAGGACGGCCGGGGTGTTAAGCATATCCCAGTTTAGGTCACCAAGCAGTACGAACTCTGAGGATAGATGGGGGGCAATCAATTCACATATGGTGTCCAGGGCACAGCTGGGGGCTGAGGGGGGTCTGTAGCAAGTGGCAACAGTGAGAGACTTATTTCTGGAAATGTGGATTTTTAGAAGTAGAAGCTCAAACTGTTTGGGCACAGACAGTGTGATAGTATGATAGAGCTCTGCAGGCTATCTCTACTGTAGATTGCAACTACGCCCCCTTTGGCAGTTCTATCCAGACGGAAAATGTTGTAGTTGGGGATAGAATAGGTTCTCCTGAGTGGCGCAGTGGTCTAAGGCACTGCATCGCAGTGCTAACTGTGTCACTAGAGATCCTGGTTCGAATCCAGGCTCTGTCGCAGCCGGCCGCGACCAGGAGACTCATGGGCGGCGCACAATTGGCCCAGCGTCGTCCAGGGTAGGGGAGGGAATGGCCGGCAGGGATTTAGCTCAGTTGATAGAGCATGGCGTTTGCAACGCCAGGGTTGCGGGTTCGATTCCCACGGGGGGCCAGTATAAAAAAATAAAAAATAAAATGTATTCACTAACTGTAAGTCGCTCTGGATAAGAGCGTCTGCTAAATGACTAAAATGTAAAAATGTAAATTTCTGCGTTTTTGGTGGCCTTCCTAAGCCAGGATTCAGACACTGCTAGAACATCAGGGTTCGCGGAGTGTGCTAACGCAGTGAATAACTCAAACTTAGGGAGGAGGCTTCTGATGTTAACATGCAAGAAACCAAGGCTTTTACGGTTACAGAAGTCAACAAATTATAACGCCTGGGTAGTAGGAATGATACTGGGGGCTACAGGGCCTGGGTTAACCTCTACATCACCAGAGGAACAGAGGAGGAATAGAATAAGGATACGGCTAAAGGCTTTAAGAACTGGTCTTCTAGTGCATTGGGTACAGAGAATAAAAGGGGCAGATTTCCGGGCGTTGTAGAATAGATTCAGGGCATTATGTACAGACAAGGATGTGGAAGGATATGAGTACAGTGGAGGTAAACCTAAGCGTTGGGTAACGATGAAAGAGATAGCATCACTGGAGGCACCGATTGAGCCGGTCTCCACGTGTATGGGGGGGTGGGACAAAGGAGCTATCTAAGGCAGGTTGAGCAGTACTGGGGGCTCTACAGTGAAATAGTACAATAAGTACTAACCGAAACAGCAATAAGCAAGGCATATTGACATGGGAGATAAGCATAAAGCAATCACAGGTGTTATTCGAGAGAGCTAAGACAACACGTCGGCAGACCAGTCGTGTTGGATTGGCGGGGCTACGTGTCAACACTAGGAGGTCCCATCCGGTTGACAGAGAGGTAGATAGCCAGGAGATGGGCCTGGCTCGAGGCTAGCTCAAGGCTAACTGGTGCTTGCTCCGGGTCAGTGGTGATTAGCCAACAACAACAACAGCCATTCAGTTGCAGCTAGCTAGTTGCTAGCTAATTGCGATGATCCGGTGTTAGAGTCCAGTGATAAGATAGGTTTGAGTCCTAAGTAAGTAAGTCCTAAGTAAGTTATAAAAGCCCTATAAGAAAATTAGGTTGAAGGTTACAGTAAGATATATTTTTCAGAGGTTCAAGTCCTCAAGGAATTATAATAAATAATAATATGCCATTTAGCAGACGCTTTTATCCAAAGCGACTTACAGTCGTGCGTGCATACATTTTTGTGTATGGGTGGTCCCGGGGATCGAACCCACTACCTTGGCGTTACAAGCGCCGTGCTCTACCAGCTGAGCTACAGAGGACCACATAATGTGGTAAATGTGTTAGATATTAAGGTTTGAGTCCTTGGTTGAAGGTTAAAATCATTGGAATAGATTGTTACAGTGTTAGATGTGTTAGATATTAAGGTTTGAGTCCTTGATTTAAGGTTAAAATCCTTGGTAGAAGGTTACAGTTAAAATAAGCCATAATTGATTAAGGAAGTGACAACAATATAGAGGAGAAGTACAAATTAAGGAGGTTCAGTCTTCTGAGAGGTTGAGTACTGTGGTGAAGAGAGAATTAGTCCTGTGTGAATTACTCCAAACGGTCAGGACAGAGACAAAACAATCAATCATACTGAATAAAGAATCAGATACAAGTGAACCTGTTGAATCATAGCACCAAAGACCAAATAGGCAAACACAATTTTAATAAAGATCAAGGTGGAGATTTGATTCAAACATTGAATTACTAATATTGTATAAACTAATAATACATGAGGATGGGGAGTAAATTCAGTATACCGATTACGGGCAAGACAGTGATGATAAAGAATAAATCAGAGCTAGATTTACCTCAAAGGGAGCGAAAGGTTATGACGAAATTGTTGCACACAAATCCGCATCTAAAACATGTCTCTTTTAAAAGTATTGAAAATCAAACACCGCGTGACTGGATGTTAATTAAATTAGGGGTTTTCTATGTGGAACCATATCTTAGTGATTTATCGGCATGGACAGATAATGACTATCCTCGTGATGGTAGTTTTGAAAGGGATAAATTACAAGTAGCATGAAAGTATATAAATGATAATACAGCCATAAGCAACCCGAAATGGGATTTAGATTATATGAAAGAGGTATATACAGCATGGGATTTAATGAGTGCACAATGGCCGGTAAATATAATTAGGAAGGAGGAAAAGTCTGTTAGGAAATTAAGTATTTTGACAATGGAGCAACATAATCTACCTTATGAAAAGAGTCAGTCCATAGGGGCTATTAAAGGATCTGAAAGTATGAAAGAAATGTATCCACAGTTAGCAAACTCTATTCAGCCTCCAGTTTATAGTATTGACATAGAAGAGGATAGCGACATATATGATTGGTTATTTATAGAATCTTACGGAAGGCTAAAAAATGTATTCCTAAAATCAGGTAAACATACATGTTTCCTATAGTCAAAATAGATAACTTTGAGATCAAAAGGTGGCGAGAGGAATGCCGGGCCTTGTGGTTACAACGCTTTGGTAGAGCTTGCGAAACGGCAGAAAGAAGGTTTAGAGGTCATACAGGACAAATAAACATTGAAAAAATTTGATATAATAGAGAGAGTGTATATAATATAAAATTATATTTACAATACTCAAACAAAACCAAAACGTTGATTTAAACGATAGATTAGCAAATACAATTATGGAATTCTTTGTTGAAGCAGTGGAACATTACCAAATAGAGAAAAAGATAAGCCTTGACCCAACCTCAGCCGTCCAGACAAAATATATAAAAGGAGTTGTATCTTGTATTTTAGACAGTGAAGTGGAAAATATTTGTCAGAGACTTGAATTGATTGTGGATGATTTGGCAAGTAGAGATAGAAATAGACGATATGAAGAGGATAATATACAGAAAGAAGAAGTGATGGCACCACTTTTAGTCATGGAAGATAGGGTTTTGGATAAGCCACTTACGTTAGCTGAAATTTCTAAAATTATAAAAGATGCACTGCAGCCATTAATAAACCCACTAAGATTTATGAATTGGTGGTGCACAGCTTTAATGCATGGGTAGATGAGAGGTAAAGACAGCTATTAAAAAAGATTAGGGAATTAGAGGCAGTAGGATTATTCAACATTTACATTACATATTTTTACATTTTAGTCATTTAGCAGACGCTCTTATCCAGAGCGACTTAAAGGAGCAATTCGGGTTAAGTGCCAAGGGCACATTTACGTCATTTAGCTGACGCTCTTATCCAGAGCGACTAACCAATTGGTGCGTTCACCCTATAGCCAGTGCGATAATCACTTTACAATTTTTTTTTTTTTTTTTGGGGGTAGAAGGATTACTTTATCCTATCCCAGGTATTCCTTAAAGAGGTGGGGTTTCAAATGTCTCCGGAAGGTGGTGAGTGACTCCGCTGTCCTGGCGTCGTGAGGGAGCTTGTTCCACCATTGAGGTGCCAGAGCAGCGAACAGTTTTGACTGGGCTGAGCGGGAACTATGCTTCCGCAGAGGAAGGGGAGCCAGCAGGCCAGAGGTGGATGAACGCAATGCCCTCGTTTGGGTGTAGGGACTGATCAGAGCCCGAAGGTACAGAGGTGCCGTTCCCCTCACTGCTCCATAGGCAAGCACCATGGTCTTGTAGCGGATGCGAGCTTCAACTGGAAGCCAGTGGAGTGTGCGGAGGAGGGGGGTGACGTGAGAGAACTTGGGAAGGTTGAACACCAGACGGGCTGCGGCATTCTGGATGAGTTGTAGGGGTTTAATGGCACAGGCAGGGAGGCCAGCCAACAGCGAGTTGCAGTAGTCCAGACGGGAGATGACAAGTGCCTGGATTAGGACCTGTGCCGCTTCCTGTGTAAGGCAGGGTCGTACTCTCCGAATGTTGTAGAGCATGAACCTGCAGGAGCGGGTCACCGCCTTGATGTTGGCGGAGAACGACAGGGTGTTGTCCAGGGTCACGCCTAGGCTCTTCGCACTCTGGGAGGAGGACACAGCGGAGTTGTCAACCGTGATGGCGAGATCATGGAACGGGCAGTCCTTCCCCGGGAGGAAGAGCAGCTCCGTCTTGCCAGGGTTCAGCTTGAGGTGGTGATCCGTCATCCATACTGATATGTCTGCCAGACATGCAGAGATGCGATTCGCCACCTGGTTATCAGAAGGGGGAAAGGAGAAGATTAGTTGTGTATCGTCAGCGTAGCAATGATAGGAGAGGCCATGTGAGGATATGACAGAGCCAAGTGACTTGGTGTATAGGGAGAAAAGGAGAGGGCCTAGACCTGAGCCCTGGGGGACACCAGTGGTGAGAGCACGTGGTGCGGAGACAGCTTCTCGCCACGCCACTTGGTAGGAGCGACCGGTCAGGTAGGACGCAATCCAGGAGTGAGCCGCGCCGGAGATGCCCAGCTCGGAGAGGGTGGAGAGGAGGATCTGATGGTTCACAGTATCAAAGGCAGCAGACAGGTCTAGAAGGACAAGAGCAGAGGAGAGAGAGTTAGCTTTAGCAGTGCGGAGAGCCTCCGTGACACAGAGAAGAGCAGTCTCAGTTGAATGACCAGTCCTGAAACCTGACTGGTTTGGATCAAGAAGGTAATTCTGAGAGAGATAGCAAGAGAGTTGGCTAAAGACGGCACGCTCAATAGTTTTGGAAAGAAAATAAAGAAGGGATACTGGTCTGTAGTTGTTGACATCAGTGGGATCGAGTGTTGGTTTTTTGAGAAGGGGAGCAACTCTCGCTCTCTTGAAGACGGAAGGGACATGGCCAGCGGTCAAGGATGAGTTGATCAGCGAGGTGAGGTAGGGGAGAAGGTCACCGGAGATGGTCTGGAGAAGAGAGGAGGGGATGGGGTCAAGCGGGCAGGTTGTTGGGCGGCCTGCAGTCACAAGTCGCAGGATTTTATCTGGAGAGAGAGGGGAGAAAGAAGTCAAAGCATAGGGTAGGGCAGTGTGAGTAGGACCAGCAGTGTCATTAGACTTAACAAACGAGGATCGAATGTCGTCAACCTTCTTTTCAAAGTGGTTGACGAAGTCATCCACAGAGAGAGAGGAGGGTGGGGCGGGGGGGGGAGGATTCAGGAGGGAGGAAAATGTGGCAAAGAGCTTCCTAGGGTTAGATGAGCAGAAACCAACAATTCAGGCACCGCAATTTCCCCACTACAAACAGCAGGATAAACTGGTACCATTTCAGCAGCGTACAAATGGACAATTCGTACCTTATAATAATAATCGAGGGAGAGGCAGGTCAAATGGTAATTTCAGAGGAGGAAGAAGGAGGTTTAACAGAGACATGGATACTTGCAATTATTGTAAACAATGGGGACATTGGGTTCGAGAGTGTAACGTTAGATTACAGGATGAGGAGAGACGGAGACATGGAGATAGAGAGAAGGGGAATTGGACTCCTGCCCAACTGCACCCTAATTCCCAGAATAAACCTAAAGAGGAGATTCCGGGGAATGTATTATGGGGGCAATGACATACAAAACTGATAGACAGGAAGGAAGTTAAATACATGATAAATGCACCACAATTGCATATTTTGGACAGCCCATTAGAAATACCACAGTTAAGTTTATGTGTATCTGGTAAAATAATTCAATTTCTAATTGATACAGGGGCAACTATGTCATGTTTACGGCAACAAGATTTAAGGTGTCCTTTTAGTACTCAGAAGGTCCAGTCTATCGGAATTAGTGGAACTCCGCAAATTGATCCAATATCTCTCCCATTGCAAATTGATTTGGATGATATTCATTTTCAACATTCATTTATAGTAAGCGCTACGACTCTGATGGCGTTAATGGGAAGAGACCTGTGATCACCACATTAACCCCAGGCGGCTATAAAAATAAATTATGCAATTATATGGCCATTAGATAACACACAACAGCACGTGTAAAAGTTAATTTGTCACGAGTTGCTAAGCCAGAACCCAGAAGCAGACCAGGACAAGGTAAGTTGAAACGAAGGTGAGTGTTTATTACAAATTCAAGAGTGATGCTGAATAATCCAGGGAACAGAGCGGGCGGCGTTGATTAGTTGTTGGGGGTGCAGTGGTTGATCCCATCCTGGGTCGGCAGCCGCCGACCACCAGGCAGAGGTTGGATGAAGGTTCCGGACGGGTGACTGCAGATGGAACAAAACGGGGGTAAGTAGGCAACAAACCAACAAGGTGCAAAAACAACAAAACTAACGCTAGGCTCTAAGACTGATACTCTGGTAAACCTACTGTTCATGGCTAACGATCCGGCAGGGACTGGATGTTAGGCCAGAGCCTAAGAAGGGTGATGATCAGGACCAGGTGTGCAGATTGCTGATGGGATGCAGGTGCGGAAATCAAGAGAGCTCCCCGGAGCGTTCCCGAACCCTCGGGAAACTGGAGATCACGAACAGAAAAACTAGTCACCAGACAGGACCCGACTCAGACTGCCGGGATCGTTACAGTACCCCCCCTCCGACGAACGCCACCGGGCGGACTCCCGGAGCGCCAGGATGGAGGCGGTAGAAGTCACTGATGAGGTCAGCATCTAGGACCTGTCGCCGCGGAATCCAACTCCTCTCTTCAGGACCATACCCCTCCCAGTCCACGAGATACTGGAAACCCCGGCCCCGCCGTCTGGAATCCATGATGCGACGCACCGTGTAGGCAGGACCACCTCCGATCATCCGAGGAGGAGGAGGAGGAGGCGGAGGAGGCAACAGAGGACTGAGGAAAACAGGCTTGAGGCAGGAGACATGAAAGGTGGGATGGACTCTGAGCGTCCTCGGTAGTTTGAGTCGAACTGCCACTGGATTGATCACCTTCTCCACCACAAACGGACCAATGAACTTCGGTAACAACTTCCTAGACTCAGTCCGTAACGGAAGATCCCGTGTGGCCAACCAAACCCTATCTCCGATGGTATAGGTGGGAGCGGGGATCCGGCGGCGATTCGCCTGGAGCTGATACCGGTCCGAAACTCTAAGGAGTGCCTTTCTGGCCCGATGCCAGGTCCGGTGGCAACGACGAATATGGGCCTGAACAGAAGGCACTGAGAGCTCCTTCTCCTGAGAAGGGAACAGGGGAGGTTGGTAGCCATACAGGCACTGGAAGGGAGACATCCCAGTGGCAGATGTAGGGAGAGTATTGTGGGCATACTCAACCCAAGGCAACTGAGAGACCCAGGAGGTGGGGTTGGAAGAGACCAGACAGCGTAGCGTGGATTCCATCTTCTGGTTGGCTCTCTCCGCCTGACCATTGGATTGGGGGTGAAAACCAGATGTGAGACTGACTGTAGCTCCAATGGCCAAACAGAAGGACTTCCAGACAGCAGAGGTAAACTGAGGGCCACGGTCGGAAACGATATCACTGGGCAAACCGTGGACCCTGAAAACCTCCCTAACCAGGATCTCGGACGTCTCCGAGGCAGAGGGAAGCTTGGCAATTGGCACAAAGTGGGCGAACTTGCTGAATCTGTCCACGATAGTCAGAACGACCGTGTTCCCCTCAGAAGCGGGCAACCCAGTGACGAAGTCCAGGGCCAGATGCGACCATGGTCGCGGGGAATAGGAAGGGGGTGAAGTAGTCCAGAGCTGGGCCGATTGGTACTCTTATTCTGCGCACACACTGGACAGGCAGCAACAAAACCCCGAGTATCCTCGGCCATGGCAGGCCACCAAAAACGTCTGCGAAGAAACGCCATTGTCCGAGCCACGCCAGGGTGACAAGCCATCTTGCTGGCGTGGGACCATTTGAGGACAGCAGGACGAACCGACTCAGGCACAAACAACCGACCGGGTGGACCGTTACCGGGACCGGGCTGAGTCCGAAGGGCCGCCAGCACCTCCTCCTCAATCTTCCACATAACTGCTCCCACGACGCAGTTCCGGGGGAGAATTGTCTCGGTCTTGGACCCACTCTCCTCCGTCTTGGAGAACATCCGGGACAAGGCGTCCGCCTTGCCGTTCTTCGATCCAGGTCGGAACGTCAGGGAAAACTTGAATCGTCCGAAAAACAACGCCCACCTGGCCTGACGGGAGTTGAGACGTTTAGCCGATTGCACGTAAGCAAGATTCTTGTGGTCAGTCCAGACAATAAACGGTTGCTCCGCCCCCTCCAACCAGTGGCGCCACTCCTCCAAGGCAAGTTTCACCGCGAGAAGCTCCCGGTTACCCACATCGTAATTCCTCTCCGCAGGCGAAAGGCGACGAGAGTAGTAGGCGCAGGGATGGAGTTTACTGTCCGTGGAGCATCGCTGCGACAGGATGGCGCCAACTCCCACATCAGACGCGTCCACTTCAACGACGAACTGACGGGCCGTGTCCGGTTGAGAGAGAATCGGTGCGTTGGTGAATCGCCTCTTCAAATCCAGAAACGCTCGATCCGCCTCCGGATTCCACTTGAAGGTCCTGATACTGGAAGTCAAGGCAGTTAACGGAGCGGCCACACGGCTGTAATCCCGGATGAATCTGCGGTAGAAATTCGCAAACCCCAAAAATCTCTGGAGCTGCAATCTCGTACCGGGCTGGGCCCATTCCAGAACCGCTCTAACCTTCTCCTGGTCCATCCTAATCTCTCCCCTGGAGATGATGTACCCGAGAAAGGATGTCGTGTGGGCGTGAAACTCGCACTTCTCGGCCTTCACGAACAGGCGATTCTCCAACAATCGCTGCAGAACCTGCCGGACATGCTGGACGTGGTCGGAAGGTTCCTTCGAGAAGATCAGAATGTCATCCAGGTAAACAAACACAAAGAGACCGATCATATCTCTCAGGACGTCGTTCACCATACTCTGGAATACCGCTGGAGCATTGGTCAGTCCAAACGGCATCACCTGATACTCGAAGTGACCCATCGGTGTATTGAAACCCGTCAACCACTCGTCCCCCTCTCTGATCCGGACCATGTGATACGCATTGCGTAGGTCTAGCTTGGTGAACACCGTAGCACCCTGTAAGGAGTCGAAGGCAGAACTCATCAAGGGCAGGGGATACTTGTTCTTGACCGTGATGTCATTCAACCCCCGATAATCAATACACGGTCGAAGAGAGCCATCCTTCTTACCCACAAAGAAGAATCCTGCCCCCAGGGGTGATGACGAGGGACGAACGAGACCAGCAGCTAGGGACTCCTTGATGTAGGTCTCCAAAGCCTCACGTTCAGGTCGGGAGATACTGTATAACCTTCCCTTGGGGTAGACAGCTCCAGGGAACAGGTTGATGGCACAATCATATGGTCGGTGGGGAGGGAGTGACAGAGCCTTCTGCTTACTGAAAACTTCCCCCAAATCGTGATATGTCTCGGGAACCAGGGACAAATCTGGGGGTTTAGCCTCAATCACCTGACTGGGAACCGAATGGGGGCAGGCAGTCTTGAGACAGTTAGCATGACAATCAAGGCTCCAACTCGTTACCTTGCCCGTCACCCAATCGAACGTGGGATTGTGTTCCTTCAGCCAGGGGTATCCAAGGACCAGAGGAACATGGGAAGACGGCAGAATGAAGAATGAAATCATCTCAGAATGATTCCCCGACAACCGCATCTTAACCGGTTCAGTCCTCATCGTGATACGTGCCAGACTACTGCCGTTCAGAGTGGTCGCTTCAATGGCTTCCGGCAATTGCTCCTTGGAAAGCCCCAGCTGTTCCACCAACTCGGCATCAAGAAAGCTTCCATCGGCACCTGAATCGATAAAAGCGTTAATCGCTAAGCTCTGATTCCTGTTCACAAGGGTAGCCGGGAAACGGGGTCTGACAGAGGTACTGAGAGGTTGAAACTGGCTCGCTAAAAGTCCTCCCAACTTTAGCGAGCCGGGCAGTTTGACGACCGCCGGGAACAAGTGGAGATGTAATGTCCCGAGCTACCACAGTAGAGGCAGCAGTTGGTCTTACGTCTATGTTGACGCTCCTCCTTGGTTAACCCGTGCCGCCCCACTTGCATGGGTTCAGAATCGGGAGAGAGGACCTCTCCACTAATCCTTTGTGGTGGAGAATGATCGACGTGTTCTGGTCCACCACCCGACCCGACTGGGAACTGAGAAGCTGATCGATTGGACGGACCCCATTGCTTCTCCCTCCTTCGCTCTCGGACTCGATTATCCACCCGAATAGACAAGGCTACCAAGCTGTCCAGGTCACTAGGCTCCGGATAGGAGATCAACTCATCCTTGAGCTGCTCCGACAGACCCTGGTAAAAGGCCGCTTGCAGAGACTCCTCGTTCCACCCACTCTCCACAGCCAACGTCTTGAACTCGATCACGAAGTCGGCCACGCTGCGAGTTCCTTGGTGAAGCGAAAACAGGCGCCTAGCTGTGTCCCTCCCTCGGACGGAATGGTCGAAGAGCTTCCTCATCTCGGCCGTGAACCCCTGGTATGAAGCCATGCAGGGGTCTTGTCGTTCCCAAACGGCTGAAGCCCACTCCAGCGCTCGACCACGCAGCAACGCAATCACAAAGGCTATCCTAGCCTTGTCTGTGGCATAAGAGTAGGGCTGTAGATCGAACACTAATCCACACTGCATAAGGAAGGAACGGCATCTTCCCAGCTCCCCCTCATATTTATCCGGCGTCGGAACCTTGGGCTCACGGAAGGACACAGCTCCAGAAGCGGCAGGCGAGATGGGTGAAACCGGTAGTGGATCCTCCACCGGAAACTTGCGTTGGTTCTGGACCTCCGTCAGACCGGTAGAAAGGTTCCGAACTGACAACGCGATCTCCTGTAGTACCGTGCTATGATGGCCCAACATCTTCTCCTGATGGGTAATGGCATGGCGAACAGAGTCCAGGTCCGCTGGGTTCATTACTGGCCGGATCGTTCTGTCACGAGTTGCTAAGCCAGAACCCAGAAGCAGACCAGGACAAGGTAAGTTGAAACGAAGGTGAGTGTTTATTACAAATTCAAGAGTGATGCTGAATAATCCAGGGAACAGAGCGGGCGGCGTTGATTAGTTGTTGGGGGTGCAGTGGTTGATCCCATCCTGGGTCGGCAGCCGCCGACCACCAGGCAGAGGTTGGATGAAGGTTCCGGACGGGTGACTGCAGATGGAACAAAACGGGGTAAGTAGGCAACAAACCAACAAGGTGCAAAAACAACAAAACTAACGCTAGGCTCTAAGACTGATACTCTGGTAAACCTACTGTTCATGGCTAACGATCCGGCAGGGACTGGATGTTAGGCCAGAGCCTAAGAAGGGTGATGATCAGGACCAGGTGTGCAGATTGCTGATGGGATGCAGGTGCGGAAATCAAGAGAGCTCCCCGGAGCGTTCCCGAACCCTCGGGAAACTGGAGATCACGAACAGAAAAACTAGTCACCAGACAGGACCCGACTCAGACTGCCGGGATCGTTACATAATTCATAGTCGTAACATAGGGTTTGTATGTTTACAGATCTAATTTAATGGTTATGTTTCATGCTATTCACAGGATATATTGTTCTGTCTCATGAACAGCACAGGGGATGTTCAGTGTGCTGCGTGGCTATATTGACGGAAAACAGTTTCCATGGGATCGAATGGTGGGCTTTTGCACAGATGGGGCTCCATCTATGGCGGGACGGCGGGCAGGCCTCTGCACTCTAGCTATGAATGTATCTCCCTCTGCCATTTGGTATGATACACAGAGAGAACCTGGCGGCAAAAGAGCTGAGCAAAGAACTCGGAGATATACTGCATCAGCAGTGGAGGCTGCTGAGGGGAGAACAGCACATAATAATGTCTGGAACAGACGAGCGGAATGGCATCAATCACATAGAAACCATGTGTTTGATGTATTTGATACCATTCCACTCATTCCCCTCCAGCCATTGCCACGTCCTCCCCAATTAAGGTGCCTCCGACATCCTGTGTGCAGCAGGTATTTTTGATTGTAAACTACATCAAACCACATCCACTGTGTGCACACCTGTTTGCAAAACTATGTGGATATATGAGATCAGCGCATGACAATGTTCTATTTCACATCGAGGCTTGGTGGTTATCGAGGGGGAGTGTTGGAAAGTTTTTTGCATTGAGAGAAGAACTGTTGTCATTCACAATGGATGTAAAAAAAAAAAAAAAAAAGCACTTGGTTGACTTTCTGTGTAATGAAAAGAAAAGGTGTCTCCTTGCCTATGCAACAGACATATTTGGGAAACTGAACGAACTGAACACAAGCATGCAGGGGAAATACAAAAACATTCTATAGATGAGCGACCGAATTAGTGGATTCAGAGGAAGGAACTGGACTGGAGTGTGGACCTCAGTTCATCTTTCAAACACCCACGTGGGTATATGCTCCTAAAAACCAATGAGGAGATGGGAGAGGCGGGACTGGCAGCGCGTCAAGCGTCACAAATAGAACCAAGTTCTATTTTAGCTCCTGGCTACGCAGACTCTCGTTGACGTGTGCGAGCAGTTTGGATGCAGTGATTGAATAACATGAATGTGTAAATTAATTTACCAACGCTCGCGGTGTGGTCAGCATGTAAGCTCCGACGTGACATGCATAAAGCACACCCATCTCATTAGTGGTGATGACAAAATATACATTATATCAGACTAATTTGCAATTGGCTGTTATAGCTTCACATTAAAAGTATGTGATGGTGAGTTGAGAAGACAATCAGAAATAGCCTACTGTTAGAATATTTTTCAATTGACCCAAATAAAAAAGTAAACATTGGCTGTTAATTACATAATTTTCTTCACATGGTTGGGTGTAGCGAGAATTTTCAGATAGCCTATCAAAATGGGGTCGTGGCCCAAAGAAGTTTGGGAACCCCTGATCTATGGTAAGCATTTGACTATATCTATCAAATAAAAAACACACAGAGGAGGGATTCTACAAACACTCTAGGAATGTGTATGTAGTCATCTATGGATCTGAGATGCTCCTGGCTTTCCTGTCTGAATGGCGGTGTTCTTTAGGACTCAGGTGCATGTACTGTACATGCTGTGAAGTCTGAACTAGGGTACGACACAGTTACACACTCACATCCATTGACTTTGAGCATGTGAAGTGTTGGAAGGGCCACCATGTGTTTTCTACCTAGATACTCTGCTGTCAGAACGGATTGAATATTTCTGATTGGTTCTTGATAAGAACCAGTGAAGTAGGTTGTCACTATCTGGCCATGGGCAAAATCATAATCAGATTTTAAACCTTGACCTTGAAGGTCCAATTGCAGCTGTTTTTATATCAATATCAAATCATGTCTGGGTAACAATTAAGTCACTTACTGTGATTGTTTATAAATAAAACCTAAAAATGCAAAGAGCAATTTCTCAAGCAAGAATTTAGCTAGGACTGTCTGGGAGTCGTCTGAATAGGGAGAGGAAAACTGAAAACTAGAAACACAAGAAAATTGCGTTTTGGACTGTACTGTGCCTTTAACCCTAACCTTAACCATACTGCTAACTGATATAGCCATGACTCTTCCACTTCCCATCTAGTTAGAACCAGTGAAGTACAGCGCTGGTTCTTCCTTTTTAGAGCTTCCACTCAGAGTCTGACTGAGTTCGATTCTACAGTACTCTCTCAAACACACAGATGAGTTTATGATTAGAGAGCTTGGAGATGAACTGCTCTGATATTATACTGATTCTAACTGGAATTCTCACCTCGGCACAACGTAAGAGCTCTTGATTTCTGTTATCTTTTTAAATACTGTTTGAGTATTAATGTCATGTGCATGTGTGAGGAATCAGGTAAACTGTCAATATAACCTGGGCCTCTGCATTGCTCTAATATGCAAAACCAGCCATTCAGCTTCAGTGTGCAGTCATTTCTCTAGTCCATTATTCTCTAGTCCCCTATGGAATACGGACCAGATGGATTCATTTGACTTGTATTTCTACTCTCATTTTAGTTCAACATGAATTGATGGCTACCTATGGATGCTTTGAGTCAGGTGATACTGAAGTGGTGTTGTTGATGGATGGGAATGAAGTCGGCTATGCTGATTTCAAGGAAGGAAAGGGGGTGTGGACGGGACCTAATGTTCCACCAATTATAACATCCCATTCACTGATAGCTTATGAATATGCTAAACTGACTAGAATTTGGTGCATGGAGCGTATGGAATTTGGAAAAGGTGCAGTACCCAGCATACCACAAGTCAAAGGTAAGTCCGATTCTTTATTAGTTTGTCTGCATAAGCCAGTAATAAACGATGCATAAATGTAGATGTATTTTATTGTATACCTTTTACCTGGAAGAGTGTGTTAGTCTGAGGTTGGAGTTGGAGTTGCATGACACCTGTAAAAGCAGTGCCCTCTAGAGTGGGTGATGAGCCTTTTAGTGTAGTGGACAGACAGTGGAATACTGAATATCAGACCACATCCTGAATGGGTTTGGTCCATCTTACTGTCACTGGTGGAGTCTCTTTCTATTTTCTGGTTTCTATTTGCCCCCAAGATGCCCCTGAGAGCATCATCTACCCCAGGGATGAGGAGGAGTTGGGGGTGGAGAACACGCTCATCTGCTTTCTGAATAATTTCTACCCCCCCCCAATCAAAGTAAATTGGACCAAGAATGGCCTGGAGGTGACTGAGGGAGCGTTTCTCAGTCGGTACTATCCTAATAAAGATGGAACATTCCACCAGTTCTCCACCCTGAGTTTCACCCCACAGGAGGGGGACGTCTACGCCTGCACTGTGGAGCACACGGCCCTGAAGGACCCCAAAACCAGGTTCTGGGGTGAGGGGAAATTCTGAATAGTATACTTTAGATATTTCAGTAATATGTCTACTACAGTGTGTGATTACTGGATGTTCTCTCTGACTAATCTCTCATGGTGTGTTTTACTGGCTAACTCTAACTCCAACTGATGGCACCTCTTTCCTCCTGTCCCCAAGAGCCTGAGGTCAGTGAGGTGAGTGGGTCCAGTGCTGGTCCTGCTGTATTCGGTGGAGTGGGCCTGGCTCTGGGGCTGCTGGGGGTGGCTACCGGAACATTCCTCATCATCAAAGGAAACCAGCGCAATTGAGAACCAGAGATGCAGAATAGAGGTGAAAGTGACATGTTAAAGGGCTGACATGTGGGTAATGTGGGTAATGTAGATAATGGGGTAATGTGGGTAATGGGGTTATGGGGGCAATGTGGGTAGTGTGAGTAATGGGTAATGGGGTAATGTGGGTAATGGGTGTAATGTGGGTAATATGGGTAATGGGGGTAATGTTTAGTCCAGGGTCGTCAGCACTAGCACTAGATCAGACACCAGCACAACATTTTATTTTTGGTTGGTTGTTTGATATTCCCACAAAATTCAGTGGGGTAGGCCAGAGTGGGGCTTAAACCCAGATCCAGTGACTGTCAGGCCAAAATTGTATCCTCTTGATGGGGTTTTCTGGTGTTGAGTTAAGTTCGCTACAAAATGTTTTATTGTAAAGTGTATTAAAAAATGTGAATGCTTTTTACATAAAGTTTGGGTAACGCTGTACAGTGCCATTATTATTATAACAGGGTATTTACATCTGTAAATACAATGAAAAAAGTATTGTAATAAATGGTAATAACTCATTGTTTCACTGTACTGACATCATGGAAAACATTCACAATTACAGAGGTATAACGATGAATGCTTGTTACAAATGTGCTAGTTTCCACTAAACTGTCTAACTTTACATTGCTTTTTGTTGTCAGCTGCATCCATTAAAGGCAATATGTTGTAGTGACACAGTAAACAGCTGCAAAATAACATGTACCTACCTGCTGGAAACATATGACGCTGTTGCTCAGCTGCACAAGAGTGGTTGGAGTTTTAAACTTGCTGCCAATGTCTCTTTTAAAATCAGTTTCCTCATTCAGTTTCCTCATTACTAGCTCATGATAGACCTGTTTTAACTCTGAGATGTAAACGTCTGTGCTGAATTTCTCCTACATCAACAGTGAATTCAGTGGGTTAGCGCAGATTGGGGCCAAACCCAGGTCCAGCGACCGTCAGCCCAACACTCTAGATTATTGAGGTTGCTAGGTTTTGCGTTAAGGTCACTACAATATTTAATATTGTAAATTTTATTTAAAAAATGGGAATGCACTTTAAATAAAGTTTGGGTAACGCTGTACAGTGTGCTTATTATTACAGGGTATTTACAATATGTAAAAAGTATTGTAATAAATTGTAATAACTCCCCCCGTGCTGAATTTCACTGTCAGCATTATAACAACAACAAATGTTGCTCTCTATCTTTTTCTCTCTCAGCAGGGCTGATGCTGGTGCCAACAAGTTATGATATGGGTCCCTCTAATTACATTTGGAATTAAAAGCTTGACAAAAACTGGCCAATATCAAATCCCTGATGGCAGCTGATATTGGAGTTTGCTTGTAGCAGCTGTTTAGAATAAAGAAGAATCAGTTTAGCAACATTATTTTGGTGTGGTAGGTCTGTCTTATGACATAAGAATAGCCTATCAAATATAACAATAATAATAATAATAATAATAATAATAATAATATAATATGCCATTTAGCAGACGCTTTTATCCAAAGCGACTTACAGTCATGCGTGCATACATTTTTTGTGTATGGGTGGTCCCGGGGATCGAACCCACTACCTTGGCGTTACAAGCGCCGTGTTCTACCAGCTGAGCTACAGAGGACCAAATATACACTGTGTGTACAAAACATTAGGAACACCTTCTTAATATTCAGTTGCACCCCCTTTTGCCTTAATTCGTCGGGGCATGGACTCTGCAAGGTGTTGAAAGCGTTCCACAGGGATGCTGGCCCATGTTGACTCCAATGCTTCCCACAGTTGTGTCAAGTTTGGATGTCCTTTGGGTGGTGGACCATTCTTGATACGCACGGGAAACTGTTGAGCGTGAAAAACAGTTGCAGTTTTTGACAAACTCAAACTGGTGCGCCTGGCACCTAATACCATACCCTGTTCAAAGGCACTTAAATATTTTGTCTTGCCCATTCACCCTCTGAATGGCACACATTCACAATCCATGTCTCAATTGTCTCAAGGCTTAAAGATCCTTCTTTAATCTGTCTCCTCCCCTTCATCTACACTGATTGAAGTAGATTTAACAGGTGATATCAATAAGGGATCATAGCTTTCACCTGGATTCACCTGGTCAGTCTATGTCATGGAAAGAGCAGGTGTTCCTAATGTTTTGTACAGTCATTGTATGTTGAATGGTTTTATTAGGATGGCTATATTTTTCAAACGCAGAGATACAACTTATGAAAGCTCAATCACAGTTTTTATTTTTATTTGAAGACAATGCATTTCTATTATTTGTTCATTCCTGGAAACGAAAAAGAAGTGCAAGTAAACTTGACAGAAACTTACATATAAAACAATGGAAGCTGTTGAGTGGAGGACGGCTCATAATAATGGCTGGAATGGAGTTAATGGAATGGCATCAAACACATGGAAACCATGTGTTTGATGTCACAGGAGGTTGGTGGCACCTTAATTGGGGAGGACGGGCTCGTGGTAATGGCTGGAGCGGAATTAGTGGAATGGTATCAAATACATCAAACACATGGTTTCCATGGTTTCCATGTGTTCGATGCCATTCCATTCGCTCCGTTCCTCCCCTCTTTAGCCTCCTGTGTTTGATGTATTTGATACCATTCCACTCATTCCGCTTAATAAGATTTCTGAGCACCACTATAAGACAGGAATAAGACCAAGGCTGCATTCAGTAAGAAAAAATGTAGTGGACAGTTCAATTAAACGGAAAAGGTTCTGTACTGAACGACCAGTTAAAAAACGGGGAGGGGTTGGGTTGTGGGTTCAAAATGCAAAGCCGCCCTTTAAATACGTCACTCGTTGCTTCAAGCCACACCCCGCCACACCCACCAAACAGAGTAAACATACTCAGAGATGAAGAGGAAGAGAGAGGGCCAACTCTGCGGAAAATCTGTCCCTCCGACAGGTGGCGTTTTTTGATTTTTTTGTCCACCAAGCAAAGAGTTTTTGTGTGGAGATCAATGAGGGCCTGTCGAATTTGGTCAACAAAAAAATGTATGGCTTATTTGCTACGTGAGCTTAATTTGATCGAATAGAAGTTTCGTAATGCTTAAGTTGTTACGAATGTACTGATATACAGTGAGCTCCATAATTCACTGGACAGTGACCATTCTTTTGTTATTTTAGTTCTGTACTCTAGCACTTTGAGTTTGAAAGGATACTCGAGGGAGCCGGGTGGATGGTGGCCAGGTAAAGTTCCACCTGGAGCAGGAAACCCTTACACCCGGCAGCTGTCCCATCGTATTCCCTCGGGAGCGAGAGCCGAAGACCACTGGACCCAGGGGTTGAGGATCTTGATGGAAGAGAAATCGGCGAAAGAGGAGGTGTAGAAAGAGGAAGCTAGCTGTCCTCCGGCTACACCATGGTACTACCATACAGAGTGCTGTTGAGGCTACTGTAGACCTTCATTGCAAAACAATGTGTTTTAATCAATTATTTGGTGACGTGAATATATTTAGTATAGTTTTATCTAAAAAGGCTAACTTTTTTTATGTTTTACATTTTTTTTTAAATGAAATTAATTGAGGAGGATGGTCTTCCCCTTCCTCTTCTGAGTAGCCTCCACTGCAGGCAAAGGAAATATAAATCACAAAATCATATCCTAATTATGGACAAAAAACTACATAACAGTTTAAAATGCAAAACAATTAGATAAGTAGGCCAGTAGACATGGGGTGCGTTCATTTCGATTGAAGGTTTGTACTGAACTACACGTTTCCCCAAAACGTTCTTGTAAATTCTTGAACAGACTTTGAGGTACATCAAAGATTATGGATGTACTGACAAGATAGATGTCTCTCCGCCCTAACAATGGGAGTCATTGTCCACAAAGCAGCATGGTAGGCTGTCGAGCTCCCGCCTATCCTTTCTTTGGATTGGTGCATACATCTCATTGTTGTAATCCTTTTTTGAATATTCGACGAGGGCTGTTGACATCAACCGCCTGTATTCAATGTGGAGAGATGCTTTGCTACTATCCTCATGCCATGAATATGCATAGCCATCTCGAGACAACTCCGATATAAAGCGTTTTTTTCTCAAAGTTGCATGGATGTCACGTGTCCTACTTACAGTGAGCTCCATAATTCATTGGACAGTGACCATTGTTTTGTTATTTTGGTTCTGTACTCTAGCACTTTGAGTTTGAAAGGATACAATGACAATGAGGGTGAAGTGCAGACTGTCAGCTTTAATTTGAGGGTATTTTCATACATATCGGATGAACCGTTTACGAATTATAGAAGCTTTTGTACATGGTCCCCCCCATTTTCGGGCATCAAAAATCATTGGACAGTTTAACATAATGTAGAATAAAGTAATCATTGTTAATATTTGGTCGCATATCCTTTGCATGCAATGACTGCTTGAAGTCTGCGATCCATCGCCATCACCAGACGCTGGGTATCTTCCCTGGTGATGCTCTGCCAGGCCTGTACTGCAGCCATCTTCAGTTCCTGCTTGTTTCGGGGACTTATTGCCTTAAGTCTCCTCTTCAGCATGTAAAATGCATGTTCAATTGGATTCAGATCTGGTGATTGACTCGGCCAGTCAAGGTTTTTCCACTTTTTGGCCATCAAAAACCCCTTTGTTGCTCTAGCAGTATGTTTAGGGTCATTGTCTTGTTGCGTGATTAAGTGCCGTCCAATGAGTTTGGAGGCATTTGGTTTTATCTGAGCAGATCAAATATTTCTGTAGACTTCAGAATTCATTGTTCTACTTCTGTCTGCAGTCACATCATCGATGAAGACAAGTGAGCCTGTTCCACTGGCAGCCATACAGGCCCAAGCCATAACACCCCCTCCACCATGTTTCATGGATGAGGTGGTATGCTTTGGATCATGGGCATTTCTTTTTTTTCTCCACACTTTTGTCTTTCCATCACTCTGGTACATGTTAATCTTTGTGTCATCTGTCCACAATATTTTTTTCCAGAACTCTTGGGGTTGTTTTAGGTGCTTTTTAGCAAACTGTAATCTTGCCTTTCTGTTCTTCAGGCTTATCAGTGGTTTGCATCTTGTAGTGTACCCTCTGTAGTCCTGCTGGTGTAGTCTTCTACGTATGGTAGACTTTGACACATCTACACCTGCATCCAGGAGAGTGTTTTTGATCTGTTGGGCTGTTATCAGGGGTTTTTTCTTCACCATAGAGAGTATTCTCCGGTCATCCACTACAGTGGTCTTCCTCTGTCTACCGGGTCTTTTGACATTATTGAGTTCACCGGTTGTTTTTTTCTTGTTAATGATGAACAAAACTGTTGACTTGGCCATGGCCAGGGTTTTTGCAATGTTCCTGAATGATTGATTTTCATTTCTGAGCCTTATAATAATAATAATAAATATGACGGCCAACTTCATTTGCATCGACACTGCTGTCTTCCTCATGTTGTCACACCCCAATAACAACCTCCAAAGGCAATAGCAACGTCTAGAATCATTACTATTCATCAACAGCTCTCCTGCATTCACTAACGACACAAATGAATACACCTGCCTAACGACACACATCTGTGAAGCCAATTTAACAAATACTTGTAGTACCTTAAAATGGGGGGACCATGTACAAAAGGTGCTGTCATTTCTAAACGGTTCATCCGATATGTATGAAAATACCCTCAAATTAAAGCTGACAGTCTGCACTTCACCCTCATTGTCATTGTATCCTTTCAAACTCAAAGTGCTAGAGTACAGAACCAAAATAACAAAACAATGGTCACTGTCCAATGAATTATGGAGCTCACTGTAAGTAGGACACGTGACATCCATGCAACTTTGAGAAAAAAACGCTTTATATCGGAGTTGTCTCGAGATGGCTATGCATATTCATGGCATGAGGATAGTAGCAAAGCATCTCTCCACATTGAATACAGGCGGTTGATGTCAACAGCCCTCGTCGAATATTCAAAAAAGGATTACAACAATGAGATGTATGCACCAATCCAAAGAAAGGATAGGCGGGAGCTCGACAGCCTACCATGCTGCTTTGTGGACAATGACTCCCATTGTTAGGGCGGAGAGACATCTATCTTGTCAGTACATCCATAATCTTTGATGTACCTCAAAGTCTGTTCAAGAATTTACAAGAACGTTTTGGGGAAACGTGTAGTTCAGTACAAACCTTCAATCGAAATGAACGCACCCCATGTCTACTGGCCTACTTATCTAATTGTTTTGCATTTTAAACTGTTATGTAGTTTTTTGTCCATAATTAGGATATGATTTTGTGATTTATATTTCCTTTGCCTGCAGTGGAGGCTACTCAGAAGAGGAAGGGGAAGACCATCCTCCTCAATTAATTTCATTTTTTTTAAAATGTAAAACATAAAAAAAGTTAGCCTTTTTAGATAAAACTATACTAAATATATTCACGTCACCAAATAATTGATTAAAACACATTGTTTTGCAATGAAGGTCTACAGTAGCCTCAACAGCACTCTGTATGGTAGTACCATGGTGTAGCCGGAGGACAGCTAGCTTCCTCTTTCTACACCTCCTCTTTCGCCGATTTCTCTTCCATCAAGATCCTCAACCCCTGGGTCCAGTGGTCTTCGGCTCTCGCTCCCGAGGGAATACGATGGGACAGCTGCCGGGTGTAAGGGTTTCCTGCTCCAGGTGGAACTTTACCTGGCCACCATCCACCCGGCTCCCTCGGGATACGAGAGCGTGTCCGCCCTCATCTCCTGTCTGTCGGGCAGAGCCCTGGAATGGGCCAACGCGGAGTGGGGTGGAATAGACGCTGAGTCCGTTCGTTATGAGGATTTTACCCACTGTTTCCGGGCAGTATTCGATCATCCGCCTGAGGGGAGAGAGGCGGGGGAGCGTCTGTTTCACCTCAGCCAGGAAAGGAGGAGCGCACAGGAATACGCCCTGGATTTCAGGACACTGGCAGCCAGCGCGGGATGGAACGAGAGGGCCCTGATTGATCACTACCGATCAGTCTACGGGAGGACGTTCGTCGGGAGCTGGCCTGCAGGGACACTAATCTTAACCTGGACCAGCTGGTAGATTTATCGATCCGGCTGGATAACCTGTTGGCTACCCGCGGACGTCCAGATCAGGGTCCGTCCAGTCCATCCCCCAGCACTTCCGAGTCCACACCTATGGAGCTTGGAAGTGCTGATGTGGAGAGACCGAGCAAGGGGGTGGTCTCCTGCACCAACTGTGGCCGCAGAGGACATACTGCGGGCCGGTGCAGGAGAAGACCCTCATGGAATCGAGGCAGCAGGCAGGGTTCTGGGGGATCATCCCAGGTGAGTAGGCACCCAACTCACCCAGAGCTCCCTGTTGCTCACATGATGATTAATGTTATTTTCCCTGAGTTTTCCCCACATTCCCAGCATAGGGCGCTCGTAGAGTCCGGCGCAGCTGGGAATTTCATGGACAGATTGGTTGCGCATAGATTAGGGCTTCCTATATTGCCGTTAGATGTGCCCTTCCCCATACAGTGGGGGGGAAAAGTATTTAGTCAGCCACCAATTGTGCAAGTTCTCCCACTTAAAAAGATGAGAGAGGCCTGTAATTTTCATCATAGGTACACGTCAACTATGACATACAAAATGAGAAAAAAAAATCCAGAAAATCACATTGTAGGAATTTTAATGAATTTATTTGCAAATTATGGTGGAAAATAAGTATTTGTTCAATAACAAAAGTTTCTCAATACTTTGTTATATACCCTTTGTTGGCAATGACACAGGTCAAACGTTTTCTGTAAGTCTTCACAAGGTTTTCACACACTGTTGCTGGTATTTTGGCCCATTCCTCCATGCAGATCTCCTCTAGAGCAGTGATGTTTTGGGGCTGTCGCTGGGCAACACGGACTTTCAACTCCCTCCAAAGATTTTCTATGGGGTTGAGATCTGGAGACTGGCTAGGCCACTCCAGGACCTTGAAATGCTTCTTACGAAGCCACTCCTTCGTTGCCCGGGCGGTGTGTTTGGGATCATTGTCATGCTGAAAGACCCAGCCACGTTTAATCTTCAATGCCCTTGCTGATGGAAGGAGGTTTTCACTCAAAATCTCACGATACATGGCCCCATTCATTCTTTCCTTTACACGGATCAGTCGTCCTGGTCCCTTTACAGAAAAACAGCCCCAAAGCATGATGTTTCCACCCCCATGCTTCACAGTAGGTATGGTGTTCTTTGGATGCAACTCAGCATTCTTTGTCCTCCAAACACGACGAGTTGAGTTTTTACCAAAAAGTTATATTTTGGTTTCATCTGACCATATGACATTCTCCCAATCCTCTTCTGGATCATCCAAATGCACTCTAGCAAACTTCAGACGGGCCTGGACATGTACTGGCTTAAGCAGGGGGACACGTCTGGCACTGCAGGATTTGAGTCCCTGGCGGCGTAGTGTGTTACTGATGGTAGGCTTTGTTACTTTGGTCCCAGCTCTCTGCAGGTCATTCACTAGGTCCCCCCGTGTGGTTCTGGGATTTTTGCTCACCGTTCTTGTGATCATTTTGACCCCACGGGTGAGATCTTGCGTGGAGCCCCAGATCGAGGGAGATTATCAGTGGTCTTGTATGTCTTCCATTTCCTAATAATTGCTCCCACAGTTGATTTCTTCAAACCAAGCTGCTTACCTATTGCAGATTCAGTCTTCCCAGCCTGGTGCAGGTCTACAATTTTGTTTCTGGTGTCCTTTGACAGCTCTTTGGTCTTGGCCATAGTGGAGTTTGGAGTGTGACTGTTTGAGGTTGTGGACAGGTGTCTTTTATACTGATAACAAGTTCAAACAGGTGCCATTAATACAGGTAACGAGTGGAGGACAGAGGAGCCTCTTAAAGAAGAAGTTACAGGTCTGTGAGAGCCAGAAATCTTGCTTGTTTGTAGGTGACCAAATACTTATTTTCCACCATAATTTGCAAATAAATTCATAAAAAATCCTACAATGTGATTTTCTGGAATTATTTTCCTCATTTTGTCTGTCATAGTTGACGTGTACCTATGATGAAAATTACAGGCCTCTCTCATCTTTTTAAGTGGGAGAACTTGCACAATTGGTGGCTGACTAAATACTTTTTTTCCCCACTGTACGTGCCCTAGATAGTCGCCCATTAGGGTCAGGTATGGTTAGGGAGGTCACAGCTCCACTTCGGATGGAGACACAGGGGGGTCATGAAGAGAGAATTAGTCTCTTCCTTATTGATACCCCTGCGTTTCCTGTGGTGCTGGGCCTTCCCTGGCTAGCCACCCATGACCCCAGTATTTCGTGGCAACAGAGGGCTCTTAAGGGATGGTCACCTCAGTGCTCGGGAAGGTGTGTAGGTGTTTCCGTAGGGGCAACCACGGTGGAGAGTCCAAACCATGTCTCCCCAATGCACATTCCCTCAGAATATGCCGATTTGGCTCTCGCCTTCTGTAAAAGGAAGGCGACTCAATTACCACCCCATCGATGAGGGGATTGTGCGATAGATCTCCGTGAGGGTGCTGCACTTCCCAGGAGTCACGTGTATCCTCTGTCACAGGAGGAGACGGTGGCTATGGAGACATATGTCACCGAATCTCTGGGACAGGGATACATTCGGCCCTCCACCTCCCCTGCCTCCTCAAGTTTATTTTTTGTGAAGAAAAAAAGGATGGAGGTTTACGCCCGTGCATTGACTATCGAGGTCTAAATCAGATAACCGTAAAATACAGCTATCCTCTTCCTCTCATTGCTAGTATGACGGAGTCATTGCGCGGGGCACGCTTCTTCACAAAATTGGACCTCAGGAGCGCGTACAATCTGATCCGTATCCGGGAGGGGGACGAGTGGAAGACGGCATTTAGTACCACCTCTGGTCACTATGAGTACCTTGTCATACCGTACGGGTTGATGAATGCTCCCTCAGTCTTTCAATCCTTTGTCGATGAGATTTTCAGGGACCTGCATGGACAGGGTGTAGTGGTGTATATAGATGATATTCTCATATACTCCGCTACACGTGACGAGCATGTGTCCCTGGTGCGCAAGGTTCTTGGTAGACTGTTGGAGCATGACCTGTACGTTAAGGCTGAGAAATGTCTGTTCTTCAGACAGTCCATCTCCTTCTTAGGATACCGCTTGTCAGAGTCAGGGGTCGAGATGGAGTGTGACCGCATTTCTGCCGTGCGTAATTGGCCGACTCCTACCACGGTAAAGGAGGTGCAGCGATTTTTGGGTTTTGCCAACTACTACCGGAGATTTATCTGGGGCTTTGGCCAGGTAGCAGCTCCCATAACCTCTTTGCTAAAGGGCAGTTCGGTGCGCCTGCAGTGGTCAGTGGAGGCGAACAGGGCTTTTGGTCAGCTGAAGGCGCTGTTCACCACGGCTCCCGTGCTGGCTCATCCGGATCCGTCCTTGCAATTCATAGTTGAGGTGGACGCGTCCGAGGCGGGGATAGGAGCTGTACTGTCTCAGCGCTCGAGTACGCCTCCCAAACTCCGCCCCTGTGCTTTCTTCTCGAAGAAGCTCAGCCCGGCGGAGCAAAACTACGACGTGGGGGATCAGGAGCTGTTAGCTGTTGTGAAAGCTCTTAAGGTGTGGAGACATTGGCTTGAGGGGGCTAAACACCCTTTTCTCATTTTGACTGACCACCGCAATCTGGAGTACATTCGGGCAGCGAGGAGACTGAATCCTCGTCAGGCAAGGTGGGCCATGTTTTTCACGCGTTTTGTGTTCACCCTATCGTATAGACCAGGTTCCCAGAATGCTAAGGCAGACGCTCTGTCCCGGCTATATGACTCAGAGGATCGGACCAGGGAGCCTACTCCCATACTTCCGGCTTCTTGTCTGGTGGCGCCGGTGGTATGGGAGGTTGACGCGGACATCGAGCGGGCGTTACGCATGGAGCACACTCCCCCCCCAGTGTCCAGTGGGTCGTGCGTACGTTCCGTCCGAGGTTCGCGATCGTTTGATTTATTGGGCTCACACGTCACCTTCTTCTGGCCATCCTGGCATTGGTCGGACAGTGCGCTGTCTTAGTGGGAAGTGCTGGTGGCCCACCTTAGCTCAGGACGTGAGGGTTTATGTTTCTTCCTGTTCGGTGTGCGCTCAGTGCAAGGCACCTAGACACCTGCCCAGAGATAAATTACAACCTCTTCCCGTTCCACAGCGGCCGTGGTCACACCTATCGGTGGACTTTGTTACAGATCTTCCTCCGTCACAGGGTAACACCACGATCCTGGTCGTTGTGGATCGGTTTTCTAAGTCCTGTCGTCTCATTCCTTTGCCCGGTCTCCCTATTGCCCTACAGACCGCAGAGGCCCTGTTTACACACGTCTTCCGGCACTAGGGGGTGCCTGAGGATATAGTGTCTGATCGGGGTCTCCAGTTCACATCGAGGGTCTGGAAGGCGTTTATGGACCATCTGGGGGTCTCGGTCAGCCTGACCTCAGGTTTTCACCCCGAGAGTAATGGGCAGGTGGAAAGAGTAAACCAGGATGTGGGTAGGTTTCTGAGGTCGTATTGCCAGGACCGGCAGGGGGATTGGTCAGTTTACATCCCCTGGGCAGAAATGACACAAAATTCCCTCCGCCACTCCTCCACTGACCTGTCTCCCTTTCAGTGTGTACTAGGTTACCAGCCGGTCCTGGCACCGTGGCATCAGAGCCAGATCGAGGCTCCTGCGGTGGATGAATGGTTTCGGCGCTCGGAGGAGACATGGAACGCTGCCCATGTACGCCTGCAAAGGGCGATTAGGAGACAGAAGGCGAGTGCCGACCGCCATCGCAGTGAGGCTCCGGTTTATGCACCGGGGGACCGGGTCTGGCTCTCGACCCGAAACCTGCCCCTTCGCCTGCCCTGCCGGAAGCTGGGTCGGTGGTTTGTGGGGCCCTTTAAAGTCCTGAGGAGGTTGAACGAGGTTTGTTATAGGTTACAGCTCCCCCCTGATTACCGTATTAACCCCTCGTTCCATGTGTCTCTCCTCAGGCCGGTGGTAGCTGGTCCGCTCCAGGAGTCCGAGGTGCGGGAGGTTCCTCTGACCCATTGGACATTGAGGGGGCACCGGCGTACTCAGTCCGTTCCATCATGGATTCGAGGCGTCGGGTTGGAGGCCTGCAGTATCTCGTGGAATGGGAGGGGTACGGTCCGGAGGAACGGAGCTGGGTTCCCAGGAGGGACATCCTCGATCCCTCCTTGTTAAGGGAGTTCCATCGTCGTCATCCGACTCGCCCTGCTCCGCGTCCTCCTGGCCGTCCCCGAGGCCGGTGTCGACGCACGGCTGGAGCCGCGCGTCCGGGGGGTACTGTCACGGATACGGCCGAGGCTGCCCCTCCTCCTCGTTCGGGCAGGCTTCGGCGGTCGTCGTCACCGGAGTACTAGCTGCCACCGATCAATGTTTCTGTGTCTCACTAGTTCTGTCTGTGTTGTTCACACCTGTTACTCATTAGGCTTATTAGTTTCCCTATATTACCTCTGTTTTCCCTCCTGAGTGTGTGTGTGATTGTTCTTTGTTTTGTCGTCTGTTGAGCTGTTGTTTTTGCTCTTCCCTGCGTGGAGGGTTTGCTATATTTACTTGGAGTCGAGTAAAGCCATTTATTCTCAGTTCTGTGTCCTGCGCCTGATTCCGTTTCCCCACTGCACCCAGACGCTGACACTATCAGAGCTCTTGCAGCATGAACTGACATGTTGTCCACCCAATCAAAGGATCAAAGGATGAATCTAGTACTGAAAGCATAAGCTACAGCTAGCTAGCACTGCATTGCATAAAATGTGGTGAAAAGTTGTCTCAAAGAGAGAGAAAGACAATAGTTGAACAGTTTTGAACAAATTAATTTCTTCAAAAATGAAGGAGACGCAAGAGATAGAAAGAGAGAGAGAGATTTCGCCATGTTTTTCCCACTTTCAGTTTCACTAACTTAGAGTGAGGGAAAAAAAGTATTTGATCCCCTGCTGATTTTGTACGTTTGCCCACTGACAAATACATGATCAGTCTATAATTTTAATGGTAGGTTTATTTGAACAGTGAGAGACAGAATAACAACAAAAAAATCCAGAAAAACACATGTCAAAAATGTTATAAATTGATTTGCATTTTAATGAGGGAAATAAGTATTTGACCCCTCTGCAAAACATGACTTAGTACTTGGTGGCAAAACCCTTGTTGGCAATCACAGAGGTCAGACGTTTCTTGTAGTTGGCCACCAGGTTTGCACACATCTCAGAAAGGATTTTGTCCCACTCCTCTTTGCAGATCTTCTCCAAGTCATTAAGGTTTCGAGCCTGACGTTTGGAAAACTCGAACCTTCAGCTCCCTCCACAGATTTTCTTTGGGATTAAGGTCTGGAGACTGGCTAGGCCACTCCAGGACCTTAATGTGCTTCTTCTTGAGACACTCCTTTGTTGACTTGGCCGTGTGTTTTGGGTCATTGTCATGCTGGAATACCCATTCACGACCCATTTTCAATGCCCTGGCTGAGGGAAGGAGGTTCTCACCCAAGATTTGACGGTACATGGCCACGTCCATCGTTCCTTTGATGCGGTGAAGTTATCCTGTCCCCTTAGCAGAAAAACACCCCCAAAGCATAATGTTTCCACCTCCATGTTTGACGGTGGGGATGGTGTTCTTGGGGTCATAGGCAGCATTCCTCCTCCTCCAAACACGGCGAGTTGAGTTGATGCCAAAGAGCTCAATTTTGGTCTCATCTGACCACAACACTTTCACCCAGTTCTCCTCTGAATCATTCAGATGTTAATTGGCAAACTTCAGACGGACCTGTATATGTGCTTTCTTGAGCAGGGGGACCTTGCGGGCGCTGCAGGATTTCAGTCCTTCACGGCGTAGTGTGTTACCAATTGTTTTCTTGGTGACTATGGTCCCAGCTGCCTTGAGATCATTGACAAGATCCTCCCGTGTAGTTCTGGGCTGATTCCTCACCGTTCTCATGATCATTGCAACTCCACGAGGTGAGATTGACAGTTCTTTTGTGTTTCTTCCATTTGCGAATAATCGCACCAACTGTTGTCACCTTCTCACCAATCTGCTTGGCGATGGTCTTGTAGCCCATTCCAGCCTTGTGTAGGTCTACAATCTTGTCCCTGACATCCTTGGAGAGCTCTTTGGTCTTGGCCATGGTGGAGAGTTTGGAATCTGATTAATTGATTGCTTCTGTGGACAGGTGTCTTTTATACAGGTAACAAACTGAGATTAGGAGCACTCCCTTTAAGAGTGTGCACCTAATCTCAGCTCGTTACCTGTATAAAAGAAACCTGGGAGCCAGAAATCTTTCTGATTGAGAGGGGGTCAAATACTTATTTCCCTCATTAAAATGCAAATCAATTTATAACATTTTTGACATGCGTTTTTCTGGATTTTGTTGTTGTTATTCTGTCTCTCACTGTTCAAATAAACCTACCATTCAAATTATAGACTGATCATTTATTTGTCAGTGGGCAAACATACAAAATCAGCAGGGGATCAAATACTTTTTTCCCTCACTGTAGCTAGCAAATGCAGCTAGCTAGTTTAGCCTACTCAAACACCCTGCTCAAATAGAGGGATGCTATGTTAGCTAGCTGGCTATAAATATCCAACACAACAATGGAACTCTTCCAAGTCAAGGTAAGCTTTTGGTTTTACTAATTTATTGCCACCGGGGCCCACCGGTTTAACTGCTAAACTGCTTACTGACTATACACTGTAATGTTACTGCATGATTGTAGCGGGTTACTAACGCTAACGCGTTAGTTCTATTGGGTTATGTTGACTATGACTTTACTTTAGCTAATATGGTGACAACTATGTAGGCTGTGTGCAGCGATTATGATATGGTTTGTCTTGGAAAGGTTGTTTCGCCTGGTCACATACAGCTGATGTGTTGTGCATTGAAGTCCACAAATGAAGGGGAGAGTGCATAGATGCAAGAAGGAATACAACGTGGCTGCTATGAAAGTGAACTGTGTTTATCTGTGATCAGTGGTGTATTCATTCCGCCGATTCTGTTGAAAAACGTTTATTAAACAGAAGCAAACAGAATGAATAGGGGAGAAAAATACCTGAATTTGTCCAATAGAAACTCTAGTTTGCAACTGTTGGACTACTGATTACACCCTAGATTCGCTAGATGCAGGCAAGAGTGTGCAAGGCGGTATTGAATGTGTCACTGTCTGTCCATGTCAACCTGTGTGCACCTATGTTGTAAACTTTCATTCATAGGCTAGGTTGTAGCAACCTCATGATGGGTATAGGGAAAATTAGAGTATCATGTAGTAGCCTAAACCTATCAATGTTACATTGAACTGGGTGAATGGAATATGAATGACAGTCATCCAATATACTATAATAGAAATAAGGTCCTCCCTCAGCTTAAAATGCACCGACCGCCACTGTTTGCCTGAATGATAACATGTTCTTTAGAAAGAAAAACACAAAGTAAAAAAACATAGCCTACTGTTGAGATCATGACAGAAGTGTGTGAGCTGTAGCAAGCGGTAGGCTATAACTGATACGGTAAACGTTTAGCATACCTACTGAACTACAGACACGAAAATGAACTCGGAAAATAACCAGCCACTACCTACAGAGGACGCGCAGCAACTGATAGTCTTTCTGCGCATGCTCTCTCTCTCTCGAAATATGAGCCGCTTCTGGTTCTATTTTATTTTTCTATTTTTCTCAATTAAAAGCCCAAGCCTCATCCTCTTCGTCTGTTTCGCGGTGTAGGTGTTCATCCACTACAGGACGCGATAAAGAAAGACGCGGAGAAAGGGAGGGGAAGATGGAGAAAGAGGAGAGTAGGATGAGGGAGGGAGGGAGCCAGCCAGGAGTGAAGGAATAGGCCTATAGTCTAATATACAGTCGATGTGAGAAAGGCTGTTGATGTTTTAATACACAATCATGCATGAAGCATGCATTAAAAAAGAATAGGCTGCAGGTTATGTTTACCTCCTGTTATGACATTTGTTTGTCTCATAATCTCTCGCATATCCATCACTTCACTATTTAGGTCACAGAATCTCGTGCCCTTGCACTGCCAATCTGTGTGACGTGGTTCTGAGATGTCGGAGTGCACTGTTCTCGCAGCGGAGGTCGTCAGACGCACTGGATGGGATGAGTTACGTTACCGGACATTGATAACCGCTGCAGACACACGCGTCCAGCGGGGGGCGATAAGGGGGGTTTATAAAAACATGGTGATGACTGACCAGTGTGGTAAGCTACTTTCTATTTACCTAAACAAGTTAGCCTATGTTTATTGATCCAACGACCATTCCTCCAAACAATCCCCATCTGATTAACCTGATTTAATGTAGAATTTTCTGGGAGAGATTATAGTGATCTACATTACATAATTGTTTTAATTAAAGGACCTATATGTAATATTTTTGTATTTCAATTTCAGAAAATGGCCTTAATATATCTTCAGTAATAGTGGAATGATAGTGTTTCACAATATTTCTTCCCCCAAAAAAGTCATTGGGCCCACACAAAATTGCATTTAAATGGTGCAGCCTTCTTATTGGTCAACAAAAGACAGACCTTCTCTTTTTGTCAAATTGATTGGGGCCAACAAATCTCTTGTTGTCAATTCAACAAAGGACCAGTCAATTTACCAAGAGATTTGCTGGCCCCAGTCAATTTGACTACAAGAGACGGTTCATTGTTGAATTGTTACACGTAGCCTAGTACCTTTAAATTGTATGAATAATACTTTATGACTTTGGCCAGCCTTGATTCAAAATCCTGCTGTCATGACTCATGTCAAGACAGAAAAGTATAGGCTACCTCAGTACAAGTTCATGTTATACATTTGTCCTTTATGTTCTTATCATAGGATAGGATCATTAACTTGTGATGAATGACATCACTGTGAAATGTGGATTGCTCGAATGAGAATTGACTCAGTCTAACGTGATGTCTGTTTTCTCCACAGCCTTGAAAAACCCTAGCTCAGCCAGTGTCTGAGTAGTGAATATTGTGTGTGTGTGTGTAGGCTATAATGGGTCTGGCACTGTCTGGCTGGCTGGGTGGCATCCCAGCCAAGATGAAGAAGGATGCTCCCTCCTCTTCCTCCTTCCTCCCACTGTCCATCCCTACCTCCTCCCACCTTTCACTGCCCCTAAACTCCTTTCCCGTTGCCCCTGGAGACCCCCGGTGCCGCTGGAGCCCCACACACTGTTCACCTCACTTCCTGCTGTCCCCGTGCGGGGAGGAAGTGACACGTGCACCCACCCAGCAGAGCAGCGACGGGGCTTGGGGGGAGAAGGGGGAGAGGGGAGGACTGCACGTACGGGAGGTGCTGTGGAGCCCCGCCCACAGAGGAAGTCATGCTGTGATTGGTGTATCCACGGAGCACTGCCCGCTGCAAACCTCCGGTTACACTGCACTGGTGGGCGGAGACTCACAGTCCTGGGGATGGGAACTCACAACCAATCAGCTGTGGCATGCAGGGCGAGCCCTGCAGAGGTACCCCGGGGAGAGAGGGGTGCAGGCAGGAGAGCAATCTATGTCCACCCCCTCACCCTGTCCCGGAGCACGTGCTGCTAGTTCTGGACAGGGATGCAGAAACTCTGGGATATGTGGTAGATGACTGCTTCCTGGGCGTGGCCTTTAAGGACCTCCCCCGAGGGGTGGAGCTGTTCCCAGCCGTCAGCAGCGTAAGGGGTGAAGCCTCCATACGACTATGCTACCTCAATGGAGCTACCCGTGAGTATAACCTCAACTTTATTGTACCTTGGTGTGTTGCTTGGCTTTTATAGCATCAACACAGACAGGCAACATTTACCACAATATTACAGCTACCAAACTAAACACAGTGCAACTAACACAACTAAAACAGTTCAGAACTATTCATGATGCCCTTAAACCCAAACATGCCCATGCCAAGTACTTATGTTTAAATCAGTGGAGGCTACTGAGGGGAGAACGGCTCATAATAATGGCTGGAACGTAGCCAATGGAATGACATCAAACCATGTGTTTGATGTATTTGATACCATTCCACCTATTCCGCTCCAGCCATTACCACGAGCCTGTCCTCCCCAATTAAGGTGCCACCAACCTCCTGTGGTTTGCATGTATGTTTGTTACATTTCTCTCTCTCTTTCCTTCCTTCCCTCTCTTTCTCTCAGGTCGAGCCTCCTGCACTGTTGGCTCTCTGCGGTCTGTCCATCCATGTGTCCATGGGGAAAGAGAGAGACTCAGACAGACAGACTGCCTCTGCCTCTTCCTCTTCAGCACTACCTCCTGCCCAGCATGTGACTTGCACACACACACACACACACACACACACACACACACACACACACACACACACACACACACACACACACACACACACACACTGTATGGAGTAAATAGGAATGTTCTCACTGACACAATGTCCATATACTGCTAAATTATAGAACCAATTTATTACAACCATGATATTGTTGGATTGTAAAATACACCTGCTGTTTTTTACTATATTTATATTGAATAATTTATGAATTTATGTTAAATCTATTGCTGTTTGTTTAAAAATGCTATTTATTTATTACATATCTGATATTACAGGCTGCCATAACTCCTGTCCTGGGGCTCATTGTTATTGTTCAAGTCTTCTCTACCTCATGTTCTCACACACACATACAGGATGGTTGGTTTAGACAACAAAGTATAACAAAAAAACTAATGAAATAGGTTAGGATAGCACACTGCTGATGTGAGTAAATTGAACAATCTGTTTTTTTTGTCCTCTTAGAATAAACTTATGTCACACAAACAATCATCACACATGTACCCTCACAGCCTTCATTCAGTTCTGAACCCATGCTTTAGCAGAGATGGAATAGGAAGCGAGACATGCCACACCCCAGTGGTGTAGTGGTGCATGGAGAAGTGGGTATACTCTAATTTGGCCAAAAACAAATCAAACGTCCCGCCCGGCGAAGGAAAGGTGCCCTGTGTGAAAGATCCTAGGAGAAACAGGGACATACACTCTGAATGACCTATAATGATCAATCCCATATTGGTCTTTCACAGTCAGGCCAATCCAAGCTGTACTGTGCAGTAGGCTAATAGTAGTACCTATTATTGAAACAGATAAACTGAGTCAGAAATTCACAGGTTTCAGATTTTCCCCAATTTCTTCACGGTTTCGTTCTCAAAGGCACTTTATTTTTATTTTGTTTGGCAACATTGTATGTTCTAAGTCTATAACAATGCTTTAACCACATCTGGAGACCACTTTTGAGGTCTTTTGAGGCACCTAGCAGTGTTTCTGTAGGACATGAGATGGAGTTTGCAAAATAAATGGCCACTGGATTGATGCAAATAATCATGATATCATTCTGACAGGTATGGATGCGTTCTCCTGTTCTATTGTTGTTGTTTTTTACTTTCTTTCATTGTCTAGCAGCCCAAGGAATGATCCTAATCATATTAGAAACCCATGACAGTTATTGCATCTTTAAATCCCCCCTCTTTCTAACAGATATTTCCATCTCTGTTCATACCCTTACAAAAAAAGATTGCAGTTTTGAAACTGCAGTAAAAGTGCAGTAACTGCAGTCGACTGTGGTATTTTGGACGATGTAATTGCATAATAACTGCAGTGTACTTCAGTTGAACTGCAGTTATACTGCACTCTAACTGCAGTTACACTGCAAAATTACTGCAGTAAAAAAACAGTGTTATTTTGGATGCAGTATTTGCAGCATACTGCAGTAATACTGCACTCTAACTGCAGTTATACTGCACTCTGACTGCAATCTTTTTTTGTAAGGGTGAAACAGCGCATGTGCGGTGCGCATTTTAGAAAGGTGGTTTCCCGCAAATTGTATTTTGGAACATTCACGTGTAGGCCTACTGCCATTTGTCCATTGCTGCGCCTAAAATGTGAATAAATAATATTTTATCAACATTTTAAGCTAAACAGTCCGATCTTTTCCATCAGCCCTATTAATTGATATGGCGGATACCTCCACTACACTACTTTGATACGTATCAGTGGGGATTGAGAAGTGAGTTTACACAATGCCCACCGAAAACTAAATGGTTATATGGCGTATACCTGCGTATACCCACCACTACACCACTGCCACTCTCAAATTTTTTCTGGTTCATACAGTGCCTTGCAAAAGTATTGATCCGCCTTGGAGTTTTTCCTAGTTTGTTGCATTACAACCTGTAATTAAAATTTATTTTTATTTGGATTTCATGTCATGTACATACACAAAATAGTCAAAATTGGTGAAGTGAAATGAAAAAAATAACTTGTTTCAAAAAATTCTAAAAAATAAATAACGGAAAAGTGGTGTGTGCATATGTATTCACTCCCTTTGCTATGAAGCCCCTAAATAAGATCTGGTGCAACCAATTACCTTCAGAAGTCACATAATTAGTTAAATAAAGTCCACCTGTGTGCAATCTAAGTGTCACATGATCTGTCACATGATCTCAGTATATATATATATATATACACCTGTTCTGAAAGGCCCCAGAGTCTGTAACACCACCAAGCAAAGGGCACCACCAAGCAAGCAGCACCATGAAGACCAAGGAGCTCAGGGACAAAGTTGTGGAGAAGTACAGATCAGGAGTTGGGTTATAAAAAAATATCAGAAACTTTGAACATCCCACGGAGCACCATTAAATCCATTATTAAAAAATGGAAAGAATATGGCACCACAACAAACCTGCCAAGAGAGGGCCGCCCACCAAAACTCACGGCCCAGGCAAGGAGGGCATTAATCAGAGAGGCAACAAAGAGACCAAAGATAATCCACAGCGGAGATTGGATTATCTGTCCATAGGACCACTTTAAGCCGTACACTCCACAGAGCTGGGCTTTACGGGAGAGTGGACAGAAAAAAGCCATTGCTTAAAGAAAAAAATAAGCAAACACATTTGGTGTTCGCCAAAAGGCATGTGGGAGACTCCCCAAACATATGGAAGGAGGTACTCTGGTCAGATGAGACTCAAATGTAGCTTTTTGGCCATCAAGGAAAATGCTATGTCTGGCGCAAACCCAACACCTCTCATCACCCCGAGAACACCATCCCCATAGTGAAGCATAGTGGTGGCAGCATCATGCTGTGGGGATGTTTTTCATCGGCAGGGACTGGAAAACTGGTCAGAATTGAAGGAATGATGGATGGTGCTAAATACAGGGAAATTCTTGAAGGAAACCTGTTTCATTCAGAGATTTGAGACTGGGACAGAGGTTCACCTTCCAGCAGAACAATGACCCTAAGCATACTGCTAAAGCAACACTCGAATGGTTTAAGGGGAAACATTTAAATGTCTTGGAATGGCCTAGTCAAAGCCCAGACCTCAATCCAATTGAGAATCTGTGGTATGACTTAAAGATTGCTGTACACCAGCGGAACCCATCCAACTTGAAGGAGCTGGAGCAGTTTTGCCTTGAAGAATGGGCAAAATCCCAGTGGCTAGATGTGCCAAGCTTATAGAGACATACCCCAAGAGACTTGCAGCTGTAATTGCTGCAAAAGATGGCTCTACAAAGTATTGACGTTGGGGGAGGATGAATAGTTATGCACGCTCAAGTTTTCAGTTTTTTTGTCTTATTTCTTGTTTGTTAAACACAAAAAAAGATTTTGCATCTTCAAAGTGGTAGGCATGTTGTGTAAATAAAATGATACAAACCCCCCCCAAAATCCATTTGAATTCCAGGTTGTAAGGCAACAAAATAGGAAAAATGCCAAGGGGGGTGAATACTTTCGCAAGCCACTGTATACTGTCAATGAACTATATAAGTAGACCAGACCCAACTGCTATGCATTGGTTTCTATGGGAGAGCCACCTCTTAAAGGGGCAGTCCAGTCAAAAGTGTGATTTTCCTGTTATGTGGATGATATTTCCACACTATAAATTCAGAAAAAAAAATGCCTGCAAATTCAGCATGTTCAGGTGGGATGGTGTTTTTGTCCCAGATCATTACATTTACATTTACATTTACGTCATTTAGCAGACACTCTTATCCAGAGCGACTTACAAATTGGTGCATTCACCTTATAGCCAGTGGGATAAACACTTTACAATATGTTTTTTTTTTCTTCTTTCTTTGGGGTGGGGTAAGGGGGGGTAGAAGGATTACTTTATCCTATCCCAGGTATTCCTTAAAGAGGTGGGGTTTCAAGTGTCTCCGGAAGGTGGTGAGTGACTACGCTGTCCTGGCGTCGTGAGGGAGCTTGTTCCACCATTGGAACAAGCTCCCTGACCCTTACCAGTCATCTTTTATTTGCATATGTATCCTACTACTTTAAAGAGGTAAGGGTAGGTGTGTAGTAATATCCTATCCGCCAATCAGGGCTGTGTATGTAAATATATTTAAATTTGTATCAACAGGGGCCCACAAGACCAGACTGAGCATTTCAATGGCAAAGAGAGGCTCAGGGAAATAAATGATTAAACATACAGTACCAGTCAAAAGTTTGGACACACCTACTCATTCCAAGGTTTTTCTTTATTTTTACTATTTTCTACATTGTAGAATAATAGTGAAGACATCAAAACTATGAAATAACACATATGGAATCATGTAATAACCAAAAAAAAATCAAAATATATTTGAGATTTGAGATTTTTCAAAGTAGCCACCCTTTGCCTTGATGACAGCTTTGCACACTCTTGGCATTCTCTCAACCAGCTTCATGAGGTAGTCACCTGGAATGCATTTTAATTAACAGGTGTGCCTTGTTAAAAGTTAAATTGTGGAATTTATTTCCTTCTTAATGTGTTTGAGCCAATCAGTTGTGTTGTGACAAGGTAGGGGTGTTATACAGAAGATAGCTCTATTTGGTAAAAGACCAAGTCCATATTATGGCAAGAACAGCTCAAATAAGCAAAGAGAAACGACAGTCCATCATTACTTTAAGACATGAAGGTCAGTCAATACGGAACATTTCAAGAACTTTGAAAGTTTCTTCAAGTGCAGTCGCAAAAACCATCAAGGGCTATGATGAAACTGGCTCTCATGAGGACCGCCACAGGAAAGGAAGACCCAGAGTTACCTCTGCTGCAGAGGATAAGTTCATTAGAGTTACGAGCCTCAGAAATTGCAGCCCAAATAAATGCTTCACAGAGTTCAAGTAACAGACACATCTCAACATCAACTGTTCAGAGGAGACTGCATGAATCAGGCCTTCATGGTCGAATTGCTGCAAAGAAACCACTACTAAAGGACACCAATAAGAAGAAGAGACTTGCTTGGGCCAAGAAACACGAGCAATGGACATTAGACCAGTGGAAATCTGTCCTTTGGTCTGATGAGTCCAAATTTGAGATTTTTGGTTCCAACCGCCATGTCTTTGTGAGACGCAGAGTAGGTGAACGGATGATCTCCACATGTGTGGTTCCCACCGTGAAGCATGGAGGAGGTGTGATGGTGTGGGGGTGCTTAACCAGCATGGCTACCACAGCAGTCTGCAGCGATACACCATCCCATCTGGTTTGCGCTTAGTGGGACTATAATTTGTTTTTCAACAGGACAATGACCCAACACACCTCCAGGCTGTGTAAGGGCTATTTGACCAAGAAGGAGAGTGATGGAGTGCTGCATCAGATGACCTGGCCTCCACAATCACCCGACCTCAACCCATTTGTGATGGTTTGGGATGAGTTGGACCGCAGAGTGAAGGAAAAGCATCCAACAAGTGCTCAGCACATGTGTGAACTCCTTCAAGACTGTTGGAAAAGCATACCAGATGAAGCTGGTTGAGAGAATGCCAAGAGTGTGCAAAGCTGTCATCAAGGCAAAGGGTGGCTACTTTGAAGAATCTAAAATATATTTTGATTTGTTTAACACTTTTTTGGTTACTACATGATTCCACATGTGTTATTTCGTAGTTTTGATGTGTTCAATATTATTCTACAATGTAGAAAATAGTAAAAATAAAGAAAAACCCTTGAATGAGTAGGTGTGTCCAAACTTTTGACTGGTACTGTATATTTGGAGTTATTTTCATGAAATAAACACATACAGTGATTAATCAGACATACAGTGATTATTTAAAAATACTATTAAAAATACAACAACAAAAAAATGCTTGCATGGGGGCTTTAAGTAGATGGTAAATGAGTGGGACATCTTCAATTATCCACCATCTTTGGCTTTAGTTCTGCTGCAGCGGCTCAAGCACACGTGGGGATGAATTTGGCGCGCTTGGTGATATGCCTCGCGCCCGGTGCCAGAACCCAGTGAGAGACGCGCTAAAAGTCAACTACACACAACAGCTAAAAGACGAGTTAACGTTCAGGCCAGTAGAGGTAGACTACCGGTAAGTTTCTAACTAACAAACATGCTATAAATGATGCGCACATTCCATATGTCTGTAAACGGAAAGGGCTAGGCCTACAACATAAGTGAAATTCAAACTAGCTCACGTTAGCTAACTAGCCAAATTATGATATAATGATTGACGTGACAAGGTTTAGGCCAAAGTTGTCAGCGTGTCTTTGTGTAGCCTAGAGAGTAAATGTCGGTGCCTGGTGATGTCAGAGGAAGAGGCCTGTCTGAGCCCCCCAATCTGAATAGAGAAGAGGAGGAGGAGGAAGAATCACATGAGGTGAGAGCAACAGTGAACACACACATACATGTCATGTGTGCTAAACCACCTACAAACAATGGGCCATGGTAGATTAAGAGAATGTGTGTGTGTGTGTCCAGGTGTTGCTGAGTGTGTTGGCCCAGCATGGGCAGTTGGGGTTGTGTTTCTATGACAGCAGAGACTTCACTCTGCACTACATGCCTGACACCTCTGACAACCACCAGCTCCAACTGTTGGCCAGAGGTATATACTAAAGTTAAACACACATTCACTCATACACACTAACCAGAGGTAGTCAGTACACACACCTAATGCACACCTAAACTACTTACTGACCCAAACGCATTGATCCCTCTCCTCCCTGTCCCCCTCTCCTTCCCCTGTCCCCCTCTCCCTCCTCCGGTCCCCCTCTCCTTCTCCTCTCCCTCCCCCCTGTCCTCTCCCGCCCCCCGGTCCCCCTCTCTCCTGTCCCCCTCTTCTTCTCCTCTCCCTCCCTCTCCCCTCTCCCGGGCCCCCTCCTCTGTCCCCCCCTCCCTCCCCTTCCCTCTCCCCCCTCCCTCTCTCAGTGGTCCAGGAGGTGAGCCCTCATGTGATCATTACCAGTGCTAAGCAGGAACGCTGCATGGTCCAGTTCATGCAGGGACTGGGTGAGGAGGGGCACTGCACAGGGAGGACTGGGGAAGGGAAAATGTTAGGCCGGCCGGGGGAGGGTTGGGGGGTGATGGTTAAGGTGGAGGGTAAAGGTTAATGCTAAAAAATCTTTCTACATTTGCACTTTCTCCCCCTTTCTCACTTTATCTGCTTGCCCTTCTCTCTCTTTCTCTCTCTCTCTCTCTCTCTCTCTCTCTCTCTCTCTCTCTCTCGCAAGCTCTCTCTTCTATCGCTCACTCTCTTCTTTTACTCTCTCTTCTATCCCTCCCCCCTCTCTCTCTCTCTCTCTCTCTCTCTGACTCCCTCTCTCCTCCCTGCTTCCAGGAGCCAACCCAGACTACAGGCCTGAGGTGGTGACCTATCCCAATGTGGACTTTGGTAAGAACAGCTGCCTGGCCTGCCTGTGGTAATACAGTAGGTATCGTTCTCGGTGTAACTTTTGAACATCAATAGTAAAGTTTTCAGTTACAGATTTGCTCTCTCTCCATCTCTTTTCTGCAGGTCTGGAGGTCAGTAAGCAGAGGCTGCTGTCTGCCCATCTTCCCTTCCTCCCTCCCGCCGTCTCAGAGAGAGAGAGAATATCCTACCTCTCCTCCTGCATCTCCTTCGACTCCCCCCTCATGGTGAGTTCTCCCCCCTCCTCCCCCTTGTTCCAGGAAAATAACCTCACACTGACATTTGAGGTTAAATTGAAAATGTTGTTGTTTTGTGTGTGTGTGTCCTAGCTGCGCTCAGTAGGTGCGTTGCTAAAGTGTCTGGACAGGAGGAGAGTGGGAGTGGAGCTAGAGGATAGCAGTGTGGGAGTCCCCATCTTACAGTTCCACACCTACACACTGTAAGACACACACACACAAAAAACATACAACACACATACAGAGAGATAGGCCGGTTGTGTATAGGTGTTGTGGTTGAATGTTTTTTTCGCATCTGAATTTCATTTCTCATACAGGAAAGACGTGGTGTATGTGGACCGGGATACTTACAGGTCAGTCCCTCTGGAGACAGACACAGACACAAACACACACACACACACGCTCTATCTGCCATGTTTGTTGTGTGTGTGTGTTCCAGTGTGTTGCAGATCTTCAAGTCGGAGCTGCACCCCTCTGTGTACAAGCTGCAGTCTGGGGAGAAGGAAGGGCTCAGTCTCTATGGTAACACACATTATGGGATGTTAATGCGCTGATGTGATGTCAGTACATTCTCACACTCGCATTATGAGAAGCGATGATCTCTCAGGTGTGTTTCCTGTAGTGATGATGTCATGGGTGTCGGTGTCTCTGTTTCAGCGATACTGAATCACTGCAGGTGCAAGTTTGGCTCCAAACTGCTTCGGTGAGGAAAACCTGTTCTCATGGTTAAAGTATCAGAAACCAACCACACACAGATCATATCTGAGAAACATAATCAATACCTCAGTACCTGTTCGTGGTGGTGCGTAGTCATAATCTATCCCTCCTTGTTCTGCTAGACATTGGTTACCCTCTCCCTCTCTCCTCTCCCAGCCAGTGGTTTCTGAGGCCTACTCGTGACCTGGTAGTGTTGAACAGGAGACAGGAGGTTGTGAGATTCTTCTCCTGCCCACGCAACTCTGACTCCCTAAACACTTTGCAGGCCTCCCTACGCAACATCAGGAACATCCCGGTAATCCTTGACCTGTAACCCTGACCTCTGAACTTAACCCTTTCAGCGCCATGCAGGCCTCAATCTGCATCATCAGTATGAATTTGCTGTAATTAAGCATATTATTTATCTTGCTGTAGACTCTACTGCGTACGATGTCTCTGTCTCACACCAAAGTCTCTGACTGGCAGGGTCTCTACAAGGTAGGAGTTCTACGACCATTTATCTATGTGAATAGCGTGTCTGAGTGTGTATTAGACAATCTACTGTGCAGTGTGAATTGTTGTGTGAAGAGTGTGTGTGTCTGTGTGTTGTAGACAGTGTACAGTGCGGTGTGTATCAGGGACACGGTGCGCTCCCTGCCTCAGTCCATCCAACTCTTTCAGGAGATCAGTGAGGGATTCTCAGATGACCTTTACTACATCGCCTCGCTCATCAGCAGAGTGGTGGGACACACAGCACACACATCAGGTGCAGCTCCCATGTTCTGTATGTCAATGTGTTTAGTTCTCGTTTTGTTCTGTGATTTGTGTCTTGTACAGGTGGACTTTGAGGGCAGTTTAGCAGAAAACCGTTTCACCGTCAAACCCAATGTGGACCCTGCTATAGACGAGAGTGAGTGTTCATAACATTAGGGAATGCTGAAGGTTAGAGTTATGTTAGCTGAAGGTTAGGGTAAGGTTAGTTGAAGTTTAGGGTTATGTTAGCTAAAAGTTAGGGTTATGTTAGCTGAAAATTAGGGTAAATTTGTTGAAGATTAGGGTTATGTTAGCTGAAGGTTAGGGTAAGGTTAGTTGAAGGTTAGGGTTATGTTAGCTGAAGGTTAGGGTACGTTTGTTGAAGGTTAGGGTTATGTTAGCTGAAGGTTAGGGTACGTTTGTTGAAGGTTAGGGTTAGGTGATAGTTAAGGTAAGGTGAAGGTTAGGGTCATCTTACTCACCTCCGTCTGCTCCCTCTGCCAGAGAAGAGGAGGATGATGGGACTGTCTGACTTCCTGACGGACGTGGCTCGCAGAGAGCTGGAGCACCTGGACGCCCGCATCCCCTCCTGCTGCGTCATCTACATCCCCCTGGTCTGACATCTACTATTACTGTCTGTCTACATCCACCTGGTCTGACATCTACTGTCTGTCTACATCTCCTTGATCTGACATCTACTTCTACTGTCTGTCTACATCCCCCTGATCTGACAACCATCATGGGGTTACCCATCCCTGGTTTACACGCTAACAAGGATGCTAAATGCTAAACAAATAAATCTCAAATGTACCTTGCTGACTGTCAGGATCAATAGGATGCTGATGCTTTCTAAATATCCATAAAATGAGGTGAAGTTGTAATCTGGATGGCCTATCCCATCAACATAATGTATGTATTCTCTCTCTCTCTCTCTCTCTCTCTCTCTCTCTCTCTCTCTCTCTCTCTCTCTATCTCTCTCTCTCGCTATCTCTCTCTCTCTCTCTCTCTCTCTCAGATAGGGTTCCTGCTCTCGGTCCCTCGGTTGCCCAGCATGGTGGAGAAAGAGGACTTTGAGATGGAGGGCCTTGACTTCATGGTGCGTGTGTGATACATGCGTATGTGTGCTCACTGTGAGTATGTGTTTATGATGTGTGTATGTTCTCACTGTGTGTGTGGTGTTTCTGTGTGTGTTTTAGTTTCTGTCTGAGGAGCGTCTGCACTACCGCAGTCAGAGAACCAAAGAGCTAGATGACCTGCTGGGAGACCTACACTGTGACACCAAAGGTCAGGCTGTCAGCCCTCCCCTCTCTTTCTTTCGCTCCTCTTCTCTCCTCTCTCGTCTCTCTCTCTCTCTGCCCTCTCTAAAATGGGGATACACATAATCCAGAAAAATAAATATCAGAACGGGCAATGTCAGAGACCAGAATATAAATATATATACCACAGGAGGTTGGTGGCACCTTAATTGGGGAGAATGGGCTCATGTTAATGACTGGAGCGGAATAAGTGGAATGGTATCAAGTACATCAAACACATGGTTTCCATGTGTTTGATGCCATTCCATTAGCTCCATTCCGGCCATTATTATGAGCCTTTCTCCCCTCAGCAGCCTCCTGTGATATATACATATAATGGTGTGTAAAGACAGTATGGACAGAATGTTAATATAAAAGGTGTGTTCAGCAGTAGTTATATTGGATGAGCCTTGACTAGAATACAGTATTTACATATGAAGTGGTAAAACAGTATGTAAACATTATTAAAGTGACCAGTGTTCAAATCAATCAAATTTCAATCAAATGTTATTTATAAAGCTGTTTTTACATCAGCAGATGTCACAAAGTGCTATACAGAAACCCAGCCTAAAACCCCAAACAGCAAGCAATGCAGATGTAGAAGCACGGTGGCTAGGAAAAACTCCATAGAAAGGCAGAAACCTAGGAAGAAACCTAGAGAGGATCCAGGTTCCGAGGGGTGGCCAGTCCCCTTCTGGCTGTGCCAGGTGGAGATTATAACAGTACATGGCCATTAAGGCCAGATTTTTCTCCAAGATGTTCAAACGTTCATAGATGACCAGCAGGGTCAAATAATAATCACAGTGGTTGTAGTGGTTGCAACAGGTCAGTACATAAGGAGTAAATGTCACTTGGCTTTTCACAGCCGGGCATTTAGAGGTTGAAATAGCAGGTGCGGTAGAGAGAGAGAGTTGAAAATAGCAGGTCTGGGACAAGGCAGCACGTCTGGTGAACAGGTCAGGGTTCCATAGCTGCAGGCAGAAGAGTGGAAACTGGAGCAGCAGCACGACCAGGTGGACTGGGGACAGTAAGGAGTCATCAGGCCAGGTAGTCCTGAGGCATGGTCCTAGGGCTCAGGTCCTCCGGGATGGGAGGGAGAGAGTCTAAGTTGCAGGGTAGATTACCGGGTGGTATCCAGCTAGTAACAGTGTCTAAGGTTCAGGGCAGGGTACTGGGCGGAGGCCTGCTAGTGGTGACTGTTTAACAGTCTGATGGCCTGGAGATAGAAGCTGTTTATCAGTCTCTCAGTCCCAGCTTGGATGCACCTGTACTGATTCTCTTCAGGAGAATCTCTAGCAACTGGATTTAGCTAAATATTTTCTGGGTGATTTAGCACACATACACTCTTAGAAAAAAAGGTGCTATCTAGAACCTAAAAGGGTTCTTTGGCTGACCCCATAGGAGAACCCTTTGAAGAACCCTTTTTGGTTCCAGGTAGAACCCTTTTGGGTTCCATGTAGAACCCTTTCCACAGAGGGTTTTATATGGAACCAAAAAGGGTTCTCCTATGGGGGACAGTAGAGATCTTCACGGGTCCGTTCCGAAATGTACCTGGGACTTTCCCACACAAACCCGGTATGCATAAATAATAGTTTTAAACATATAGACCTGTTCCGAACGGGCCCGAGGACAACTAGACCTGTTCCGTATAGATCGGGTCAGATCCAGACCCAGTCTGGTCCGAGTGATGGAAGCAGCAGAAAAGTCATGTTTGAGCTACTTTATTAACCAGAGCTGATACTGTGTGAGAGGAGGGAGAGAGGTGGGGCTCTAGCAGGCGGGGGAGGGGCCGTACCGTGAGACAGTGACATGGAGGGAGGAGGGAGGGAAAGACGAGGGACAGCAACCAACCAAGACTAATAGCTGCCATTGCTAGGTTATCTATCATCTAATATGATTACGTAGTACCGGTCTTGGACTGCATCAAACCAGGACGAGAAGCTAGTTAAGCAAGCTAACCCTTAGCTAGCTAGGCAAACTGATGCTGCAGTGCATGCGCTTTCTCATCCTACAGTTACAAATAACAACAACTCCATTCAGAATATTAAGTAGCAGCCTGCCTACCTGTTGGCTCTTTTAATTCCGTCATTTTAATTCCAACTTCCGTTGATTAGATATCTTCTAACTTTTGCCAAACATGGAGATTATGACTGTAGCCTATTGCCACTTTGATGACTTATGATTGGCCAACAACAAGCTACACGCACCAATCCCCACTCTCCTGACAAGCAAGATCAGCAGCAGCAGCATAAATTATACAATTTCTCTCTCTATCTCTACTGCAGCAGTCGCGTTCGGATCTGTACAGGCCCTTCCGGACAAGTCAGTTAAAATTCCCCTTCCCTGAGATCCGTGACAATCATATCAGATCCGACTCAGATCCGTGATATTATTTAGAATTCTGGATCCGGACCAGCTCGGGTCCCGGATCGGGTCGTGGGTATTCGGGTACAGGTGGACACGTGAAGATCTCTAGGGGACAGCCGAAGAAACCCTTTTGGAACTATTTTTTCTAAGAGTGTAGACCATACTCTGCATGTCTGAATCTCTCTGTCTCTGTTTCTCGCTCTCGCTCTCGCTCTCTTTCTGTGTCTCAGACATGGAGACAGCGGTGATGACACAGCTGCAGACCACAGTGCTGGAGAGAAGCGCCTGTCTGTACAAGGTGTGTGTCTTTATGTGGTATCTCTGTACACGCTTACCTTTTTGTGGGATTATGCTACATCTGTATGTGTGTGTATGTGTGTGTGTAGGTTCTGGATCTGAGTGCTGAGCTGGACTGTCTGATGTCACTGAGCCACGCCTCCCAGGAGTACGGATACACCAGCCCCACTCTGGCCAACCACCGCAGGATAACACTCAGACAGGCCAGGTACACACACTCAGACCCCATCCCAGCTGCCTGTATGAAGCCCTAGGCTCCCAAGGAGGAGGTTAGAGAGGCGGATAAGGGTTGTTGTTGCTCAGATCTCTCTCTCTCTCTCCTCTCTCTCTCTCTCTCTCTCTCTCTCTCTCAGACACCCTCTGTTGGAGCTGTGTTCTCCTGTGTTTGTGTCTAACTCCTTCCTGAGTTCTGAGACTCGGGAACGGGTCAAGATCATCACCGGACCCAACTCATCTGGCAAGAGCATCTACCTCAAACAGGCAAGGATGGACACACACACACAGACAGACAGACAGGCAGAAAGTGTCAAAGACAGATACACTCCTTAAGTTGTTTCAGGATAGATGATGTTTTACTCTTCCTTCTGATTGGCTGTGTCAGGTGGGTCTGATTGTGTTCATGGCTCTGATTGGTTCTGACGTGCCAGCGAAGGAGGCAGAGATTGGTCTGGTGGACGGAATCTTCACACGCATGCAGAGCAGAGAATCTGTGTCTGTAGGCCTCAGCACCTTCATGATAGACCTCAACCAGGTACACATAAACACACACTACACACACATATTCACACTACACCAGTGGTGGAAAAAGTACCAAATTGTCATACATGAGTAAAAGTAAAAATACCTTAATAGAAAATTACTCAAGTAAAAGTGAAAGTCAGGGAGAGAGAGAGAATTAGAGGGAGCTTACATTCACACATGACACCAAATAAGACAGGAGAATTACACCAGATATAACAGACTGACCCTAGCCCCCCGGCACATAGACTATTGCAGCATAGATACTGGAGGCTGAGATGGGGGGGTTGGGGGAATCTGTTGCCCCGTCCGACGATACCCCCGGACAGGGCCAACCAGGCAGGATATAAATACTACTTGAGTAAAATTCTAAAAGTATTTGGTTTTAAATGTATCAAAATTACGTGTAATTGCTAAAGTATACTTAAAGATCAAGATGCGCTATTCAGAAATTGTTCCGCCATTTCCTGGTTGCAAAAACTCTTAATAGTTCGCCAAATTTCAGTTTATGTGACAAAACAAGCAGTGATTGTGTGGACAATCATTGTACCATCTAAACCACTGTGAAATATATTTTCTAGAACAAAAAATATTGTATATTCAGCTGTTTGAAGCTGGTGTACAAAACCAAAAGTAAAAGACGCAAAAACAAAACTTCAGAACGCGAAGCATAGAAATAACACACATAGAACAGATCTAGCGCTTCTTAGACTTGCTTTCAACAGGAAAGATCTATAACTCACATTTCAATGTGAATTTGGACAGGTCGCCCAAAAAGTTACATATTGTAGCTTTAAGTATCAAAAGTAAAATTATAAATCATTTCAAATTCCTTATATTAAGCAAACCAGACGGCACAGTTATTATAATTTGTAAAAATATGGATAGCAAGGGGCACACTCCAACACTCAAGACATAATTTACAAACAAAGCATGTGTTTAGTGAGTCTGCCAGATCAGAGGCAGTAGGGATGACCAGGAATGTTATCTTGCTAAGTGCATGAATTGGACCATTTTCCTGTCCTGCTAAGAATTCAAAATGTAACAAGTACTTTTGGGTGTCAGGGAAAATGTATGGGAGTAAAAAGTACATTCTTTTCTTTAGGAATGTAGTGGAGTAAAAGTAGTCAAAAATATAAATAGTAAAGTAAAGTACAGATACCCCCCAAAAAACAACTTAAGTAGTACTTTATAAAGTATTTTTACTTAAGTACTTTACACCACTGAACTACAGAAACACATGCATTTACCTATTATCAGTGTGTCATGTACGTGTGTGTATGTATGTCTGTGCTACAGATGGCTCATGCTCTGAACCACAGCAGCGGTCACTCACTGGTCCTGATTGATGAGTTTGGGAAAGGAACTAACACGGTGAGAGAGAGGGAAAGAGGGATGGAGGAGAAAGGTCTCCCTTACACTGCCCAGTTATTTGCCATTTATTTGTGTCTTTCTATGCTCCAGTGTTTCAATGTGGGTCCAAGTAAACTGTTGAACTGTTTCTCCCCAGGTGGATGGGCTTTCCCTTCTGGCGGCATCTATCTCTAATTGGCTGAAAAGAGTTCCGGCTGAGGTTCCTCACATCCTATTGACCACTAACTTCCACAGTCTGCTACAGCTGGGTCTCCTACCTTCCTCAGGCCTGCTGTCACTACTGGTACTGTGTGTGTGTGTGTGTGCGCGCGTATGCCTGTGTGTGTGTTATGTGTCCCTTTCTGTATGTTAGGCTGGGATTTGTTGGGGAAAAAAACGTTAAAAGGCGCATTGTCTGCCCTAAAGCATGCCTTGGACTGAATCCTGGCCTTGATACGTTTGTGTGTGTGTGCGTGTTTGTTTGTGTGTGCGTGTGTGTGTGTGTGTGTGTGTGTGTAGACTCTGGAGACAGCGGTGGATGGGGATGAGTTGGTGTTTCTGTACCAGCTGAAGGAAGGGATCTGTCGCTCCAGCTACGCAGCCAACGTCGCTACACTGGCAGGCCTTCCCCCCAGCCTCGTACAGAGAGGAGTGGAGGTACACTACACCACACACCAGCACAGCCGCGGGGAAGCTGAGGGTGCTGCAGCACTCCCTGAAAAATCAGAACATAAAAAAAAATATATATATATATATACAATGCATTCGGAAAGTATTCAGACCCCTTAACTTTTTCCACATTTTGTTACGTTACAGCCTTATTCTAAAATTGATTACATAAATGTTTTCCCACATCAATCCACACACAATACCCCATAATGTCAAAGCGAAAGCAGGTTTTCAGAAATTATTGCAAAGTTATTAAAAATAAAAAACAGAAATACCTTATTTACATAAGTATTCAGACCCTTTGCTATGAGACTCGAAATTGAGCTCAGGTGCATCCTGTTTCCATTGATCATCCTTGAGATGTTTCTACAACTTGATTGGAGTCCACCTGTGGTAAATTCAATTGATTAGACACACCTGTCTATATATTGTCCCACAGTTGACAGTGCATGTCAGAGCAAAAACCAAGCCATGAGGTCGAAGGAATTGTCCGTAGAGCTCCGAGACAGGATTGTGTCGAGGCACAGATCTGGGAAGGGTACCAAAAAATTTATTCAGCATTGAAGATCCCCAAGAACACAGTGGCCTCCATCATTCTTAAATGGAAGAAGTTTGGAACCACCAACACTCTTCTTAGAGCTGGCCGCCCGGCCAAACTGAGCAATTGGGGGAGAAGGGCCTTGGTCAGGGAGGTGACCAAGAACCTGATGGTCACTCTGACAGATCTCCATAGTTCCTCTGTGGAGATGGGAGAACCTTCCAGAAGGACAACCATCTCTGCAGCACTCCACCAATCAGGCTTTTATGGTAGAGTGGCCAGACAGAAGCCACTCCTCAGTAAAAGGCACATGACAGCCCGCTTGGAGTTTGCCAAAAGGCACCTAAAGGACTTTCAGACCATGAGAAACAAGGTTCTCTGATCTGATGAAACCAAGATTGAACTCTTTGGCCTGAATACCAAGTGTCACGTCTGGAGGAAACCTGGCACCTTCCCTACGGTGAAGAATGGTGGCGGCAGCATCATGCTGTGGGGATGTTTTTCAGCAGCAGGGACTGGGAGACTAGTCAGGATCGAGGGAAAGATGGACAGAGCAAAGTACAGAGAGATCCTTGTTGAAAACTTGCTCCAGAGCGCTCAGGACCTCAGACTGGGGCGAAGGTTCACATTCAGGACAGGACAACGACCCTAAGCACACAGCCAAGACAACACAGGAGTGGCTTCGGGACAAGTCTCTGAATGTCCTTGAGTGGCCCAGCCAGAGCCCGGACTTAAACCCTCTGGAGAGACCTGAAAATAGCTGTGCAGCGATGCTCCCCATCCAACATGTCAGAGTTTGAGAGGATCTGCAGAGAAGAATGGGAGAAACTCCCCAAATACAGGTGTGCCAAGCTTGTAGCGTCATACCCAAGAAGACTCGAGGCTGTAATCGCTGCCAATGGTGCTTCAACAAAGTACTGAGTAAAGGGTCTGAATACTTATGTAAATGTGATATTTCAGTTTTTAATTTTTATAAATGTACAAATAAATAAATAAATACTGTTTTTGCTTTGTCATTATGGGGAGTTGAATGAGGGGGGGAAACAATTCAATCAATTTTAGAATAAGGCTGTAATGTAACAAAATGTGGAAAAAGTCGAGGGGTCTGAATACTTTCCGAATGCACTGTATATATATGTAATATTTTACATATTTTTCCACAAAAGTCGTGCACTGGGCCTTTAATAGTGCTGTATTATATTAGTGGACCGATATAGCGTCTGTAGCGCAAGCAAAAAAATATTTTCACCCCCCCTTAAAGCAGAAATGCAAACTAAGAGTGTGAGTTATGTATGTACGTGTGTGTTTGTGTGTAGGTATCTGAACTGTACAGAACAGGGAAGACCATTAAACGCATCGACCGACCATCTACAGAGGAGCAGGCAAACAAGTAAGTCACACACTCACAGTGAACACACGCACATACAGATACACACACACAAAGTCAAATCAAATGTTATTGGTCACATGCACCAAATACAACAGGTGTAGACAGTGAAATGCCTACTTACGAACCCATTACCAACAGTGCAGTTAGAGTAAGACAAATATTTGTTAAATAAAAAGGAAATAGTAACACAATAAAAACAATAACGAGGCTGTATACGAGGAGTCCCAGTACCGAGTCAATGTGCAGGTGAGACTCTAAAGCGAGATTTGACATTTTAAATAAGTTGAGAAAAAATAATAAATGTAAATGTAAACATGAATTAATGCCACCACTTCAGACTACTCTGACGTTGTTTCTTGCACTGTACCCAATGATTTATAAAAACGTACTTGATAGGTCGATGTCCTCATTGTTGTTTTACAGGCGTGTTTAATTAGTTTTATGTACACACTTTATTATAATATTTATGAAATGCACATTCTTATATTTGGTAACACTTGCTTATTTTCCCTCGACTCCAACCCCATTTGATACATTGAACGTATGTGGGTGGAGCAATGTCTACATAAGTTTGCAAATTATATAAACACTCACAAAAGCTCTGAGGAAGGCCTTGAGGCCGATACGTAAAGCTTAATAAAGAGCAGTGATACTATCAAGAGCAGTGATACTATCAAGAGCAGTGATACTATCAAGAGCAGTGATACTATCAAGAGCAGTGTGCCGGTTTCTTCTGTTTTCTCATCCTATTCAGCTGTTACCATGCACCTGCAACAAAGATAGCTCAGATGTGCGAGTGCCTTTTGAACATTTAAATAAGTTATTCTGGCTGCAATACATACACACAATCACACACAGGTGTTTTCTCTGTGTGTGTGTGTCCCTGTCAGGTGTGTGTGTGTGGTGGAGAAGTTTCTGTGTGTGAACCTGGAGGACCAGAGTGTGGATCTGCAGCGCTACATGAAGGAGGAGCTGCTGCCTTCTGGAGGAGACCTGCTCTAACAGGAACACTACTGTATACCAGTACTACTGTTGTCGATGGGAGATACACTGGTACTACACTCTTAGAAAAAATGGTTCCAAAAGGGTTCTTCGGCTGTCCCCATAGGAGAACCCTTTTTGGTTCCAGGTAGAACTATTTTGGGTTCCATGTAGAACCCTCTGTGTAAAATGTTCTACATGGAACTCAAAAGGGTTCTACCTGGAACCAAAAGGGTTCTACCTGGAACCAAAAAGGGTTTTTCAAAGCGTTATCCTATGGGGACAGCCAAAGAACCCTTTTATGTTCTAGATAGCACCTTTTTTTTTTTTTAAGAGTGTACCGTTGTCTATGGGAGATACACTGAAACACTGTCCAGTATTACCTCAGCTTCACTGACTGTAGGATATGGCGTAGGAGGAAGTTGCCCCAAGATGCTGATGATTTTAGAGAGGTTAAGATTATCCTAGATCTGTGCCTATGGGTCTGAGAGAAAGAGGCGTACTACTATAGGATTTACCATAACACTAAAGTCAATGGGAGATACTGTAGTATTCTCTATGGAAATATTTCAGTTTGGATGAGAACATAAAAGTAATTTTGATGTGTTTAAAATATCCCGACCAAGACTGAGGACAATGTAAGTTCAATGTAAGTTCAAAAAAAAAAAAAAAAAAATTGTAAAGTGGTTATCCCACTGGCTATAAGGTGAATGCACCTATTTGTAAGTCGCTCTGGATCAGAGCGTCTGCTAAATGACGTAAACGTAAATGTAATATTATGTTATTCACAGTTACAATTCAAAATGTTCAATAAATATGATAGAAAATAAAATCCAGTCTCCTTTTCTAGTTTATGCCAACAACAGAATGAGAAAGTTACTTTACATTTATTCAAAATTGTATTCCATAAAACCGTCTAACCAATTTTGCCCAAAGCCCAGAGACAGCTTCTAAGGGTTTAACATGAGCCTTTTGCCTTAATCTGGCACATCCACATACGTGTTAATTACTGTCCATAATCCTTGACAAATAAACACAGAAAATTAACAGAATTAAGAAAATTGAATAAATGTGAGCTGCTGGGGACTGTATGATGCATGGTGGTATTGTAGTCTTGAAGGTGAGGATCATGGTTATTGTAGTCCTGTTGAGGGCAAGGATAATGGTTACTGTAGTCACTGTCAGGGAGACGAGAGGTGGATGATGGTTATTGTAGTCAGTGCCAGGGAGAGGAGTGTGTTGAGGGGTAGTGTGTGTCCGGTGTTGCATAAGTGTGTATCGCAGCAATGCCTGGTCATCACGTAGATGGTTGTGTTGGAGAAGATCTCCACACTTGTCACCAGCTCACACTCCTTCACCTTGACACAGCCCAGCAACTTAACATCCAACACATCACCTACAGAAACACACACACACATCGTTAACACACATACACACTGTCAACACACTAATACGCTCCACTTCACATTCCTCTTCCAAAAACACACAAAACCCAGCACCGTTATGTCCCACACACAGAACACACTCACACACAGCACCCCCCGGCCATGTCTATGCATGTGACCTCACCTGCCTTCCCTCGGCCGGTGTAGCACTTCTCCCCGATGTTGCAGTTGGTTTTGGTGGTGTAGCAGGCATCCCAGAAGCCAAGGTCACAGCGGAAACACTGCAGAGGCCCCTCCTCCTCCCGTTGCTCCTCCTCCTGATCATCCTCATCTGGGACCACAGGGTTTTATCATGTACAGTACACTCTCAGACAGGGACATAATCGCTACAAGTCATCAGTGCTATATTGAATTATTGATTGAATTGATTTGATAATTTAAAGTTGAAGGCTGCTCCTGACGGAGACAACATTACATACATAAAAAAATATTTGAGAATAAAAACAAGTAAGATCGAAGGTTTATTTCTATTGTGGTCCTCTTTGGTAAATAATATGAAAGGTGGGCAAGATTGCATTGTACACACTGTACACTCAATGCAGTTTTAAAAACATTAACAACAGTACTTAATTACAAATATTTACAACATAATCAACAGTACAGAGGTATCCTTACACAGGTCACTTCTTGAAAAGAAAAATACCCCTAACAACCATTCCATTTCTCAAGGTGATGCCTTAAAGCTGTTCTCTGACGACAAAGATTTTATGTACAGTGAGTGGTAATTTGTTCCACAGTACTGCAATAGACAAGAGTGGAATAGAGGAATACGTTTTTCCCGATGAAGCTCTTGAATCTACAGGAAATAAAGTTGGTTGCGCTCCCTCTGGTGGAATACTGGTGGGTGTCACCAATGCGCTTAAAATAATTACACAGGTACTGTAAATTTGGGAAAGAGTTATGTAAAATGTTGTGGGTAACCCCCAACTTGGGTGACTTGTTTCACTTGAGCAACTCTTGAGCCATTTCAGTTCATCAAAGAGACAGGGTTGAACATGAGTACGGAATGGGAGCTTGAGAATAATCCGGACTATTTTATTCTCAATGGTGTAAAGTACTTATGTAAAAATACTTGAAATTACTACTTAAGTCGTTTTTTGGGGGTATCTGTACTTTACTATTTATATTTATGACTACTTTTACTTCACTACATTCCTAAATAAAATTATGTACTTTTTACTCCATACATTTTCCCTGACACCCAAAAGTACTTGTTACATTTTGAATGCTTAGCAGGACAGGAAAATTGTCTAATTCACAAATGTATCAAGAGAACACCCCTGGTCATCCCTACTGCCTCTGATCTGGCGGACTCACTAAACACATGCTTCATTTGTAAATTATGTCTGAGTGTTGGAGTGTGCCCCTGGCTATCCGTACATTTAAAAAACAAGAAAATGGTGCCGTCTTGTTTGCTTAATATAAGGAATTTGAAACTTAAGTATATTTTAGCAATTACATGTACATTTGATACTTAAGTATATTTAAAACCAAATACTTTTAGACATTTACTCAAGTAGTATTTTACTGGGTGACTTTCACTTTTACTTGAGTCATTTTCTATTAAGGTATTTTTACTTTTACTCAAGTATGACAATTGGGTGCTTTTTCTACCACTGCTTATTCTGAGAGGTTTCTGAAGCTTGTTCTTGAGGCACACACATAATCAATTATATAATCAAAATGACACTGCACAAGGGTCCCTGCCAGTGTCTGCAGTATTTTCCTATCAAGAAAATGTTATTTCCTAGTCAGAAACGTTACTTTTTGGTTAACCTTGGTGAGAGCTTTTAAGGCCATACTCTCACCTGATCGGTCACTATCTTACTCACAACCAAAGTAGAAGTAGCTCACGGCATCTTTGGCTGTAAGCACTGTGTCTATCGTAGACTACAGAAGACTAAGTCTATAGTAGAATACAGAAGACTGTGTCTATAGTAGAATACAGAAGACTGTGTCTATAGTAGAATACAGAAGACTTTGTCTATAGTAGGCTACAGAAGACTGTGTCTATCATTTTACATTTACATTTTAGTCATTTAGCAGACGCTCTTATCCAGAGCAACTTACAGTTAGTGAATACATATATATATTTTTTTATACTGGCCCCCCGTGGGAATCGAACCCACAACCCTGGCATTGCAAACGCCATGCTCTATCAACTGAGCTACATCCCTGCCGGCCATTCCCTCCCCTACCCTGGACGACGCTGGGCCAATTGTGCGCCGCCCATGAGTCTCCCGGTCGCGGCCGGCTGCGACAGAGCCTGGATTCGAACCAGGATCTCTAGTGGCACAGCTAGCACTGCGATGCAGTGCCTTAGACCACTGCGCCACTCAGGAGTAGGTCTATAGTAGAATACAGAAGACTGTGTCTATAGTAGAATACAGAAGACTGTGTCTATAGTAGAATACAGAAGACTGTGTCTATAGTAGAATACAGAAGACTGTGTCTATAGTAGGCTACAGAAGACTGTGTCTATAGTAGAATACAGAAGACTGTGTCTATAGTAGAATACAGAAGACTGTGTCTATAGTAGAATACAGAAGACTGTGTCTATAGTAGGCTACAGAAGACTGTGTCTATAGGAGAATACAGAAGACTGTGTCTATAGTAGGCTACAGAAGACTGTGTCTATAGTAGAATACAGAAGACTGTGTCTATAGTAGGCTACAGAAGACTGTGTCTATAGTAGAATACAGAAGACTGTGTCTATAGTAGAATACAGAAGACTGTGTCTATAGTAGAATACAGAAGACTGTGTCTATAGTAGGCTACAGAAGACTGTGTCTATAGTAGAATACAGAAGACTGTGTCTATAGTAGAATACAGAAGACTGTGTCTATAGTAGGCTACAGAAGACTGTGTCTATAGTAGAATACAGAAGACTGTGTCTATAGTAGGCTACAGAAGACTGTGTCTATAGTAGAATACAGAAGACTGTGTCTATAGTAGAATACAGAAGACTGTGTCTATAGTAGAATACAGAAGACTGTGTCTATAGTAGAATACAGAAGGTTGTGTCTATAGTAGAATACAGAAGACTGTGTCTATAGTAGAATACAGAAGACTGTGTCTATAGTAGGCTACAGAAGACTGTGTCTATAGTAGAATACAGAAGACTGTGTCTATAGTAGAATACAGAAGACTGTGTCTATAGTAGAATACAGAAGACTGTGTCTATAGTAGAATACAGAAGACTGTGTCTATAGTAGAATACAGAAGACTGTGTCTATAGTAGGCTACAGAAGACTGTGTCTATAGTAGAATACAGAAGACTGTGTCTATAGTAGAATACAGAAGACTGTGTCTATAGTAGAATACAGAAGACTGTGTCTATAGTAGAATACAGAAGACTGTGTCTATAGTAGGCTACAGAAGACTGTGTCTATAGTAGGCTACAGAAGACTGTGTCTATAGTAGAATACAGAAGACTGTGTCTATAGTAGAATACAGAAGACTGTGTCTATAGTGCGCCAAGATGTTACAGTAAGAGGGGAAACTAAAGTAGTTTAGTCGGATCATTTTCTTAGGTAGCTGTATCTTGTGTTCATCTGCCAGCAGCATACAACACTGCATCCCACTGCTGAAAAGCATTAATGGTGGATGAGGTAAGTTTGTAAAGCACTTTGAGCACCTAGATGGAAATTAGGTTTAGATGGTAAGTCTAACGCTATGTACACATTAGGGTTAGACTTACTGCTTATAGCTAGTCCAGTTAAACTGTTGCTCCATTACCACCTGCCATGGCATCCACCCCTGGTGGGAGCAGCTCCTAGTGCTAATCCAAACCCTGAGTTTCAGTGATGTTCCTAATCTCTGGTCATCAGCCCCTCTCATCCTGTTAGCTTGTTAGCCCCTGCTAGCTCAGGTGAACACTAATTGGCTAGAAGATTGGGGTTGCACAAACTCACCAACTGGAACTAGCAAGTATTTCATCCAGTGTTTGTATATCACTGGGTTGGAACAAAGACCTGCATGCACACACCAGGACTACAGTTGACCTAACGATTACTAAATGGACTACAATAGCTACCTAAAACTAATTCCAGTAATCATCCCAAACCAGAGGAGGCTGGTGGGGGGAGCTATAGGAGGAGTGGCTCATTGTGATGTCTGGAATGGAATAAATGGAACGGTATCAAACACATCAAACATGAAAACCCTGTTTGACTCCAATCCATTCATTCCATTCCTCCTATTGCTCATCCCACCAGCCTCCTCTGTCCCAAACATAGAGTCACCCAACCCAACCTCAACTTAACTCTCTTCTAGTAATTATCTTCTCTTCCAGTAATCATCCCAAACATAGAGTCACCCAACCCAGGAGAGTGACTGCAGGACTGGTGAAGGTGTTTAAAGACATGAAAGCCCCATCCTCTTCAATCAGAACAATCCCAGTATTTGTATAAAACTGATACTGACGTATTTGTATAATACTGATATAATTATGTTCGTAGTGAATATGTTCATGGATGCTCTGTGTAGCTACAATGTCATGTTTATTATGTTCTTATTGACGTGTTATGTATGCTTTATGAACACACATTTAAATAATATATATCTTAAATGTGCTGTAGCAGTTTGGAGTTGGTGTTGAACAACATCATTCTATGATTCTAACATTGCAATTTTATGTTCACCACATTCTGTATGAAAAACTTCACATCCCATACCTAAACTAAAGCCTACCTAAATACTATGACCCAGATCAGAGAAGGGCCAATTTAACTCAATTTACCTGCAGAAGCTGTTAACATCGGCAGGGCAAAAACACAGAGCATCAATCCCCTCATTTCAGAAATAAATCCTTAAAACTATCCAGAGAAGGGCCAGTTGAGACCACAAAACAAGGAGTGTCCCTGAGGAAGTCAATGAGCTCCATGGTGACAGTAGGAGCAGGCACCCCTGTAGCAAGAATTGGATTAAGACGCATTATACCTGTTTATTCTCACAGACCAATCACTGTTGTTGTCAGAGGGCGCACTTCGCAGTGGGCCAGCCATCCGGAGCAGAGACGTAAAGATATAGGCTCTCTATAAGCTGTCTATATATATATATATATGGCTCTGATCCGGAGCATGTTATTGCAATGGTGGAAAAAGTACCCAATTGTCATACATGAGTAAAAGTAAAGATACCTTTATAGAAAATGACTCAAGTAAAAGTGAAAGTCACCCAGTAAAATACTACTTGAGTAAAAGTCTAAAAGTATTTAGTTTTAAATATACTAGAGTATCAAAAGTAAATGTAATTGCTAAAATATACTTAAGTATCAAAAGTAAAAGTATAAATAATTTAAAATTCCTTATATTAAGCAAACCAGACGGCATCATTTTCTTGTTTTTTAAAATTACAGATAGCCAGGGCAAACTGGTAAATAGTCAAGTAAAGTACAGATACCCCAAAACACTATTTAAGTAGTACTTCAAAGTATTTTTACTTAAGTACTTTACACCACTGTGTTATTGTAAAGCTAAGACATTTAATTAACCAATCGACACAGACAAAGAACTGTCTGTAACTAGTCTGGGCTGGATTTTGAGTAGTTACTACTATTCACTAACTCATGAAAATATCTGTACTTCCCCCCCATATTAAACTAACACATTAGCATCATCAGAGAGAATGTATTTTGGGAAACAGCTGTTGGATGCTTAGAAATGCTCTTTATGTGGGATCTAAATACTTTTTTATTTGATTTCAACTATATTTTGACATGAGCCCTATACTTACAAAAATATACTACGAAAAGCCAAAAAGATGGATTTAAAGCTACAAAGGATAGAACAGATAGAGAGTATTAGGTTCTCACAGGGCATAGGAAAAAAGCCTATTATACTTCATTATTTAATGAACATGTTTAAACACCTCAAAGGGAATAATGAGATGTCCTAAATCAACGTTGAGGGTTAGATATCCATTAGTAACCTGTACTTGACTGAATGTTCTACCACATGGCGCTATTGAAATCCTACTTTATGTGAAGATAGACTCACAGCAGGTGTTGTTGTGTGGGTCACAGGTGTCCCAGGTGTTGTTGGGTGGGTCACAGGTGTCCCAGGTGTTGTTGTGTGGGTCACAGGTGTCCCAGGAGTTGTTGTGTGGGTCACAGGTGTCCCAGGTGTTGTTGGGTGGGTCACAGGTGTCCCAGGTGTTGTTGTGTGGGTCACAGGTGTCCCAGGAGTTGTTGCTGTGCCAGATTGAAGCACTAACTTGAGATCCTGACTATCTACTGATCAATGGGAGATTTGCACAAAGTTGTGATTTGCATGTGCAGATCTCAGGTTAGGATTCAGCCCTCTGGTCCTGTAACCCCAGTAGGGTCTCCCCCCTCGGTAACACACGTGTCTGACTCAGCGAGGAGGAGTTAAGCAGCTTAGAGACAGTGCTCCCAGTCACACCAGGCGGACATGTATCTGCAAAGCAGAGGGGGTTACAGTACAGATCCTGCATAAACTCTAATAAACTCTATGTATGACTAACAGTAGAGGGAGACTAAAACAACTGTCCTGTTTGTGGGATTGTGTAACACAAAGACAGACTGAGACAGTTAAACAAACCTAGGCAACAGCAAGAGCAGAAATATCTGTGTGGGACAGAGAGGGTGTGTGCGTGTGCGCCCGTTTGTGTGTGCATGTGTGTGTGTGTGTGTGTGTGTGTGTATGTATGCGTCTGTGTGTGTTATGGAAGGCCATAGGTGGAGCATTGTGAGAGTAAGGGTTAGGGTCAGGCAGGGATTACATGTGAATTTAATCTGATGTTCAGGATTACAGCCCAGCAATCAAACACTGACTGAACACATAACTCAGCCGCTGCATTACTAAACTCACAAAAACACACACCTCCCAGTATTAGTATAGTCAGAAGTAATGGTTTATCCCTGGTAGTGTCACTTGTGGTGAACTGGGGTTAATGGCTTCAAAAACAGAAAGAGGCGTGTGAGGTTTACCATGCGTGAAAGCATGCATGCGGTTGTGTGTGTGTGTGTGTGTGTGTTGTGCCTGTGTGAGGTGTAGATGTGTCTAGCCGTGCAGGGCAAGGCAGCCTTGGCGTTCATCACTAATCTCGATGGCATTATCACAGCATGTGTCTGAACAACAGAGGAAATACTCTGCAGTCCTGAAACACCAATAAAAAACTCTCAGTCTGTTCCACAGCATAATTAGAGACTGGAGGAGAACACTCAGGACAATTAAAATCCCCCTCCCTCTCCCCCCTTCATCTCTCCCTCCTCCCTCTCCCTCCTCCCTCTCCCCCCTTCATCTCTCCCTCCTCCCTCTCCCTCCTCCCTCTCCCCCCTTCATCTCTCCCTCCTCCCTCTCCCTCCTCCCTCTCCCCCCTTCATCTCTCCCTCTCCCTCCTCCCTCTCTCCCCTTCATCTCTCCCTCCTCCCTCTCCCTCCTCCCTCTCCCCCTTCATCTCTCCCTCTCCCTCCTCCCTCTCTCCCCTTCATCTCTCCCTCCTCCCTCTCCCTCCTCCCTCTCCCCCCCTTCATCTCTCCCTCTCCCTCCTCCCTCTCTCCCCCTTCATCTCTCCCTCCTCCCTCTCCCTCCTCCCTCTCCCCCCTTCATCTCTCCCTCCTCCCTCTCCCTCCTCCCTCTCTCCCCTTCATCTCTCCCTCCTCCTCATCCCCCTTTTACTGCATCTGTGGGCTCTATTCAATCAAACCCACAGTCTAACATCCTAATGGTTTTGGGTACTGTAAAAACAAAAGGTTTGTTGCATACATGCTGTAAATATATACTTCATACATGTACTGCAAACAAAGACTACCAACTGGGCACATTTGGTTGAGTCGTCAGCTAACGTGAATTCAACGTGAAATCAACAAAACAAATTCACCATGACATTGTATTTAGGTAAAAAGTTTGGTGGGAAAAGGACGCAATTTCCTTACGTTGATGACTTTGTGCAAATGTTTTGCTGAAATGACGTGGAACAACGTGGACTCAACCAGTTTTTGCCCAGTGGGTAGTAACATCTCTAACTCAAGTAAAGATCAGAGTAAGCATGTGGACAGCCAACTGTGAGAAGGCATTCACTTTATTTTCATTGCTATGATTTCTGTCCAGCTCCTGAGCCAAGTTTGGGTGTGTGTAAACAGAAACCCTAAAGGAGAAGAGCCGTGACAAACAGTCACTAATATTAGATACAACTTTGAGTTACAGTTAAAACAACAGCATGAATCAAAGTTCTCCAAAGTAGCCTGTTTCATAGCGGAATGTCTGGTCGTATTTAGTGTGTGTGTGTACATGTATGTGTGCGTGTGCGTGTGTGTGCGTGCGTGTGTGCATGTATGTGTGCGTGTGTGTGTGTGCATCATTCAGGATGGCACCACAGTCACTGTCTGCAGTGGAATCCTCTCCAAGCCCAAATACGGTCAAACCACCCTGAGAGAGACTTTACTATACAACAACAAGCTGATGTCACCTAGCCCTGTCTCCCCCTGGCCCTGCCTGTCCTAGAGGGGTAGAGAGAGATGGCCAACACACTCCACTGCATCTACAGGCTATAGACACCACAGAGAGAGATGGAGAAATATGTGGTGCATTTATTTAGAAAACCGTGTACAGATGTGAGTGAGTACAGTAGTGTCTCAGAGTTCGTGAATAGAGTGGATAGGGGAGCCTGTCTGCACATTATAGTTGATCTCACTGGAGTTACAGGAGTCAGAGTACACAGAGGAGGGAGCGGGGGAGGGACAGGAGGAGGGGGGGTCCTGGTGGTGCAGGACTCTGGTCAGCAGGGTTGACCCCTCCTTCCCCCCCACCTCTCTGACTCTTTCTTCACCCCCCTGCCCCCCTCTCTGTCCCTCCCCTGGCAGCAGTGAGCTCAGCTCCCCCACAGAGAGAACATTCAACTCTGACCCCTCCTGTCTAGGCACTCTGGGAGGCAGGGGGGGCAGGCACTCCTCAGGGAGAGGGGAGAGTCTGTCTGAGGGTTCTCTCTGGTTCCCCTGTTCCACATCCTCATAATCACGGTTCTCCCGGCGCCGTTCCCTTGTTTTCTTCCGTTTGTGTTTCCCCTGCTCCTCAGGGTTCTCAAGGTTCTCACGCTCTCGGTTCTCGCGGTCCCGGTTCTCGTACAGTAGGGTTCCGGCACAGATGAAGATGAACAGGCCGACGCCCATCACGACAGGGCCAAGCAGTTTCATTCGCTCGCTGTGGGAGCTGCCTCGCCCACCCACGGGGTTAGGGGTGGAGCTAGCGTACCCGGCCACGGCCACAAACATTCCCACCATCACCACGACAACGCCCGCAAGCAGCCACACCCCAGGAGGGGAGCGGAGGCGGAGTCTGACTTTGAGCTCATCCTTCTGTCGCTGTGGGAAGCAGAGTGGGCGGGGCCATGTGGTTTGTGGGCAAGTTGTTTCAGGTGAGTGGGAGGAGTCTTGGGTGCAGACAGCGTTGACCGCTCCAGTGGACCCCGCTGCTGTCATCCTCTACCACAGACTGGATAGACAGAGAGAGAACAAGGACAGGAGAGAGAGAGAGAGAGAGAGAGAGAGAGAGAGGACAAGGACAGGAGAGATAGAGATAGAGAGAGAGAGAGAGAGAGAGAGAGAGAGAGAGAGAGGAGGAGGACAGGAGAGAGGTAATGGGGAAGAGAAAGGGGTTCAATCAGAGGGAGAGAAGAAAGAAGGGGAAAGGGTGGGGTGGAGAGAGAGGGATTGTTGAGAGTTCACTTTGTAAACAACAGGAAATGACAGAGGTGATAAGAACCCCAGGAGTTAATGAGATGCTGTATGTGAGTCTCTCACGCCTCCTTCTAAACTCCACTCTAGACTACCCTATACACAAGCACGTTCACTGTAGCCGTCACATTTAAACTCGAACTAAATATTCCACAATAGCTTATGGAAATACTAAAATAACGCACTGTCAAGACAAACACATCAATGGCGTCCAATTCTGAGCTAAATGGATAATATATGGTCCCAGAGGTAACAGTCAATTGACCCAGTCCCAGATGTGGCTTCTATTAGATTTCACATAAAGTAATTTCGTCTGATTTGGGGCTTTCCTTGAACAGAACATTCACTCATTCCGTCACTTCAACATTAATGCAAAAAAACAAGACATTTAGTAAAGATGAAACAAAGTTCAGAAATTGTAGATTTTACATAAATTATGTAACATCAGATGGCATTAACATCAGTCAAAACGTTCACCGAAGGTTCGAACTTGTGCAACATTGTAGCAGACCCTCGACAACTTTTCTCGAGGGAGCGGAGTTGCGTTGTCCGATTCCCGATACAAAGTAACCGTAATCTTTTTATTTATGGGTATCTGACACTAAAGCCTTTTTGACATTAGGGATGTCTGAATAATGTTAAAGGTAAGTCAACACTATAGACCAAATACAAACTAAAATGAAAAAGTAACACTTGCTTTTCATATGCTGCGCTCTGATTTTGGATAACATTCCGATAAAGGTTACTTGTCTCGATTTGGCTGTTGCTCCGTCGTGGACATTTCTTCGTCGCTCCTGCTGCTGACATCTCTAAAACTATTTTCTCAACATGATGACCGTTATTTCTTTTGTCCCTACATTCATATGATCAATGTTGACTCTTCAGCTCCCTCTTTAAATGTTTTCCAGGAGTTTCACCCCTCGACCAGGTTGCATATTAACATCTATACAGCCTTGGTTTAAAGCGGCGAATAGGCTACAACGGCGCATGCGGGATCTTGGTCCTCATAAATTCCCGATGAGTAAATAGGCCTAAATGTTTCAGTTGCCTTTTGACTTGACTCTATATTATGCGCACACTTTGCTTTTTGGAATACAGTTTGATGTTTCAGAAGCACTAAGTCAGAGTATAAAGCTCTGCGTGTATGTTTTTGGTTTTACTATCCTTGTACTATCCAACTAGGGACATTTTGCTGGACCCCACAAGGAAAAAGGCTATTTTAGGTTTAGGGGTTGCAGTTAGAATTAGGGAATAGGTCTAGGGGGTTAAGGTTAGGGAAAATAGGTTTTTGAATGGGAATCAATTGTTTGGTCCCCACAAGGATAGTTAAACAAACATGTGTATGTGTGTGTTAGTAAGATATGCTGTGTCTGGTTGTGTGGCTGAGGGGTCGTGGGAATATTTGGCTGGTTTGGGCCACTCCCACAGTGATCCTAGAAGTTATTATTAGTTAGAACAGCAGAATACTTGGGTGTGTGTGGGGGGGGCATCAGAGTGAAGAAGGGAGGAGAGAAGATTGATAAATAGAATGGTGTGGGGCTGGATGGAGAAAGGTTTATGACATAACCAGGTGTGTGCTGGGACGGGACAGGTGTGTGCTTAGGTGTGGCATCAGTTCCTGTGAATCTGAGGCAGTAACAGGATACAGACACATCACTGACACAAGGTAATGATGACCACAGATCAGTGTGGTTAACAGATCAGAAGAGTGAATAACCAAGCCCTCAGGCAGTGTGCACATTAGAATAATATACAACACCAAAGACTGTATTTCATTTATTCCATTCCACTCACACACACACTCCAGCAAACACAAGCAAACATGCACCTTCACAACTGACACCATCTCACAAGTCAACAGCACTTATCAATCCCCCTTAAATTAAAATACATAAATACCGGTTTTGAATATAAACAATATTGTTGATAAACACATTTAAGCTCATTGCAACACACTTCCAAGGTATCACAAGGATGACATTGACAAAAAATCTTTAAAAGATTAATTCCTCAATTCAATTAAAAAAAATACATTTTTCATTTCTTGGAAAAGATTGGTATTGATTTGCATAAGCTTCCAAAGAACCACTTCTTATTGGGATGCAGGGTGTCACGACCCCAGAGCTATAATACACTATTTACACTGCGTACACAATAGATCAATCAGACCAAATGAAACAGTAAACAATATTCACTCAGAACACATTGATGATTTTCTTTTCTTTCCTTTTTTACATTCCAACTTCATTATCGTTTGACCATTATCTCTTAAGCAGGTCCACAGAAAAACATCTCTCTTCAGCTGAATTAGTCCTGAAGTCCAGCATTCCTTAAATTCCAATGCTATAACATTTGCCCTTTTAAATAAACATCTGACTGACACACACATACACACACAAATCAATCCTCTCCCTCCCTCCACCCAAGCCTTGAGCCGTGCCAACCTCTTCCTGCCTTGGACCTGTAGAGACGTATCCATCTGATGGAGAGAGGTAGAACTACATGGTGCTTTTCTCTCACAACAAAAAAATAAATCAAGAAGTATTCAAGCAAAAACATGTACTGACTATTCTTGTTCCATTTTCTCAGGGCTGAGCATCATTTCCTCACAATTTAAAATAAAAACAGATATTTAAAAATAATAATATTAAAAGGTAGACTCAGCGGTATGACGTAGATGCAGAAAGTAAACAGCATAGTGGGTCAATTTCCGCAACAACTAAGAGCGTTGAAGCGCGAGGCTCAACTTCTCCGCTGTTTTGCTTCCCGGTAGCCAGGGAACAGCGTGAAACGAACCCATGCACATGTGCAGATCACAGGAGGCTGCTGATGGGAGGACGGCTCATAATAATGTCTGTAATGGAGTAAATGCAATGGTATCAAACACATGGAAACCATGTGTTTGATGAGTTCAATGCCATTCCACTATTCCGTTCCACCATTACAATGAGCCCGTCTTCCCCAATTAAGGTGCCACCAACCTCCTGTTCCGCAGATACTATGTGTGAGAGCGAAGTCTTGCATCTCGCTCATCTCAATATCTGTGGAGCTGCTCGTGGCAACATCATTTCGCTGAGTCTAACTTCAAATCGAATTCAATATCAATACTTTTAAGATGCCCACTACTCATTTCTTATTCATTCAGAAAACAAACATTTAAGTTAAAGGGGCAATCTGCAGTTGCTATATACATTTTTGGACATATAAATGAATGATATGTACCCATTGATTCTTGAAGAATATCTTATAAATGCCTCATGAGCTTAGTTCAACAGTCGTACCCCATCAGAACCCAAAATATAAGATTGTTTTACTTCAATGTTGGTAAACAACGTAAATGTAAACAAACACTGTATAGCCTCAAAACATGGTTAAAACTATAATTTTGATGATGGTCAGTCCTTACATACATAGTTCTGTCTATGAATTTGAGTGGTAACATTTCTCCAGCCCCATCCCTCAGCTTTCGGCCAAAACAGTGGTGGGGTCATCGCTTTAATATTGTTTCAACTCAGGATTGCCCCTTTAAATTATAATTGTTGTTATGTTACAGTATAAAACACTTTCTTGGGTTGTCTGTGCCATCTGTCTGACAGGTAAGATCTCAATTGCATACTCCTCGCGTCCTCTCTCCTCGTCTCCTTCTGAAAACCCATTGGAGAAGTTCAGAGGGGCGGGACCTCTGGCTTTCTCATCCAATGGGTTTTGAGAAGGAGACGAGGAGAGAGGACGCGAGGAGTATGCAAATGAGATCTTCCCACAGACACCGCAGGTACATCCTCTCTGTATCCTCTCTATTCCTCTACACTGACGTGCAAGAACTGGATAGGTGAAAGCAGATTCCTGGTGGGCATCCATCACGTTGCTCTGACCTATCCTACGGCTCTGATCAGTGCAGATGAAGATAATAATAATAATAATAATAATAATAATATGCCATTTAGCAGACGCTTTTATCCAAAGCGACTTACAGTCATGTGTGCATACATTTTTACGTATGGGTGGTCCCGGGGATCGAACCCACTACCTTGGCGTTACAAGCGCCATGCTCTACCAATTGAGCTACAGAGGACCACAAGATCAAAGGGGATAAGGTAAGGAGGCAAGGAAAGGAGATGAAACTTCTCTAGACTATTGAGATACAGCGGTCGGGTATGGGAGGAAGTGAAGCGTGAGGGTGCATCTCACTCCTCATCAGCGTTCTTCAGCATGAGTATGGCGTTGTATATCTTGAGGGCGGGGCCTAGTTTGATTGACAGGATCTTGACTATGTCTGCTTGGGTGAGAAGCAGGAAGGCCTCTCCGTCTATTTGCTGGAGCGATACACAGAGACACAGAATAAGCTCCAACACAGAACGTGTGTGTGAGTGTTTGAATGTCAATGGCAGAATTTAATTTCACTTGGTTGCATTGTCATAGGATACACCAACCAGGAGCAGCAAATGAGAGGAGTGTGTGTGACTATCCTGATTCACACAGTTGGAGTTTGAAGTGGTAGTTCTTACCTCTGTCCTGAAGGTGGCAGCGTGCTCTTTGCAGCCCGGGAGCCCTTTGACAAAACTGGCCACCTGACCAACAGGGAAACAAACATTAACACACACACACACACACACACACACACACATAAATAAATAAAAACGCAATAGGATACACAAAGCTATTGTATTGGCTGTATGTGTAATGTATGTGTTTTGCACAATATGTGGTCCTCTGTAGCTCAGCTGGTAGAGCACGGCGCTTGTAACGCCAAGGTAGTGGGTCCGATCCCCGGGACCACCCACACACAAAAATGTATGCACGCATGACTGTAAGTCGCTTTGGATAAAAGCGTCTGCTAAATGGCATATTATTATTATTATTATTATTATTATTATTATTATATGTGAGTTTGTATAGTATGCGTACAGTGTGCCTGTACATGTTTGTATTGCTTATCTCCTCATGTGTGCGTGTCTGACCTCGTCAGCGGTCCAGGTTGCAACTCTCTTAGCAGTGAGGCCCAGGACCTCAGGGAGCAGCTGGCAGTGTTTGTCCCAGCACAGAGCCACCCTGTGAGGGGGAGAGGAGGAGCCACCTGGGGAGAACACTGACTCATGGAGTGCCTGCTGGAGAGACAGGGGGTCTGGGGGAGAGGGAGGAGAATTGAGCTGTTCATATCTTCAATAGACATGCACAGATAATATATAAACCACACAGCGTTACACCCATTCTCTATTTCTGGGAGGAGAACCTCTACCTTTCCCATCTCCACTCTCCTGCTTGACCAAGTGCAGCTTCAGATACTTTGGGACTGGAGCAGACCTGCTGAAATACAACATACAGTGCCTTCAGAAAGTATTCACACCCCTCAACTTTTTCCACATTTAGTTGTGTTACAGCCTGAATTTAAAATTATTAAAATGAGATTTTTTTTGTCACTGGCCTACACACAATAAATACCCCATAATGTCAAAGTGGAATTATGTTAAAATGTATGAAATGTCTTGAGTCAATAAGTTGAGGAGTAAAAATTTGCTTAACAAGTCACAAAAATAAGTTGGATGGACTCAATCTGTGTGCAATAATTGTGATTAACATGACTTTTGAATTACTACCTCATCTCTGTACCCCACACATACAATTATCTGTAAGGTCCCTCAGTCGAGCAGTGAATTTCACACACAGATTCAACAACAAATCCAGGGAGGTTTTCCAATGCCTCGCAAAGAAGAGCACCTACCGGTGGATGGGTAAAAAAAAAAAAAAAAAGCAGACATTGAATATCCCTTTGAGCATGGTGAAGTTATTAATTACACTTTGGATGGTGTATCAATAGACCCAGTAACTACAAAGATACAGGCGTTCTTCCTAACACAGTTGCCGGAGAGGAAGGAAACCGCTTAGGGATTTCACCATGAGGCCAATGGTGACTTAAAACAGTTACAGAGTTTAATGGCTGTGATAGGAGGATGGATCAACAACATTGTAGTTACTCCACAATACTAACCTTACTGACAGAGTGAAGGAAGGAAGCCTGTACATAATACAAAAATAATCCAAAACATGCATTCTGTTTGCAACAAGTCACTAAAGTAGTACTGCAAAAAATGTGGCAAAGCAATTCACTTTATGTCCTGAATACAAAGTGTTATGTTTGGGGCAAATCCAATACAACACATTACTGAGTACCACTCTCCATATTTCAAGCATAGTGGTGGCTGCATCATGTTATGGGTATGCTTGTAATCGTTAAGGACTGGGAAATTTTTCAGGATAAAAAAGAAACGTAATGGAGCTAAGCACAGGCAAAAATCCTAGAGGAAAACCTGGCTCAGTCTGCTTTCCACCAGACACTGGGAGACAAATTCACCTTTCAGCAGGACAATAACCTAAAACACATGGCCAAATCTACACTTAAGTTGCTTACCAAGAAGACAGTGAATGTTCCTGAGTGGCCGAGTTACAGTTTTGACTTAAATCTACTTGAAAATCTATGGCAAGACCTGAAAATGGTTGTCTAGCAATGATCAAGAACCAATTTGACAGAGCCTGAACATTTTTGCAAAGAATAATGGCCAAATGTTGCACAATCCAGGTGTGGAAAGCTCTCAGAGACCCAGAAAGAGTAAAAACTGTAATCGCTGCCAAAGGTGCTTCTACAAAATATTGACTCAGGGGTGTGAATACTTATGTAAATGAGACATTTCTGCATTCATTTTCAATAAATTAGCAAACATTTCTAAAATCATGTTTTCACTTTGTCATTATGGGGTATTGTGGGTAGATGGGTGAGAAAATGTAATCCATTTTGAATTCAGGCTGTAACACAACAACATGTGGAATAAGTCAAGGGGTATGAATACTTTGTGAAGGCACTGTCCTCTCTTAGTAAACCAACAAAAAACACTCTGCTCCAACATGCATTTCAGAGTTTGGTAGGAGAGAGGAGTGTGTGCCTTACCTCTTGGCCTTGGCTCCGTCGTGGCTGGGCTCGGTTGAGCCCCCTGGTGGCTCACTCTGACTGCTGCACCCGGATCGTTCGCCCTCGACAACCGTTGGCCCCCTAGTAACACTACCATAGAAACAACTGTTGCCATAGAAACAACTCCACAACTCCAGACTTGATTTGCAGTACGATAACAAAAGAAGGCACTGAAGCAGAGCTCTCCAAACCCCTTCTGTTACATGTTCCACACGTACCTGGTCTGAGGGGAGTGGTCTGCAGGCTCGGGCTGCTCTGGCGTGGTGGGGGTGTTTGTCTGGGTGTGTGAAGGAGGGTCTGGCCGTCGCCCACGGTGATGAGGCCCACTCAGGGTCATAGGTCGTTCTCCACTCAGACGGTCTGGTACCTGGCCCTCCCTGTTCAGGTTCATCTCAGAGTACGGACAGCTCACCCCTCTCACACACACACACACACACACACACACACACACACACAAACACTACTAGTTCAGAACAGGAACACACATCACCTTGCTCACAGATCACAAGTCATTGTATGACGTGTTTTGATAACAAAACTATTTTGACAGTTTGTGTGTGTGTGTGTGTGTGTGTGTTACTGACGTGTAGTGGGTTCCGTAGCGGGGTCCTCGGATGTGGCCAACCCCATTGCATCCTGGGGTAGGACAGCCCTGCCCTGGGAGGACCAGCATATCAGTAGAGCCTGAAACACACCGCAGAGTTACTACTACTAGCTAGTACTACACACCCACACACCCACACACACACAGAGACAGAAACACCAGAGAGAGTGACCTGACCACACACACAGACATACACTAAATAGTGTTTATGTCCCCATAAACCGACAGCTAGCTACAGCAGCTGTGTAGAACCAGCATCATTTTAACTACACATTTTTTTCTGCATGCCACTTCTTGCAAACCTTACACTTTGGGACTGGTTGGAAAATATTTGTGGGTTTTAGCAAAGTCATGACCATGTCGATTTTTTGGAAGTGTGTGTGTGTCTCACCATTGGGGGGGTGTTGTAGGGGATGACTAGTCTTCTGACACCAGCCCACAGGGTGCAGGTCTGGGCAGTCAGCGTCCACCCAGTAGTCATACTCCTCACTCCAGCCATCAAAATGGATCTGAGAAAGACAGACAGGGTTACACACACACTACTCCACAATAATCATACAGTACTCTCACACACAGCGTACCCTCAGTCGGTGGTCCTCCACCTCGGCGATGGTTGTTACACGGATGAGCATGGGGTTCCTCTTATCGACGGCTTCCAGCTTCATTCCAGCCTGGAACCCATGGCACGGACGCTACAGGACACATTCAAGAGTTAACATCATGATTGATACAGATGGATTCATTTGCATATTTGTAGCTGATATAAATAAAGAACGTCAGACGACCCAGCACAGAGCCCAGGGGAACTCCATGTGAAAATCCCCCAGGCATCCCAATCAACACCAACAATGTAATTTGCATGTGTCACAGGTTTGAGTGTCAACTGTATGTGTGTGTGAGAATGTGTGTTTGTGTGCCTTACCAGTTTGAAGGCACGTGCAGGGACTGCCTGTGTCCCAGTCTCCTCCATGTATTTATCCCAGGAAAAACTCTTCGGGTGCTTATACTCTGAGAGGGGAAACCACAACACACACCCTTATACAATGTTTTATGGTGTATCCAAATAAAGCGTTGAAATAGGTTTTGTGTGTGTCTCACCAGCAGGGGTGGTGAGGGTTAGCTCAGCCTCCTCACAGTAGCCTACAGGGTGGATGTAGGGACTGCTGGCATCACACCAGTAGTCATAGGTGTCGTCCCAGTTGTCAAAGTGTATGAGGAGTCTGTTGTCAACAGCAGCCGCGATGGACGCTACGCAGATCAGATACGGATTCTTCTTATCCACCGCCTCCAGCTTCATACCCGCACGGAACCCTGACGGAGTCACCGACTACACCCACAAGCACCCACATAGTTCATGTACAAACTTACTTGAACAGACCTAAGGTCACCAACACAAACACACTGTTAATGGATCCACACAGGCTGTGAGGTAGGCTCACCGTGTTGAGGCTCTTGAAGAGGTGTTTGGGGGCCAGCTGACCTCTGCAGTTCTTCACATACATGTTCCAGTTGAACTCCCCATCCTTACAACCTAGACACAAAAGGTTGAAGGTTAAAGTTTTGTCCAGCAGCAATTGTGCAGTCGGTAGAATATGCATGTGTGTCGTGTGTGTGTGTATGTGTGTCTGGGGTGTGTGTATGTGTGCGTGAGGTGTGTGTGTGTGTATGTGTGTCAGGTGTGTGTGTATGTGTGTCTGGGGTGTGTGTGGGGTGTGTGTGTGTATGTGTGTCTGGGGTGTGTGTGGGGTGTGTGTATGTGTGTCTGGGGTGTGTGTGGGGTGTGTGTGAGTATGTGTGTCGGGTGTGTGTGTATGTGTGTCTGGGGTGTGTGTGGGGTGTGTGTGTATGTGTGTCTGGGGTGTGTGTGGGGTGTGTGTGTGTATGTGTGTCGGGTGTGTGTGGGGTGTGTGTGTGTATGTGTGTGGGGTGTGTGTGGGGTGTGTGTGTGTATGTGTCTGGGGTGTGTGTGGGGTGTGTGTGTATGTGTCTGGGGTGTGTGTGGGGTGTGTGTGTGTATGTGTATGGGGTGTGTGTGGGGTGTGTGTGTGTGTGTGTGTCTGGGGTGTGTGTGGGGTGTGTGTGTGTATGTCTGGGGTGTGTGTGGGGTGTGTGTGTGTATGTGTGTCGGGTGTGTGTGGGGTGTGTGTGTATGTCTGGGGTGTGTGTGGGGTGTGTATGTGTGTCTGGGGTGTGTGTGGGGTGTGTGTGTGTATGTGTGTCGGGTGTGTGTGTGGACCTTTGGGCAGCAGCAGCTTGTGTCCCATCTTCTCACACCAGCCCGCGGGCTTCACATCCCAGGTGTCAGCATTTACCCAGAAGTCATAGCATTCTGGATAGCCGTCGAAATGAAGCCTTATCCTATAACCCTGGACCTGAGACAGAGAGAGAGAGAGAGAGGAAGGAACGCAAAGAAACGAGGGAAAGCAAAGGGTTAGTTGTTAGAAAACAGATTTTCCCCCTATATTTTATTGGTCTGACCTGTTAAACAGACACGTACCTCAGCAACACTGAGCACACAGAACAGAGAGGGGTGACAGGGGTCCAGTCCTTCTAACTTCATCCCCACTTTGAAGGCATTCCTGCTCTGAGGGAACGACTGGTGCTGCAGGACACACAGATAACACTCTTTGACACGTCTGTACAACTGTTTGTGTGTGTGTGTCAGAGTGAGAGCGCATGATAAAGTGTATGTGCCACACCTCCTTGAACAGTTTAAGGGGGGCAGCTATAGCCTTCTCCTCCTCCAGGTAGGAGGGCCAGCTCCAGGGTCGCTTCTTATTGGGTGGGGCTGTCACTGGGGGTGGGACAACGAAACAGTCACCAATCAGTGACATGAAAACCAGCAGGATTTCAGCACTCATGACCCCTGGTCTACCTGATTGGACAAACTTTCTAGCCCTTGTCATGAACAACAAATCCATCCTCTCATCTATCCATCCTCTCATCTTATCCATCCTCTCATCTATCCATGCTCTCATCTATCCATCCTCTCATCTATCATCCTCTCATCCCTCCTATCTATCTATCTATCATCCCTCCATCTATCCATCCCTCCATCCTCTCATCTATCATCCCTCCTATCTATCTATCCATCCCTCCATTTTCTCATCTATCCATCCTCCCATCTATCCATCCTCTCATCTATCATCCGCTCATCTATCCATCCCTCCATCCTCTTATCTATCCATCCTCTCATCTATCATCCGCTCATCTATCCATCCTCTCATCTATCCATCCCTCCATCCTCTTATCTATCCATCCTCTCATCTATCATCCGCTCATCTATCCATCCTCTCATCTATCCATCCCTCCATCCTCTCATCCTCTCATCTATCATCCGCTCATCTATCCATCCTCTCATCTATCCATCCCTCCATCCTCTTATCTATCCATCCTCTCATCTATCATCCGCTCATCTATCCATCCTCTCATCTATCCATCCCTCCATCCTCTTATCTATCCATCCTCTCATCCCTCCATCCTCTCATCTATCATCCGCTCATCCCTCCATCCTCTCATCTATCCATCCTCTCATCTTATCCATCCTCTCATCCCTCCATCCTCTCATCCCTCCATCCTCTCATCTTATCCATCCTCTCATCTATCCATTCTCTCCCTCCCCTCATGTAATAACAGTACATACCTAGCTTGGCCAGCTTAGCAGCTCTCCTCCCTTTGACAACCTTGACCTTGTCCTGTAGAGAGAGAGACAGTGACACATCAGCAGGAGAGCTGCCACACACACACAACATTACTCTGCTTTCCAGGACCAGCGTTGGTGACATTTTCTATCATCACCTCTTCCTCCTCCTGGTTGTCTTCCTCTTCATCACCAGAGTCCATGTAGATCTTCCTCTTTTTCCTCACTCTTTTCCCCCAGTCCCCCTCCACCCCCCTCTCTCTCCCTCTGCTCCCCGGGAGATGACCTAAACACACACAGAACAGAGGTCATTCTGTGAACTATGCTCATGTGATGACTGTTTCAGGTCTTAACTGTTACTACTATCAATATGCTTTCTAAAATACAGTACAGTAAGAATAGCTAACATCTTAGAGTGGGAGTCTTTACCTGCCACTGGAGGTCTGGACACAGATGGAGCTGCAGTATTTGCCCTGGAGGAAACTCTCCAGTGGACCGGAACCCCCACACGACCTACAGCTAGCCATCGCAACCCTGGGGACCACCTCTGCACTGGAGCCCACCTCCGCACTGGGACCTACCTCGACGCTGGGGCCCACCTGCACACTGGGCTCCTCCACAGTGGGACCCTCCTCTAGAGACAGAAGCACAGGGCCTTGAGCTGGGGGAAAGAGAAGAGTAATATTGAAGCTTTGTAGAATTCAACGTTGAATGTGGGAAATGTAATGGATTCTATGGCCCCATCTGCAGAGCACCCAGTATGTAGTATGCTAATATACACAGTGCTGACATAGACTCATAGCTCTGATATAAATACTACACACCTGTATTATAAACAGTCATAACTATGTTATAACCCCTATGTAACCGTATGTTTACATTACCCTTAGGTGCAGGTGGCTGGACTTCCTTGGCTGCAGAGGAGGCTGCACTGCTCTCGGATTGGGCCTCTGGTGGAGGGGTGGGCCTTTGCGACTGGGCGGGGTTCTGGGGGGCTAGCCCTGCCTCTTTGACCTCTGGCTCTGTCACGATCTCCAAAGTTCCAAACTCTGTCATACGGAACTGAGAGACACCAGTTAGTCACACACCTGTCTGTAGTATCCACACACACACACACACACACTCACACACACACACCGTACCTTGATGTCGCTGCCGGGCAGTGTGGCGATGCCGTCCTGCCAGTCCAGAGCGCCCATCATGTCAAACTCTGCCCCCTGGGAGGGGCCATCGCTGGGCGGGGTGTCAGTCATCTCTCCCTGCTCTCCTCCTCCTGCACTGACATAAATCAATTAATCAGTCAGCCAGTCAATGGGCGTGTTCGAGCGGTCACCGCCTTTCAAAATGTGTTGCATTATGGGGATAAAAATTGTCTGACTTGTGCCTACATGTCGACTGCACGAACTTGACAAAAACCATGTGATCAAAGGTCATGCAGTTTTTGATGAAGTCGCATTCAAGTCGCTGCTGTTGCTTCTCACCAACTGCACCATGTGGCCGTCGTCTGGCTAGTGGGAGGAACTATAGGCACTATCTGTCAACCAATCATTAGGATGTTTTTAGTTGACCCACGTGAACGTGACCAAAGACGTGACTGAAACAGAAACCAACTTTGCTGCGATTCTAAAGCTATAGGGGATACTATGATATTTGAGACCTCTCTCTAACCAATTAATTGCACACGTTATGTTTTCAGTTTGTGAGTGTGTGATGAGGGTATAGAAAAGTTTATTTCGACATTTATAAAGAAAAACATGTATATACAATAGCAGGTATGTTGACACTGCCATGTTGATCTGAGCCTTTCTTTTAGAAAACCATTACTAGGGCCGGGACGATACCAGTATCGCGATACTTGTTAGTATCGTGGCAAGGAAACAAAGCACAAAGCCGTTTTAACTTCTTTAGGAAAGCAGCCCTATAGTTGGAAGCAAACGTCATTGTCATCCAGAGTCACATTTATTTATTTTCCAAGCTAGAACACAATATTTTACATACAGCAGGTTTTTAAAGAACCAAAGAATTTAGTCTGCTTCGTGTTTGAATTTTTGCATGGAAATAATATTGCGATACTGGTATTGCGATACACAGCCTAACCATTACAGTGTCTGACATTCTGCTGTCGCAGATGCACCTCCCCTGACTTTACTCGTTAGAATGTTTAGTTAGACTTACTACTCAAACACACCTAATCACTCAATAACCATACAGGTGTCACATCCAAATTACCTCGTACCCCAGCACTGGTACCCCGTGTGTATATAGCCAAGTTATCGTTAATCATTGTGTATTTTTTCCTTGTGTTATTATGTTTTCTATTACTTTTCTATTTTTCTCTCTGCATTGTTGGGAAGGGCCCGTAAGTAAGCATTTCACTGTTAGTCTACACCTGTTGTTTATGAAGCATGTGACAAATAACATTTGATTTGAATTAAGACAGCACGCCCAGTTCAGCAGTGGAAGGGGAAACACTGCCACATGGCTATTGACATATCTGCCTGTCTTTCATGTTAAGACAAGATGTGTGGGTGTTTGTTCATGCAAGGATCTGGGATAGACTAGGCATTTACATTTTAGTCATTTAACAGACGCTCTTATCCAGAGCGACTTACAGTTAGTGAGTGCATACATTTTCATACTGGCCCCCCGTGGGAAACAAACCCACAACCCTGGCGTTGCAAGCGCCATGCTCTACCAACTGAGCTACAGGGGACTACTAGGCCTGTCTGTATGTTCTCAGAGTAAAACTGAGATTGAGAAAAATCTGTCAAATGGATACAATTGTCTATCTACGTGTTTTAGTTAGATATAAGATATATATGTCTGTATCTATGTAATGTTTTTGCACCATGTACTTTCGGGACCACAATGGAAATAAGTCACTGACTTTATTTTGCTATCCCTGTTACGTTTTGAAAATGAATGTAGTGTGTGTATGTATTTTGTTTAACTGGCTAATAAAAACAATCACTCAAATTACATTATCCGAAAAGGTGTACTCGAAGAATGTTCGAATATCCCTGACACAAAAAGTACAGGTACCTGCGAGAAGTCAACCAACGCGTGCAAGTCAGGTACTAAAGAACCGCATCCCATCGCCGCTAGAGGGCGACTGTAGGTTGACTGTTGTGGAATACACCATGCACTTATATGAAGCAAAACAGTAAATATTTTACTTTTGAAAACTAAATATCAAATAATAAATGCACAAGCACTCCTGCATGGATTAGCCTAGAACACAAGTATTGACAAACACCGTGAGAGACGTGTCAAATACAAGTTAAAAGAACAAGTTCAGCTTTTCCTTGTTTTAACAGTATCTTATTAAATCGGTTGTTTGCATTGCCGCGGACAACAGAGATGGTAGAATAATCAATTGTTTTAAAGAAAACAATGTGTTCTGCACAGAAAGGTCGAATTTACGTGTGTTTTAATCAAACTATGATCACGATATAACGTTTTCGCCTCGACGCTGGTTCAACACTATATTTTGGTCAAATAAATGATTTGTTTGACTGAAATAAACGAATGGGAAGTAAACAATCAAGTGTGCTTTTCGACAGCTGTCAGTTTACGTTCCCAAGTTTAAACCTCGAATTTATTCGACCATAAATAAAGTGTTCGTGCGCCCATGATTAGCATTCGTCTTATACAAAATGGCGGAGCATAGGAAGAGGCCACCAACACGTTAAAACTATGTAAATGACTCAAGTTATTTATTAAAACACATAATGCATTGACTTGTCTGTCAAATAAAACCAAATATATACCCTGCAATTTCATATGTTAGTGTTTTCCCTCATCATGGCCATTTTCTTTACTTTCCCCTTGTCTCGGAATGTCAGCCAGCTAGCTGCCAGCTAGCTTGCTAACTGCTTCTGGCTAGCAAAGCGTCACTACGGTTCAATTCAAACGGGTAGCTAGACGGCTAGGAACTGGGACTAGCATTGTGGCTTGGTGTAGCGAAGTAAGGACAACCAGTAATAAATAAGTTTCCAGGTTTTGAACGTTAGAAAATGTTTAGGAACGGACTTCCACAATAGTTGGAATAAATAAATAAATAACCGCCCATACACTGCGTTATTTGTTCAAGGCTAAACTATAGAATTGCTTGTTTTTAATTTCTTCAATAGAAACTTGACTCTCCGATTTATCTTTACGGTTTTAAATCACAGTACAAATAATAAGAACCCGTGCAAACTATAAAACGAACGATGCTTTACCGATTACTGTTGTTATTTGCAACATGTAATGTATAACGGCGATTATATTGTTAGAAAATTATGGAACTCACCTCGTTTCTGTTTTAACTCTTATTTTGAGCTGGATAGTGGATGCAACACGCATGCGCTCAATGAAAGCTGCCTGACAACTTTGGATCTCGGTAAACTTGAGGACACAACTATTGATGGTGGATAGGTACAGCAAGACAGACGCTTAGAGTGGACATATAGTTTATTAAATATTGTATTCATGCCTTGGGACTAGTCTTTCTCCCTCGTGTATTTTCAGAATCTCAGAGAGCATCAAATCGGAGCGCAGGGGCGTGCAGCGTCTGTTTGGCGTGGCGCGCGATTTCCATTGTGGTCATGTCGCTGAATGCCGTCAATAACTGTTTACGTCACTACCAGTCAATATTGGCCCCATATGTTAAAAGAAAGATGACAGTAGACTAATCATAAACCCAACTTCTAGCTGTTTTATGAACGTGGCCACACTTCCTACCAGTAATTCAGATAAAAAGTAAGAGCGGTCAAGCCTAGACGCCAAATAGACCTACAGTAGTTAGATCGTAGTATTGATTCCAACCAGGCCTATAGGTTATCAGCTCTTATCGGTTTTTTTTTTAAATTGTAAAACATGATGCCTTTTCATGTTTGTTATCCATGCCCAATCAGACCAGACGTCCGGAATAGAAGCTCTCTGACTTTGCTATTTTAAGGGTTAATTAATAAGACATTCCTACTGCTCTTATTACAAGTGAAATGTTGGACTGGAGAGCCTACTGTAGTCTATTTGGCATTATGAGATGCAGGCCTTCAATGGGAGTGTGTCGCCTATAAATAAGCCTGCTGTTTCCTGTCGCTACCGCTAGATGACAGTATAATGCTGTTTTCTGACGGATTACAGTGTAACATCTCAGTTTCCCAGTCACAAACATTTTTCCCAACATCAGAAGAACGACAGATGCAAACCATGAGATGGCCTTCAGGGGTAAAGTGGCCGACACGAGGGTAAGAGCACTGTTTACTCTGATTTGACACAGAAAAATCTGATTATGTGCCATCCGGGCAGCCGTGGGTCAGATATGGACGCTGTTATAATAAAATACGAAATCATCAGTTGTCGTTGTTGGCGACTATAAAGCAAAAAGATATCAGCCTATCATTCCTATTCAGCGACTGATATTTCATTTATCGTGAATGGCAAATGCAACAGATGATGATCACTCTGTCTGTGCAAATGAAGGTATTCTGTCCTTTGCTGCTCCCCCGCAGTGCGCATCCCCTGCAGAGCCTGTTGGAGTTCTGCCATGGGAGCTTTTACACCTGCTAAATGATCCACGGTTCAGTTGACAGTGCTGTCACGGCTTTGCTACTTTGTCTGGCCGGCTGATTTGAGTATAGCCTAGGTCTATGATATGTGATATATTATTATTGGGATGAATGACTCTGACTCGCTCTCTCTCTCTCTTTCTCTCGATCTCTCTCCCTCAGACCGTGATTGTGCACCTGCTGCTGTGCCTCGTCATATTCTACTCTCTCTACTACATGATTGGGAGTGTGTGTTTCGGCGCGTTCAGGTGCGACACTTTTCTTTTCCTCTCTCTGCGTGCACGTGTGGTTATTGGGTAAGTGACCTTGCTGGAACGGTGAGCCATCCTCACGCGGCTTCTATAAACCTGGTGCCAGGTGACAGAAGAGAGGGGGAGAGATTTGTGGAATCCACAGCATCTATTGGTCTGTTTTCATTGATTGGAATGACAGTCAGTTTCAACCACCCTGGTTCCATCCTAGCTCCTCCTTTTTAATATCCTATTTGTTTGTTTGTTTTATCTGATGTTTATCTGTTTGCATTCAGGTTGGATCACTTCGATGGACTTATTCCCTTTGACTTTAAGACTGAACCAACCAATTTGGAGTCCAACTCCAAATACCTGGGTGAGCGAAGATGTGTATGGTAGTGTTTGTGTGTCAGCAGGTAGCCTAGCAGTTAAGAGCATTGTGCCAGTAACCGAAAGGTCACTGGTTCGAATCCCTGAGCTGACTAGGTGAAAAATTGGTCGATTTGAGCAAGGCACTTAACCCTAATTGCTCATGTAAGTCGCTCTGGATAAGAGCGTCTGCTAAATGCCTAAACGTTTTTTTTTAATGGTGTCTGCGCGTGCGCATGTCCTCTACAAATGGTTAATGACTTATACTGTTGTTCCAGTGAACCTGCTGTCCATGGAGTTGACCTATTTCTGCAGTGGTCTGCTGTTTGCTGCCGTGGTGAGGAGATGGGTCTGGGACTATGCTCTCACCGTCACACTACTGCACGTACTGCTCACCAGTCTGGGTGAGGCACACACACATGCCTGAACTCACTCACACACACACACACACACACACACACACAGAGAAATGCATACACATGCCTGAACTCACTCACACACACACACACACTGGCTTAACTCAGAATAATCTCTCGCTGGCAGAGCTGAGTGCTCAGGGCCAGCTTTGATGACATCATCACAGGACGGGAAGTGGGGTTAGAGTTGAGAAGCAGTTGGGCCCAAAACAAGGCACATATATTGACCCTATCCCTTGGTCTTCTTTAATTCCCCTTCGTCATGTGTAAGGATTGGATTGGATAGTTCTAGCTCTAAAGCAATACGATGTACACTTCACTTACCTTAGTTCTGTGTGGTATATTACCTGTTTGTAATGTGTGTTTGTAATGTGTGTTTGTACTGTGTGTTTGTAATGTGTGTGTTTCAGTGATGCTGGAGTTTCCCTTGGTATGGCAGTGGTGGCTGGCCCTTGGTAAGATCTACCTCACCCTCACTTCACCTCACCCACAGAAACCTTCTGAGGAGTTATAGACTAGTAATTGATTATGTCTCTTCTTTATTAATGGTTTTGTGTGTGTGTGTGTGTGTGGTTGTGTGTTTTGTTTTGTTTGAAGGCAGCGGGTTGTTTCTGATGATCTGCAACGGTCAGCTGATAGCTTACTTCACCTGCCAGAGTGACCAGAGTTACCCAACCTTCAATAGCTACTGAGTACACACACACACACACACACACACACACACTGACCAGAGTTCTTTGCGGTGAGTCAGGTGAAAATGGAGGGAAACCAAATGTTCCTGTTGCCTTGGTTACCTGTTTGATTGTTGCACTTCGTTTCTGTTATTTCTGTATTATATTTCTATGGACCGGTTTCCCAGACACCAATTAAGCCAAGTGATTCTCCACTGAGCAAGCTTTTGAGTCCAGGAAACCGCTCTTATATGTAATATCTGTGTTCTGTATGAATGTTAATCTTATGTCAGACAATGTTAATCATGTCATTTATTATCTTAGACCTATTAAACCAGCTGTAACCTCACATACCTGGACTGGCTACACACACACACACACACACCTGTTTTACCATCCTTGTGGGGACCAAACAATCGATTCCCATTCAAAATTATATTTTCCCTAACCATAAATCTAACCCTAACCTTAACCCTAACCCTTAAACCCAACCCCAAACCCTAATTCTAACCCTAAAATAGCATTTTTCGTGGTGGGGACAGGCGAAATGTCCCAAATCTTTCTGAATTTTCCTTGTTTTAATATCCTTGTGAGGACTTCTGGTCACACACACACATGCCCTAACCACAACCCTTACCCTAGCACCTCAACCCTAGCTCTAATCTTATGTTGTTTTTAAAATATATATTTGTTGTATTCTATTGTTTTATGGACAGTGATAGTACCACTGATAGTTGGAGTGTAGAGGGGAGACAGATACAGAACAAGACAGGGAGGAAGGGCTGAGACGGGATTCGTACCCACGTCGTCAGGGGTGTATGTGTTCCATAGTCTGAGGGGTTACCACTAGGCCAGACTCTGACATCTTATAGTCAACCCTAACCCTAACCTTGGTTTATCCTACTTTTCTCTTTGGACCCATAAGGTGCTGAAGATTGGCTCCGCCTGGTTCTCCCTTTGACACAAGGTGCAAGGAGGCCGACTCCAGGTAGCTCCAGCTCAATTTAACCACTGGTTCTAACCCTGCCTGAGCCTCAGTTCTCTGTGAGACATAAAACATCTGATACATGATAGGAAAATGCACTTTAATTGATTGAAAACACAAATAATAGCAGAATGAAATCAGGGCTCCGTGACTCCAACTTCAGCCGAAGGCATATAGGAGAACCCTGGGAAGGCTCCATTGGCCGACATGTCACTCAAACCCAGGGAGGCGGGGACTGGAAGAAGCGTGAACTCAGCGTCAAAATAGCGCACATCACACGGACCAGACTGAAAGAGAGAGGGGGGGAACGAGTGATCAGACACACATTCAGGTAGACACAGATCCTGCCCAAAGTCAAACTGACCCATAGCCCCCATAAAACACACTCACACACTCTCTCTCACACACACATACATACACATACACACACACACACACACACACACACACACACACACACACACACTCACCAGGTTGGGAATGAATGGGGGAGGGACTTTCCTGGCTAGCAGGTCATCCCAGTTGATTGACAGGAAGAAGGAGTGGCCCTGCAGCTCGGCCTACAAACAAAGTGAGACAACACAGCATTAATATAATTTGTAAGTCGCTCTAGATAAGAGCGTCTGCTAAATGATTAAATGTAAATGTATGGGTGCATGTGTGTGTGTGGTCTTGCATGTACAGTGCATTCGGAAAGTATTCAGACCCCTTCCCTTTTTCCACATTTTGTTACGTTACAGCCTTATTCTAAAATGGATTAAATATATTTTTCGTCATCAATCTACACACAATACCCCATAATGACAAAACGAAAAACAGGTTTTTAGAAATTTTTGCAAATGTATTAAAGATACAAACTTATTTACATAAGTATTCAGACCCTTTGCTATGAGACTCGAAATTGAGCTCAGGTGCATCCTGTTTCCATTGATCATCCTTGAGATGTTTCTACAACTTGATTGGAGTCCACCTGTGGTAAATTCAATTGATTGGACATGATTTGGAAAGGCACACACCTGTCTATAAAAGGTCCCACAGTTGACAGTGCATGTCAGAGCAAAAACCAAGCCATGAGGTTTTGTCAATAGAGCTCAGAGACAGGATTGTGTCAAGGCACAGATCTGGGGAAGGGTACCAAAAATGTTCTGCAGCATTGAAGGTCCCCAACAACACAGTGGCCTCCATCATTCTTAAATGGAAGACGTTTGGAACCACCAAGACTCTTCCAAGAGCTCTTCCCAGCCAAACTGAGCAATCGGGGGAGAAGGGCCTTGGTCAGGGAGGTGACCAAGAACCTGATGGTCACTCTGACAGCGCTCCAGAGTTCCTCTGTGGAAATGGGAGAACCTTCCAGAAGGACAACCATCTCTGCGGCACTCCACCAATCAGGCCTTTATGGTAGAGTGAACAGACGGAAGCCACTCCTCAGTAAAAGGCACATGACAGACCTCTTGGAGTTTGCCAAAAGGCACCTAAAGGACTCTCAGACCATGAGAAACAAGATTCTCTGGTCTGATGAAACCAAGATTGAACTCTTTGGCCTGAATGCCAAGCGTCACGTCTGGAAGAAACCTGGCACCATCCCTACGGTGAAGCATGGTGGTGGCAGCATCATGCTGTGGGGGATGTTTTTCAGCGGCAGGGACTGGGAGACTAGTCAGGATCGAGGGAAAGATGAACGGAGCAAAGTACAGAGATATCCTTGATAAAAACCTGCTCCAGAGCACTCAGGACCTCAGACTGGGGCGAAGGTTTACCTTCCAACAGGACAACGACCCTAAGCACACAGCCAAGACAACGCAGGAGTGGCTTCGGGACAAGTCTCTGAATGTCCTTGAATGGCCCAGCCAGAGCCCGGACTTGAACCCAATCAAACATCTCTGGAGAGACCTGAAAATAGCTGTGCAGCGACGCTCCCCATCCAACCTGACAGAGCTTGAGAGGATCTGCAAAGAAGAATGGGAGAAACTCCCCAAATACAGGTGTGCCAAGCTTGTAGCGTCATACCCTAGAAGACTTCAGGCTGTAATCGCTGCCAAAGGTGCTTCAACAAAGTACTGAAGAAAGGGTCTGAATACTTATGTAAATGTAATATTTCCATTTTTTATTTTTAATACATTTGCAAAAAAATCTAAAACCCTGTTTTTGCTTTGTCATTATGAGGTATTGTGTGTAGATTAATGAGGGGGAAAAAACAATTTAATCAATTTTAGAATAAGGCTGTAACGTAACAAAATGTGGAAAAAGTCAAGGGGTCTGAAGACTTTCCAAATGCACTGTATGCATCAACACTCTGTGCCAGGTGGGGTAATGAGGGTGCTTACAAGGTCATGTTCCCCCCCAAGGCGTTTGTTAAAGTCCTTCTCCAGCAGGCCCTGCAGCAGAGACCGGGCAGACTGGGACACACTTCTACGGAGCTGCAGGGGGGCGTGAAGGATGTTCTCAAACATCTCAGCCTTACTGTGACTGTAGAACGGGGGCTGAGGAAGAGAGAGAGAGAGAGAGAGAGAGAGAGAGAGAGAGAGAGAGGAGAGAGAGAGAGAGAGAGAGAGAGAGAGAGAGAGAGAGAGAGAGAGAGAGAGAGAGAGAGAGAGAGAGAGAGAGAGAGAGAGAGAGAGAGAGAGAGAGAGAGAGAGAGAGAGAGAGAGAGAGAGAGAGAGAGAGAGAGAGAGAGAGAGAGAGAGAGAGAGAGAGAGAGAGAGAGAGAGAGAGAGAGAGAGAGAGAGAGAGAGAGAGAGGGGGAGAGAGGAGAGAGAGAGGGAGAGAGGAGAGAGGAGAGAGGAGAGAGGGAGCCAGATAAGTGTGCAGTGATGGAATATGCTAGTTGCAAAGTAGCTGAAACATACAGAGAAACACCCTCACCAGTCCATGAAGCATCTCATAAAGCACACTCCCCAGCCCCCACCAGTCCACGGCTGCACTGTAGGCGTGGCCTAACAGCACCTCTGGCGCCAGATACTCTGGGGTTCCACAGAACGTTTGCATAGTTCCACCCACAGACACGCCCTCTTTACACAGCCCGAAATCCGTCACAACCACATGTCCTCCACTGTCCAATAGGATGTTCTCTGGCTTCAGGTCTCTAAGGGGGGGTACCGAGAGTTAAATCACTGTGAGAAAAACGCTCTCTCTCTCAGTGTGTGTGTGTGTGTGTGCGCGCACCTGTAGACTATGTTGAGGGAGTGGAGGTAGCCCAGGGCTGAGGCCATCTCAGCAGAGTAGAATGTTGCTCTGGGCTCCGGGAAGGCACCCTCCCTCTGGAGATGGTAGAACAAGTCTCCTCCATTGATGTAGTCCAGTACGAAGTAGAGAGTGTGAGAGGTCTGGAAGGAGAAGTGGAGCCCCACCAGGAACGGATGCTGCAGTCCCTTCAGCAGCACACTCCTCTCTACCATCACATGTCTCTGCTGGAAGGAGAGAGAGAGACAGAGGGATAGAAAGAATGGAATGGAAATAGAACAGAATGGAATGGAAATAGAACCGAATGGAATGGAAATAGAACAGAATGGAATGGAAATAGAACAGAATGGAATGGAAATAGAACAGAATGGAATGGAAATAGAATAGAATGGAATGGAATTAAAACAGAATGGAATGGAAATAGAACAGAATGGAATGGAAATAGAGCAGAATGGAATGGAAATAGAACAGAATGGAATGGAAATAGAACAGAATGGAATGGAAATAGAACAGAATGGAATGGAAATAGAATAGAATGGAATGGAAATAGAACAGAATGGAATGGAAATAGAACAGAATGGAATGGAAATAGAATGGAATAGAATGGAATGGAATGGAAATAGAATGGAATGGAAATAGAACAGAATGGAATGGAAATAGAACAGAATGGAATGGAAATAGAATGGAATGGAATGGAAATAGAACAGAATGGAATGGAAATAGAACAGAATGGAATGGAAATAGAATGGAATGGAATGGAAATAGAACAGAATGGAATGGAAATAGAACAGAATGATAGATACCTCTTTCTTCCTCAATATGACCTGTTTCTGTAGAACCTTGACAGCGTAGAAACTTCCACTCTGTCTGTGTCTCGCTAACACCACCTGCAACAAGATAAATACATCACCAACACAAAAACACACACTGGCCTACTCATACACACACACACACACACACATAAAGGGACACGCACACTTGCTCCCACCTTCCCAAAGCTTCCTTTGCCGATGACCTTCAGGAAGTGGAAATCAGAAGGCTTCACCCTGGTAAACATGACAACAGAGAAGCATGAGTGACAGGTCTGATGATTTCCACTGGTTAAGGGCAACTCGAGGAAAAACTCCTGGCCATAAGTATGGGTACTCACTGAGTCTCATTCTCCAGCAAACTTGGCAGACGCTGTTAGAGAGAAAAGGGAGGGGGGGGCAGGGTTAGATTTGGGTCAGACAGAGATTATATACTGTAGATGGGTCCTAGGTCACCTGGCTGTATGCCTATAAATACTCACCGATGTTCCACCCTCGCTCTCCTCTCTTTCTCTCTCTTCTCTCTCCTCCCTGTCTTCTCTCACCTCCCTGTCTTCTCTCTCCTCCCTGTCTTCTCTCTCCTCCCTGTCTTCTCTCTCCTCCCTGGCTTCTCTCTCCTCCCTGGCTTCTCTCTCCTCCCTGTCTTCTCTCTCCTCCCTGTCTTCTCTCTCCTCCCTGTCTTCTCTCTCCTCCCTGTCTTCTCTCTCCTCCCTGTCTTCTCTCTCCTCCCTGGCTTCTCTCTCCTCCCTGTCTTCTCTCTCCTCCCTGTCTTCTCTCTCCTCCCTGTCTTCTCTCTCCTCCCTGTCTTCTCTCTCCTCCCTGGCTTCTCTCTCCTCCCTGGCTTCTCTCTCCTCTTCTCTCTCCTCTCTCAGGCTCTCCTGCAGCAGGATGGTCTGGGTGTCCAGGCTTTACAGAGACAACATGGACAGTGTTAGGCCTATGTGTGTCTCTGTGTTAATTATAACATAATACATTATGTTATATCATCAACATGGAGTACAATCATTACTACAATATGAAGGAAGTTGTGACTTACTGCTGAAAGATTTGGTGGTCGGACACCAGTTTGTGAATGAAGTTGCTGAAGCCCCCTTTCTTCCCTTCAAGCAGAGCTGAAACACAGGAGAGGGTTCTTACATAAGACTATGTCAGTATCAATATCAGTAGGTTCAAAGTGTCAATATAACTAACCTCACTATAAAGGACAATCTAATGAAAAACATGATGTAAGACATCAAGGGCGTCATACATGCAAGTCAATGACATTAACAATGTGTTATACACTATACACTACCAGTCAAAGGTTTGGACACACCTACTCATTCAAGGGTTTTTCTTTATTTTTACTATTTTTTACATTGTAGAATAATAGTAAAGACATCAAAACTTTGTAATAACACATATGGAATCTATATATAGATTTGAGATTTGAGATTCTTCAAATAGCCACCCTTTGCCTTGAAGAAAGCTTTGCACACTCTTGGCATTCTCTCAACCAGCTTCATGAGGTAGTCACCTGGAATGCATTTCAATTAACAGGTGTGCCTTCTTAAAAGTTAATTTGTGGAATTAATTTCCTTCTTGATGCGTTTGAGCCAATCAGTTGTGTTGTGACAAGGAAGGGGGGGTATACAGAAGATAGCCCTATTTGGTAAAATACCAAGTCCATATTATGGCAAGAACAGCTCAAATAAGCAAAGAGAAACAACAGTCCATCATTACTTTAAGACATGAAGGTCAGTCAATCTGGAACATTTCAAGAACTTTGAAAGTTTCTTCAAGTGCAGTCGCAAAAACCATCAAGCGTTATGATGAAACTGGCTCTCATGAGGACCGCCACAGGAATGGAAGACCCAGAGTTACCTTTGCTGCAGAGGATAAGTTCATTAGAGTTACCAGCCTCAGAAATTGCAGCCCAAATAAATGCTTCACAGAGTTCAAGTAACAGACACATCTCAACATCAACTGTTCAGAGGGGACTGTGTGAATCAGGCCTTCATGGTCTAATTGCTGCAAAGAAACCACTACTAAAGGACACCAATAAGAAGAAGAGACCTGCTTGGGCCAAGAAACACGAGCAATGGACATTAGACCGGTGGAAATGTGTCCTTTGGTCTGGAGTCCAAATTTGAGATTTTTGGTTCAAACCGCCATGTCTTTGTGAGACGCGGTGTGGGTGAACGGATGTTCTCCGCATGTGTAGTTCCCACCGTAAAGCATGGAGGAGGAGGTGTTATAGTGTGGAGGTACTTTGCTGGTGTCACCATCTGTGATTTATTTAGAATTTAACGCATACTTAACCAGCATGGCTACCACAGCATTCTGCAGCGATACGCCATCCATCTGGTTTGGGATTAGTGGGACTATCATTTGTTTTTCAACAGGACAATGACCCAACACACCTCCAGGCTGTGTAAGGGCTATTTTACCAAGAAGGAGAGTGATGGAGTGCTGCATCAGATGACCTGGCCTCCACAATCTGACCTCAACCCAATTGAGATGGTTTGGGATGAGTCGGATGGCAGAGTGAAGGAAAAGCAGCCAACAAGTGCTCAGCATATGTGGGAACTCCTTCAAGACTGTTGGAAAAGCATTCCAGGTGAAGCTGGTTGAGAGAATGCCAAGAGTGTGCAAAGCTGTCATCAAGGCAAAGGGTGGCTATTTGAAGAATCTCAAATATATTATGATTTGTTTAACACTTTTTTGGTTCCTACATGATTCCATATGTGTTATTTCATTGTTTTGATGTCTTCACTATTATTCTACAATGTAAAAAATAGTAAAAATAAAGAAAAACCCTTGAATGAGTAGGTGTGTCCAAACCTTTGACTGGTACAGTATATACAAAAGTATGTGGACACCCCTTCAAATTAGTGGATTCGGCTATTTCAGCCACACCCGTTGCTGACAGGTGTATAAAATCGAGCACACAGTCATGCAATCTCCATAGACAAACATTGGCAGTAGAATGGCCTTACTGAAGAGCTCAGTGACTTTCAACGTGGCACCGTCATAGGATGCCACCTTTCCAACAAGTCAGTTCGTCAAATTTCTGCCCTGCTAGAGCTGCCCGGTCAACTGTAAGTGCTGTTATTGTGAAGTGTCTAGGGGCATCAACGGCTCAGCCGCGAAGTGGTAGGCCACACAAGCTCACAGAACGGGACCACCGAGTGCTGAAGTGCGTAGCGCGTAAAAATCATATGTCCTTGGTTGCAACACTCACTACAGAGTTCCAAACTGCCTCTGGAAGCAACGTCAGCACAATAACTTTTAGTCGGGAGCTTAATGAAATGGGTTTCCATGGCCGAGCAGCCGCACACAAGCCTAAGATCACCATGCGCAATGTCAAGCGTCGGCTGGAGTGGTGTAAAGCTCGCCACCATTTGACTCTGGAGCAGTGGAAACGCATTCTCTGGAGTGATGAATCACGCTTCACCATCTGGCAGTGCGACGGACAAATCTGGGTTTGGCAGATGCCAGGGGAACACTACCTGCTCCAATGCATAGTGTCAACTGTAAAGTTTGGTGGAGGAGGAATAATGGTCTGGGGCTGTTTTTCATGGTTCGGGCTAGGCCCCTTAGCTCTAGTGAAGGGAAATCTTAACGCTACAGCATACAATTACATTCTAGACGATTCTGTGCTTCCAACTTTGTGGCAACAGTTTGGGGAAAGCCCTATTCCTGTTTCAGCATGATAATGCCCTGTGCACAAAGTGAGGTCCATACAGTAATGGTATGTCGAGATCGGTGTGGAAGAACTTGACTGGCCTGAACAGAGCCCTGACCTCAACCCCATCGAACACCTTTGGGATGAATTAGAACGCTGAATGCGAGCCAGGCCTAATCGCCCAACATCAGTGCCCGACCTCACTAATGCTCTTGTGGCTGAATGGAAGCAAGTCCCAGCAGCAATGTTCCAACATCTAGTGGAAAGCCTTCCCAGAAAAGTGGAGGCTGTTATAGCAGCAAAGGGGGGATCAACTCCATATTAATGCCGATGATTTTGGAATTAGATGTTCGAGAAGCAGGTGTCCACATACTTTGGTAATATAGTGTAACTGTTATTGACAATACGTTATAGACAATGCGTTATAACCCAATAATAACGGATTATAGCAGTTGGCGAGAAAAGGTGTTAGGCCACCGAGCATTTAAACACTAGAATCTGAAAACACATAGTTGTAACTACATTAATAGAATCCCACAGAATGTCAAACTTACCAGTAAAAAATGACACAAGCCCTTTCATTTTGGCATAGGACATTCTGTGCCTTGGCTGCGTAACTCCCATCTGGATGAAATAATAAAGTCCGGTAAAAGGAGTGAACAAACTGCGAGAGAAGAAATAAAGGCTGGTAGGGGTCCGAGATGTTCTTCAACTCCGGTGGCTGCGGTCTGAACCGGTTGAGAGTTCAGCACCACTGACAGCACGCGCTCGGCAGGCAGGCTATTTACAACAACCCCACGCGCTCTCCCGTCAAAAGACCTCTCTGACGTAGGCCTAATTGAATCCAAGGCACCACCATAGGCTACATTATTGTGTGGGCATTGGGCTCAAGTCACTCATCTACGAAATCCTGAACGGGCTCCCGCGCGCCCCGGGTGTAGTGTCGAATCAATGCTCTTATCAATGGAAAACCTTCTGAAATGTTCTACGAGCTCTGTATGGACAGACACTGTGCTACTGCTTTGGGGAATGTGTGTGTGTGTGTGTTTGTGTAGTAGCTGCTTTGATTCCTCTAAAAGGCCCTATATCCTGATAAATGAACTCTGAATGCAGAACACACAGAGGGGAGATCAATACTGACCGATAGTTTCCACTGACCGTTCTGAAAGACAGACGAAATAGAGCAAAAGAGACAAGGAGAGACAAATACACATAATGAGTCACAGCAGGGGCTGTATGGTAAGAGTCAGACCATGCTATTTTCCAAACTAATGCAGGAAGGTCAGAGGTCATCTGCTTTGGTCCAGATACAGGTAAACTCTGTTCAGAGTCACTACAGAGTCCACCTGTCTGAGGAATGGAAAGGGGGATACAGGGAAAGACTACTGTAGATTTACCACACCAACATTGACCTGATCTATGACCTCTGACATTTAACCTTCCTCTCATTGGACATTTAGAGAACACAGGCTTGCGCGCACACACACACACACTGACAGGTCTGTATTCTGTGTGTGCCAAAGAGTGTATCAATATTACAACTAATCATGTAATTCATTACATAATATGAGTTTTTTCCCAAAACGCTATATATCCATTTTCAGAAATGTTGGTAAATTAGCTTTTATTGTTTAAAGAACTTATGAAAGATATTGGTGTTATTTCACTATCTAATTATGGCATGGGCTTCTTCAATGACAGACAAGTATTTGTTTGAAATCTAGCACTTGATAGTTTCATTTCATAGAGACAAATAATCATGTTTTTTTGCAAAATGCTATACATCCACCTCACTCTCAGAGAAATAAGTAGTACTGCTAGGTTTTACACAGTCAAATGTAACAAATAACTACATTTTTAATAAAGAACTGTACAAATGATACATTTGTGACATAAATATATATTTTTTATTTTATTTTTTATGAATCAATAAAGTAATATGAGATCTGAATGTAAAACATTTACATTTTACATTTGAGTAATTTAGCAGATGCTCTTATCCAGAGCGACTACAGTGCATTCATCTTAAGATAGTTAGGTGAGACAACCACATATCACAGTAAAATATACAGGATACCAACATTCCATTCCAGCTAAACAATGGATATATACTGTATAGCGTTTTGCAAATAAAACACATTTTAATACACACCTACAATCTATGAATAAAAAAAACTGAGAACAGTAATATTTTACACACACACGAAAAACCATGTGAAAAATGTATGGAGATAGCATTTTGGAAGTAACCTCTTCATATGTAACCAGAAAGAGAACATTCTCCCGAATCAGACACCATCTAGTCAATACGTTCACACCGTCCTAACGAGAAAGTACATACATGTTGCCCTAATGAAACAGACAAATGGGAACATGCACTGCTCCAACGAAGACAACACTGTCACGGTTTCAGCCGAGGCTGCTCCTCCTCCTTGCTCGGGCAGGCTTCGGCGGTCGTCGTCCCCGGAGTACTAGCTACCACTGTTGTATGTTATCGATGTTTGTTTGGTTTTGTCTTTATTGTACACCTGTTTCCGTTTGGGTTAATGATGTCCCCTATAAGTTTCTCGTATTGTTAGTCGTGTGTTGTGTGTTATTGTTCGCCTGTCATTTGGTGCTGCTCGTATTTTCGTATGTTGTTTATTCTGGTCCGTCGCACTGTTTGTTTCGTGCGCCTAGGATTAGTGTTTTACGCACTGCTGCGTATCGTTCACCTCCTGTTTTGTTGAGGCCCAGTGTCTTGTTTAATTTTTGTGCAGTAAAGTCGGTTGACTTAGCTTCTGTGTCCTGCGTGTGACTCCTCCACCACATCCACATCAGCCGGTTCTGACAGAATAACACACCTTTATGGAGTCAGCAGGAGCAGCAGCAGCGCACGAGTCGATGGAGGAGCGCGTCCGCGGGCAGGACGAGAGGATACAACAACTCGGGGTCGCCCTGCAGGACGTGATCAACACTCTACACCGATGGGATACCAGAGGGGTACCCACACCTCCACCTACCGTACCTCCACCATCGGCCAGTCCGGCCATCCAAGCTCCGGAATCCAGGGGAATTCGGCTCTCGCTCCCGAGGGCGTATGATGGCACCGCAGCCGGGTGTCAGGGGTTCCTTCTGCAGGTGGAGCTCTACCTGGCCACCGTACACCCGGCGCCCTCGGGACACGAGAGCGTTTCCGCCCTCATCTCCTGTCTCACCGGCAAGGCGTTGGAGTGGGCCAACGCTGAATGGAGGGGGATAGACGCCGCCACCATCACCTACGCGGAATTCTTCCGCCGCTTCAGGGCCGTGTTCGACCATCCACCTGAGGGGAAAGCAGCGGGGGAGCGTCTATTCTACCTCCGACAGGGGAAGAGGAGCGCACAGGAGTTCGCCCTGGAATTCCGGACCCTAGCGGCGGATGCAGGGTGGAATGAGCGGGCCCTCATCGACCACTACCGTTGTAGTCTACGGGAGGACGTCCGTCGAGAGCTGGCCTGCAGGGATACCAACCTCACGTTCGACCAGCTGGTGGACATGTCCATCCGGCTGGACACCCTGCTGGCCACCCGCGGACGTTCCGAGTGGGGTTCGTCCATTCCACCCTCCAGCACCTCCGAGCCGAGCCCAATGGAGCTCGGGGGTGCTGGCGCTAGAGAGAGGAGGAGGAGGAGCCCGAGGGGGGCCGTCCCCTGCACCAACTGTGGCCGTGGAGGGCACACCGCGGCTAGGTGCTGGGGAGGGTCTCCTAAGGGAGAGGACAACAGGCCACGCACTGGGGAGCCCTTCCAGGTGAGTAGGCGTCCCACTTACCCAGAGCACTCTGTTGTGCACTTCTGTATACCTGTAAGATTTCCACAGGTTGCACCTCATTCCCAGCATAAGGCGCTAGTAGATTCAGGCGCAGCTGGGAATTTTGTTGATCTGAAATTTTGTTTAGAGTTAGGGATTCCCCTCCTTCCTGTTGACTCCCCATTTCCCGTTCATGCACTAGATAGCCGTCCGTTGGGATCGGGATTGATTAGGGAGGTCACAGCGCCACTTAGGATGTGTACGCAGGGGGGTCATGAGGAAACTATTCAGCTATATCTGATCGACTCTCCTGCGTATCCGGTGGTGCTGGGAATTCCCTGGTTGAGTACCCATAATCCTTCCATTTCGTGGCAACAGAGAGCTCTTAAGGAGTGGTCTGCCCAGTGTGAGGGGCGGTGTCTAGGTGTTTCCGTGGGGGCGACCTCGGTGGAGAGTCCAAACCAGGGGCCCGCAATGCACATTCCCCCTGAGTATGAGGATTTGGCACTTGTGTTCAGTAAATCGAGGGCGGCGCAGTTGCCTCCTCATAGACAGGGGGATTGTGCGATAGACCTCCAGGCAGGAGCAGCGCTTCCGCGGAGCCACGTGTATCCTCTGTCTCAAGAGGAGAAGAGGGCTATGGAGACTTACATAGCCGAATCTCTGAGACAAGGATACATACGGCCCTCCACTTCCACTGCGTCCTCTAGCTTCTTTTTTGTGAAGAAAAAGGATGGAGGGTTGTGCCCGTGCATTGATTACCGTAGTCTCAATCAGATCACTGTGAAATACAGTTATCCACTCCCTCTGATTGCGACTATGACGGAGTCATTGCACAGAGCGCGTTTCTTCACAAAACTGGATCTCAGGAGCGCGTATAACTTGGTGCGCATTAGGGGGGGCGATGAATGGAAGACAGCATTTAGTACCACCTCGGGTCATTACGAGTATCTCGTCATGCCATACGGGTTGATGAATGCTCCTTCAGTCTTCCAATCCTTCGTGGATGAGATCTTCCGGGACATGCAGGGGCAGGGTGTGGTCGTGTACATAGATGACATTCTGGTGTACTCTTCTACCCGAGCCGAGCATGTAGCCCTGGTGCGCCGAGTGTTGAGGAGGCTGTTGGAGCACGACCTGTATGTCAAGGCAGAGAAATGTCTGTTTTTCCAGGAGTCTGTCTCCTTTCTGGGTTATCAGTTGTCCGCGTCAGGGGTGAAGATGGAGGTGGACCGTGTGTCAGCCGTGCGTAATTGGCAAACCCCAACCACGGTTAAAGAGGTGCAGCAGTTTTTGGGGTTTGCAAATTACTACCGGAGGTTTATCCGGGGTTTTGGACAGGTGGCAGCTCCCATAACGTCCCTTTTGAAGGGGGGTCCAGTGCGTTTGCAGTGGTCAGCCGAGGCAGACAGGGCTTTTGGGAGACTGAAGGATCTGTTTACTTCGGCTCCGGTGCTGGCGCATCCGGATCCCGCTTTTCAGGTGGAGGTGGACGCGTCAGAGGCCGGTATTGGGGCCGTACTATCGCAACGGTCCGGCACGCCACCTAAAATCCGCCCCTGTGCTTTTTACTCTAAGAAGCTGAGCCCGGCGGAGCAAAATTATGACGTAGGGGACAGGGAGCTGTTAGCCGTGGTACAGGCCCTAAAGGTGTGGAGGCATTGGCTTGAGGGGGCTCAACACCCTTTTCTCATTTTGACTGACCACCGTAACCTGGAGTACATCCGGGCAGCTAGGAGATTGAACCCTCGTCAGGCGCGGTGGAACATGTTTCTGGCCCGGTTCGTATTTAAAATCACGTACATCCCTGGGTCCCAGAACGGTAAGGCAGACGCCCTGTCCCGGCGGTATGACACAGAGGAGAGGTCCGTTGAGCCTACTCCCATACTGCCGGAGTCGTGTCTGGTGGCACCGGTAGTGTGGGAGGTCGATGCGGAAATCGAGCGGGCGTTGCGTACCGACCCTAGCCCTCCACAGTGTCCTGTGGGTCGGACGTACATTCCGCTCGAGGTTCGGGATCGACTGATTTACTGGGCTCACACGTCACCCTCCTCTGGACATCCAGGTATTGGCCGGACAGTGCACTGCCTTAGCGCTAAGTACTGGTGGCCAACGTTAGCCAGGGATGTGAGGGTTTATGTCTCCTCCTGCTCGGTGTGCGCCCAGTGTTAGGCGCCCAGACACCTGCCCAGGGGTAAGTTACAACCCCTGCCCGTTCCACAACGACCCTGGTCTCACCTCTCGGTGGATTTCGTCACAGACCTTCCCCCCTCGCAGGGGAGTACCACTATACTGGTCGTTGTGGATCGGTTCTCTAAGGCCTGTCGTCTCCTCCCAATGCCGGGTCTCCCTACTGCCCTACAGACCGCTGAGGCACTATTCACCCACGTCTTTCGGCACTACGGGGTACCCGAGGATATAGTGTCTGATCGAGGTCCCCAGTTCACCTCCAGAGTCTGAAGGGCGTTCATGGAACGCTTGGGGGTCTCGGTAAGCCTTACCTCGGGTTACCACCCGGAGAGCAATGGGCAGGTAGAACGTGTGAACCAGGATGTGGGTAGGTTTCTGAGATCGTATTGCCAGGGCCGGCCGGAGGAGTGGGCGAGGTATGTTCCCTGGGCAGAGATGGCCCAGAACTCTCTCCGCCACTCCTCCACCAACCTAACCCCTTTCCAATGTGTGTTAGGGTACCAGCCGGTTCTGGCACCGTGGCATCAGAGCCAGATCGAGGCCCCTGCGGTGGATGAGTGGGTACAGCGCTCGGAGGAGACGTGGAACGCTGCACACGTCCATCTGCAGCGGGCCATCCGTCGACAAAAGGCGAGCGCCGATCTCCACCGCAGTGAGGGGCCGGTGTACGCACCTGGAGATCGAGTCTGGCTCTCGACCAGAAACCTACCCCTCCGCCTGCCCTGCCGGAAGCTGGGTCGGCGGTTTGTGGGGCCTTTTAAAGTCATGAGGAGATTGAACGAGGTGTGTTACAGGTTACAACTGCCTAATGATTATCGCATTAACCCCTCGTTCCATGTGTCTCTTCTCAGGCCGGTGGTAGCTGGTCCACTCCAGGAAGGTGAGATAGGAGAGACTCCTCCGCCCCCACTGGACATCGAGGGGGCTCCGGCGTACACAGTTCGGGCCATCTTGGACTCGAGACGTCGGATGGGGGGTCTCCAATATCTCGTGGAGTGGGAGGGGTACGGCCCGGAGGAACGGTGCTGGGTGCCGAGGAGGGACATCCTAGACCCGTCTCTCCTGACAGAGTTCCACCGTGGTCACCCCACGCTCCCTGCTCCGCGTCCTCCTGGTCGTCCCCGAGGCCGGGGTCGGCGCACGGCTGGAGCCGCGCGTCAAGGGGGGGGTACTGTCATGGTTTCGGCCGAGGCTGCTCGTCCTCCTTGCTCGGGCAGGCTTCGGCGGTCGTCGTCCCCGGAGTACTAGCTACCACCGTTGTATGTTATCGATGTTTGTTTGGTTTTGTCTTTATTGTACACCTGTTTCCGTTTAGGTTAATGATGTCCCCTATAAGTTTCTCGTATTGTTAGTCGTGTGTTGTGTGTTATTGTTCGCCTGTCATTTGGTGCTGCTCGTATTTTCGTATGTTGTTTATTCTGGTCCGTCGCACTGTTTGTTTCGTGCGCCTAGGATTAGTGTTTTACGCACTGCTGCGTATCGTTCGCCTCCTGTTTTGTTGAGGCCCAGTGTCTTGTTTAATTTTTGTGCAGTAAAGTTGGTTGACTTAGCTTCTGTGTCCTGCGTGTGACTCATTACATTTACATTTACGTCATTTAGCAGACGCTCTTATCCAGAGCGACTTACAAATTGGTGCATTCACCCTATAGCCAGTGGGATAACCACTTTACAATATGTTTTTTTATTTTTTTATTTATTATTATTATTATTTTTTTGGGGGGTAGAAGGATTACTTTATCCTATCCCAGGTATTCCTTAAAGAGGTGGGGTTTCAAATGTCTCCGGAAGGTGGTGAGTGACTCCGCTGTCCTGGCGTCGTGAGGGAGCTTGTTCCACCATTGGGGTGCCAGAGCAGCGAACAGTTTTGACTGGGCTGAGCGGGAACTATGCTTCCGCAGAGGAAAGGGAGCCAGCAGGCCAGAGGTAGATGAACGCAATGCCCTCGTTTGGGTGTAGGGACTGATCAGAGCCTGAAGGTACAGAGGTGCCGATCCCCTCACAGCTCCATAGGCAAAAACCATGGTCTTGTAACAGATGCGAGCTTCAACTGGAAGCCAGTGGAGTGTGCGGAGGAGCGGGGTGACGTGAGAGAACTTGGGAAGGTTGAACACCAGACGGGCTGCGGCATTCTGGATGAGTTGTAGGGGTTTAATGGCACAGGCAGGGAGCCCAGCCAACAGCGAGTTGCAGTAATCCAGACGGGAGATGACAAGTGCCTGGATTAGGACCTGTGCCGCTTCCTGTGTAAGGCAGGGTCGTACTCTCCGAATGTTGTAGAGCATGAACCTGCAGGATCGGGTCACCGCCTTGATGTTAGCGGAGAACGACAGGGTGTTGTCCAGGGTCACGCCAAGGCTCTTCGCACTCTGGGAGGAGGACACAACGGAGTTGTCAACCGTGATGGCGAGATCATGGAACGGGCAGTCCTTCCCCGGGAGGAAGAGCAGCTCCGTCTTGCCAGGGTTCAGCTTGAGGTGGTGATCCGTCATCCATACTGATATGTCTGCCAGACATGCAGAGATGCGATTTGCCACCTGGTTATCAGAAGGGGGAAAGGAGAAGAGGAGAAGATTAGTTGTGTATCGTCAGCGTAGCAATGATAGGAGAGGCCATGTGAGGATATGACAGAGCCAAGTGACTTGGTGTATAGGGAGAATAGGAGAGGGCCTAGAACTGAGCCCTGGGGGACACCAGTGGTGAGAGCACGTGGTGCGGAGACAGCTTCTCGCCACGCCACTTGGTAGGAGCGACCGGTCAGGTAGGACGCAATCCAGGAGTGAGCCGCGCCGGAGATGCCCAGCTCGGAGAGGGTGGAGAGGAGGATCTGATGGTTCACAGTATCAAAGGCAGCAGACAGGTCTAGAAGGACAAGAGCAGAGGAGAGAGAGTTAGCTTTAGCAGTGCGGAGAGCCTCCGTGACACAGAGAAGAGCAGTCTCAGTTGAATGACCAGTCCTGAAACCTGACTGGTTTGGATCAAGAAGGTCATTCTGAGAGAGATAGCAAGAGAGTTGGCTAAAGACGGCACGCTCAATAGTTTTGGAAAGAAAAGAAAGAAGGGATACTGGTCTGTAGTTGTTGACATCAGTGGGATCGAGTGTTGGTTTTTTGAGAAGGGGTGCAACTCTCGCTCTCTTGAAGACGGAAGGGACATAGCCAGCGGTCAAGGATGAGTTGATCAGCGAGGTGAGGTAGGGGAGAAGGTCACCGGAGATGGTCTGGAGAAGAGAGGAGGGGATGGGGTCAAGCGGGCAGGTTGTTGGGCGGCCTGCAGTCACAAGTCGCAGGATTTTATCTGGAGAGAGAGGGAGAAAGAAGTCAAAGCATAGGGTAGGGCAGTGTGAGTAGGACCAGCAGTGTCATTAGACTTAACAAACGAGGATCGGATGTCGTCAACCTTCTTTTCAAAGTGGTTGACGAAGTCATCCACAGAGAGAGAGGGGGGGGATTCAGCAGGGAGGAGAATGTGGCAAATAGCTTCCTAGGGTTAGAGGCAGATGCTTGGAATTTAGAGTGGTAGAAAGTGGCCTTAGCAGCAGAAACAGATGAAGAAAATGTAGAGAGGAGGGAGGAAAAGATGCCAGGTCGGCAGGTAGTTTAGTTTTCTTCCATTTCCGCTCCGCTGCCCGGAGCTCTGTTCTGTGAGCTCGCAATGAGTCATCAAGCCACGGAGCTGGAGGGGAGGACCGAGCCGGCCGGGAGGATAGGGGACACAGAGAGTCAAAGGATGCAGAAAGGGAGGAGAGGAGGGTTGAGGAGGCAGAATCAGGAGATTGGAGGGAGAAGGATTGAGCAGAGGGAAGAGATGATAGGATGGAAGAGGAGAGAGTAGTGGGAGAGAGAGAGCGAAGGTTGCGGCGGCACATTACCATCTGTGTAGGGGCAGAGTGAGTAGTGTTGGAGGAGAGCGAGAGAGAAAAGGAAACAAAGTAGTGGTCGGAGACATGGAGGGGAGTTGCAGTGAGATTAGTAGAAGAGCAGCATCTAGTAAAGATGAGGTCAAGCGTATTGCCTGCCTTGTGAGTAGGGGGACGGTGAGAGGGTGAGGTCAAAAGAGGAGAGGAGGGAAAGAAGGAGGCAGAGAGAAATGAGTCAAATGTAGACGTAGGGGAGGTTGAAATCCCCCAAAACTGTGAGGGGTGAGCCATCCTCAGGAAAGGAACTTATCAAGGCGTCAAGCTCATTGATGAACTCTCCAAGGGAACCTGGAGGGCGATAGATGACAAGGATATTAAGCTTAAATGGGCTAGTGACTGTGACAGCATGGAATTCAAATGAGGAGATAGACAGATGGGTTAGGGGAACAATTTAGAATGTCCACTTGGGAGAGATGAGGATTCCTGTGCCACCACCCCTCTGACCAGATGTCTCGGGGTATGCGAGAACACATGGTCAGACGAGGAGAGAGCAGTAGGAGTAGCAGTGTTTTCAGTGGTAATCCATGTTTCCGTCAGCGCCAGGAAGTCGAGGGACTGGAGGTTAGCATAGGCTGGGATGAAGTCAGCTTTGTTGGCAGCAGAACGGCAGTTCCAGAGGCTGCCTGAGACCTGGAACTCCAGGTGTGGGGTGCGTGCAGGGACCACCAGGTTAGAGAGGCAGCAGCCACGCGGTGTGAGGCGTTTGTGTAGCCTGTGCGGAGAGGAGAGAACAGGGATAGGCAGAGGCATAGTTGACAGGCTGTAGCAAATGGCTACAATAATGCAGAGGAGATCGGAATGAAATGAACTAAACATCTGGGAAAGGAGAGAGTAGGGCCTCCCTCACCAAAACTTCCACCTCAGAAACTATAATTGTTTCACTGAACCACCCGAACAAAAACTCTCCCAACTTCCACTTTTAGAAATTAGAATTGTTGTGAACTACAGCGGTTCAATGTTTCAAGGAATAGACTCAACTTACTTTATTCAGCTAGCTAACTATGACACCATAGCTAACTAGCATGCTAGCATCCAATAACACACAGTTTAGCACCAATACTTGGTTACAACAAACTACCAATAGTGTGTTAACACACTAAACAGATAATTCGTGTCCGTGTCTAGTTCCTTTCATAACGCAGCAATAATTAAACGTTGGCTAGCTAGCACAAATATATTGTATTTAGCTGCTACAGTACAGTTAGCTGGTCGTGTTGGCTAGCTAGCAATGGCTACTGTGTTGACTTTGTTTGAAAAACGGCTAGCTAGCTAGCTTCGTGCTACACCCGGCACTGCCGAAAACAATGCTAACCTACAATAACTACCCACAACAGCCCACGATGCCTAACTATGACGCCATAGCTAACTAGCATGCTAGCATCCAATAACACACAGTTTAGCACCAATACTTGGTTACAACAAACTACCAATAGTGTGTTAACACACTAAACAGATAATTCGTGTCCGTGTCTAGTTCCTTTCATAACGCAGCAAAAATTAAACGTTGGCTAGCTAGCACAAATATATTGTATTTAGCTGCTACAGTACAGTTAGCTGGTCGTGTTGGCTAGCTAGCAATGGCTACTGTGTTGACTTTGTTTGAAAAACAGCTAGCTAGCTAGCTTCGTGCTGCGGGCCTACCTACAATACCTAACTACAATCTAAATACATAATTAAGCCTTACTCGACAAAGCCCAAGCTATGTATAAAGCCAAACTTACCCGACGCCAGCTGACATTTGTCTTCTGCAATCAGTAGGTGTAATTAAGTACAGTAGCTACTAACTACCTAACGTTGATGCCTCAGATAATGAGGTTAGAAAAACGGCTGAATGGTAGGTAGCTAGCTGGCTTAATTACAGGTACTCTTAAGCGTGAAATAACATTGGAAACAACTATCCACCGTTGCTAAACATTACCAGTAGCTACCCGCTAGCTAGCTAGCCTCGTGCTTCGCCGGGCTCCGCCGTAAACAATACTTACCTACAATAATTACCTACAGAAACCTACAATAACTACCTAAATAAACTACCTACAATACCTAACTACAACTACCTACCTACAATCTAAATACATGGTTTAAGCTTTACTCAACACCATATAAGAAGCCAAGCTTACCTCCTGCTAGAGAAAACACAACCTCTCCCGACCTTCTCTACAGCACATACTCCTCGACCACATCCACATCAGCCGGTTCTGACAAACACCAACAACACACTCTGCCCATCACACAGAGGAAGACCATCAGAAAGAGAGAGATAGAGAGAGAGGCGTGGAGGGAGACCAAAATAAATGGAGAGAATTGAGATGGAAAAAGAGAGAGAAAGAGGGCTGAAGGTTAGACAGAGAGAGGATAAAAGGTGAAAAACAGAGAAACTAGTCGAAAGGAGTCAAGTATGCTGACCATTTCTTCTTCCTTTTTCTCTCCCCCTCTTTCTCTCTCCCTCTACCACTCTCTTTCTCTCTCTCTTTCGTTCGCTCTCTCTACCTTTCTCGCTCTCTCTCTCTACCACACTTTCTTTCTCTCTCTCTCTTTCTACCTCTCTTTATTTCTCTCCCCCTCTATCTCTCTACCACTCTCTTTCTTGCTCTCTTTCATTCTTTCTTTCTTTCTCTCTCGTCTCTATATTTGGAGCAGTGGAGTTCAGGGGACAGTCAGTGCTGTTGGGTCTTGGTTACTGCAGCAGTAAGGTGCCACTCAGAGAGAGAGGCAGAGGAAGTTATCCCACTTTATCACCCCACTGACAGAGAGAGATAGGTGGGGGTCACCCCACTAAGAGTCAGAGGAACCAGTCTTTGCTGGTTATAACTCCCCATCCCACATCTGACTCTGCATACCCTCTGACCCTGGTAACCTACTGGCACAGCAACTGGTGACACTACACACTGTAACACGTCCATAACCCTCCAACATTACCTCACAGAGAAGAAGCACTCTCTTTTGACGACACCACAATGGTCTCTCTCTGGATTGGGCAAAAGGGACACACTCACCCCCACCCACCTATCCCACTAACCCACTATTGGTTAGTGGAATAGAATCAGGTTTGTTAGTGCTGGGCTGGAACACAAGCCTGCTGCATACACTGTAGCTCTCTATCGCTGAATTGAAAATCCAATGCTGTCCATGGAGGGGAGTGAGCAAGTGTCCATGGAGGGGGTTTTAGCAAGTGTCCATGGAGGGGAGTGAGCAGGTGTCCATGAGGGGGTTTGAGCAAGTGTCCATGAGGGGGAGTGAGCAAGTGCCCATGAGGGGGAGTGAGCAAGTGTCCATGAGGGGGTTTGAGCAAGTATCCATGGAGGGGAGTGAGCAAGTGTCCATGAGGGGGTTTGAGCAAGTGTCCATGAGGGGGTGTGAGCACATGTACATGAGGGGGAGTGAGCAAGTTAACTTGAGGGGGAGTGATCAAGTGTCCATGGGGGGGAGGTGAGCAAGTGTCCATGAGGGGTTGTGAGCAAATGGTCAGGGTTGCCAGCCCTTTGCCTACCCTTGGGCCCTATAGCAGGGGTGTCCAACTGAATTCCTAGGGCAGGGGTGGGCAAAGTACAGGGGTGGGCAAAAAAAAAAGATGATTATGGGTTAAAACACTCCAGGCCACTCTTGAAAGTCTAAAACTAGACAGAAAGTATGTTGAAATTATAATGGACCTACAGTATATATTTTCAATTAACTGCCCCTTTTCTGGCCTGCAAATTGATTTTGACAAACAAATCGGTCTCCAAAAAATCTGTGCGGCCCTCTGTTGAATTTCAAAATCCCAATGTGGCCCTTGAGCCAAAAAGTTTGTCCACCCCTGTCCTAGGGGGACTAAGTGTATGCGGGTTTTTGCTCCTCCCTTGTACTTGATTGATCAATTAACGTCATTGATTAGTCAGGATCTCCCCTCACCTGGTTGTCTACACAAATTAATTGAACACGAATTGAAAGGAAAAAACTAAAACTTGACACCCTTGCCCTGCCTATAGGAACACCCGCTTCAGCAGTACCTCGTCTCCCCTGTAGATGGCAGCAGGACCCCAGAGAGGTTCAATGGGAGTAAATTACAGGCTGCGTCTCAGGCTGTTAGACAGGATTACAACATAAACTGTTAGGACACAGACAAGTGTATTGATAGTAATATGATTGTCTCGATCGGATAACAAAGTCACATTTTAATTGGGGATGTAATTAGACAGGTCTCATTACCTTCATCTGCACTGGTATGGAAATATCTGACTTTTTGGATGAGTACAGATGAACGAGGAATTGAGACAATGAGAGGGAGTCATTAGACTATTGAGATTAAGAAGAGGAGACAAGGAGATGTCGCTGCTTTAGGAGAGGAAGCGAGCCCCTGACTGGACAGTTGATGAGGCTCCTCAAGACAGGACATGTGGAAGCTATGCAGAGGCACCATTCGTTTTCTCCTATGAATAAGTAGCCTAGGCTACTTCAAGGAAGGAAGGAAAGAATGATGCGTTATCAAAGTAGTCCCAATGAACAAGACTACTCCACTCTTTTTCGGACCAGCCAAGAACCTAGACCGAGTTTCACTTTCACATTTTTTTCTCTGGAAGTTTAGATTTTGCAAAGGATATTCAACCCCTTGTTCTGGTGAATCAGGGTGTCACTCCTCTACAGTCCTGCAAGGCTGCGTGAACAGATTACATGATATCGTCTTCCTCTGATAAGAAATAATATGATCTGCTGTGCCTACATCGGGGGTGGCTGAGGACCAGAACGCGCATCCATCAAGGCGGGAGCGCGCACTGAGAAGGGGCGGGGCAGCGGGAATCTCTCTTTCCGGATATTTACCGATGTTTACCTCCACCTGCCCGCGCGACGCGCCCGGTTCCGAGGTTTTTAACAGCGGTTGTATCAACGGACATGACAAAGTTCACAAATCCAGGACTACTGAGGTATTTTAACTGATCTTCTCTAACTAGATTGTCTGTGTTCTCATAACAATCCTCCAGGATCAACTTGATATCTGAAGTGAAGTAAAGTTGCTGAATGGCATGTTGAGTGTAGCAGTAGAAGAACCTATAACATTAGGCTACGTTTATGTTGGTCGTTCATAGAGCCTACTTAGTTTAAAGTCCACGTCGAGGCTGTAGGTTTCAAATAACCTACTATTAAGGATATTGGACGTTATCTTATTCTCCTTGTTTGTTATTGCGATACACCAGTTTAATCGATAACCGAGATGACGTCTGAAAACAAGTTCGCCAATGCCACCAGGAGAAAATCTCAGGCCTATCTGATACACTTTAAATAGGCGATGTTGTATACCAATACTGCCCTCTCAACAGTCTTGGCTAAAAAACTCAGTGTCTTAAAATAGTTAAGGCAGTTCAGTTCTAACTGATGTCATTATCATTATGGAAAATCAGGCGTGAGCAAGTGCTCTACTCACTGTAATGTATTCAGAGTGAGTCCAAACATTAACCTGTGTGTGTGTGTAGAGAAAGACCTGGCCCACTCACCTTAGCCTACATTAACACACACACCTACTGTTATTAAAAGCATGGGTTATTGGGTTGATGCCCAGTAGAGCTGGTGTGTAAATAACACTGCCGTGCGTTTGCATGTGTGCATGTAGATCTGAGATCAGTTCCTAGGCCTGTGGATGGGCGAGCTCGTCTCTGACAATATTTAACATTCTTATCATTCAGCAGTCTGCACAGGGCGGAAGAGAGAGAGAGAGAAAAGGAGGGAGGGAGGACGGACATGTTCAGACTGGACAGATAATAATGTATTACCAACAGAGACACACACATTCCCGCTGCATTACTCATTGCAGCATGATACTGCTTCACAGACACAAAAAGTACTCACTGGGCGTGGTTTTGTGTGTGTGTGTGTGTGTGTGTGGGGGGAGGGGGGTTGTTTGTGTGTTTGTGGTTTTGTGGGTGGTTTTGTGTGTGTGTGGGGTTTTGTGTGTGTGTGTGTGTGTGTGTGTGTGTGTGTGTGAGGTTTTGTGTGTGTGAGAGCGAATGACAAGGGCCGGTTCTCTGCAGACGATGTCATCCTTAGGGAGGGGCTAAACTACATGAGCAGATATCATCACCATTTCCAGTCTGGAGGTGTTTCATTAAGGTGTGTGTGTTGTATCTCTCTCCCCAGGTCGTGCAGAAATGGACTGAGGGTTGCATCAGTGTGTGTTTGTCAGTGTGTGTATGTGTGTGAGTGAAGCGTAAATCAGAGTGCAAAGACACAGAGACGTGATAGTCCGGCATCCCTTTGTGACATAGCTACGCTTCTCTGAGACCACTGTCCGCGGGGAGACGCACAGCCCTAACGGGTACCTCCCCAACATTCACAACCAACGCGGCTCCACGTCCCTCTGTTCATTTGAATGTGTTAAGAATTCGAAAAAGTATGAAAGCCAACGGTCCAATATTCTAGAATACTGCTGTGCGTACACATTTTGGACTCTGATAGACGTGTATGTGAGAGAAAGTGAATGTTTGTGTGTGTGTGAGGTTGAGTAACCCGCGGTAACAGACATGCCCAAGCCTGATCTACTCTGTTTGGTTCAACTACTGGACAACACTATCCAGACCTTTACAGTCAATGTGAGTATACACAGACACACACTCTCTCCTGATGTGCAGAGATCATATGTAGTTCCTATCCATCTCTGTAGAGTGGTAATGATAGCAGTGTCAGAAGGGCAGACCGGGAGACTCAGATCTCAGCTTCCCATTGATCTCAACACACAACCTTGACCTGGAGAACACACTCATTAGAGAAGCTTTACCAAACCATACTGTACTACAATATCACATACACACACACACACACACACACTGAGTGACTCCCAGTATAAGGTGTGTTTTGCATCTCTCAGAAGCAGGATGCAGGGGAGGTTCTGCTGGAGCAGGTGTGTAACCAGCTGGGTCTGCTGGAGAGACACTTCTTCAGTCTGCAGCTACGAGACTCCAACACCACCATCGTTGCTCAAACACACTCTCCTGTGAGCAGCTACACACACGAGCAGCTACACACACGCACGCACATATAAACACACTCTAGTGAGTATCTACACTAACACAGCTCACACACACACTCTTTCTCTAGTGAGTATCTACACTAACACAGCTCACACACACTCTTTCTCTAGTGAGTATCTACACTAACACAGCTCACACACACTCTTTCTCTAGTGAGTATCTACACTAACACAGCTCACACACACTCTTTCTCTAGTGAGTATCTACACTAACACAGCTCACACACACTCTTTCTCTAGTGAGTATCTACACTGACACAGCTCACACACACTCTTTCTCTAGTGAGTATCTACACTAACACAGCTCACACACACTCTTTCTCTAGTGAGTATCTACACTAACACAGCTCACACACACTCTTTCTCTAGTGAGTATCTACACTAACACAGCTCACACACACTCTTTCTCTAGTGAGTAGCTACACACACACTTAGTGAGTACTCTAAAACGTACACAACAGATGGTGAATGTAGCATAATGTCTTTGATTAACATAGTTTGTTTGTCTTGCAGAGGTGGCTAGAAGCCAACAAACCACTGAAGAAGCAGCTGAAAGGTAAGAAACACTAAATGAGACCTTAGCCTGAGCCCAGTGTCATCCTACTGTTTAGCCTGAGCCCAGTGTCATCCTACTGTTTAACCTGAGCCCAGTGTCATCCTACTGTTTAGCCTGAGCCCAGTGTCATCCTACTGTTTAGCCTGAGCCCAGTGTCATCCTACTGTTTAAACTGAGCCCAGTGTCATCCTACTGTTTAACCTGAGCCCAGTGTCATCCTACTGTTTAGCCTGAGCCCAGTGTCATCCTACTGTTTAGCCTGAGCCCAGTGTCATCCTACTGTTTAGCCTGAGCCCAGTGTCATCCTACTGTTTAGCCTGAGCCCAGTGTCATCCTACTGTTTAGCCTGAGCCCAGTGTCATCCTACTGTTTAGCCTGAGCCCAGTGTCATCCTACTGTTTAGCCTGAGCCCAGTGTCATCCTACTGTTTAGCCTGAGCCCAGTGACATCCTACTGTTTAGTCCAGTGAGCATTTCGATAAATGATCGATGTTCAATTTAAGATTGAATTCTGTGGAATGGGTGAGTGGATTGTGGGGGGTCATATTAGGGGTCAGGGGTGATGGATTATTAAGGTCAGGGGTGGCGGTTGGATGATTAATGTCAGAGGTGAGGTCATCGGGCTGTGTCTGACAGTGACTCTGTCCTACAGGAGTTGTCTCTCCCTTCTACCTGACCCTCCGAGTCCGATTCTTCATCTCAGACCCCAACTCTCTACAGCATGACCAGACCAGGTAGGGACATGAGTAGGGATCATGGTCTCGTGACGAGGTAGCCCTGCCTGCCACTTCAAAATCAGTGGAACCTTTGGCCCAATAGGGAATTTCCTCTTGGTCTAATGGTCAAGAGGTTGGTTGGGTTCTCCAATGGGAGACCTGGGTTCAGATCCCCTATGTGTGTCTGTGTACCTGTAGACTATGTTGAGTGTGTGTGTGTGTCATTAGGATGTACAGTATATGTCTGATTCAGATGATAACCGTCTCCTCTACTGTCCTGTGTGTCTGCAGGCATATGTACTTCCTCCAGATCAGGAGTGACATCAGAGAGGGCAGGTCAGGCACACTGGGCTCCCACATACACATACATTCCCTCTTACTCCACCTAGTGGTGTAAACAGTGTGACATTACATTGAGAAAGTGTGTGTGTGTGTCCTGCAGGTTGAAGTGTCCTCTGAGTGCAGCTGTAGTACTGGCCTCCTATGCTGTGCAGTGTATGTCACGCTCTCTTCTTTGGTCTTTTTAGTGTGTTGTCTGTCTGGGGATTTAGCATAATCTGTCTCGCTCTTTCACCATCTCTCTCTCTATTTCACCCCTATTCTCTCTTTCTCCTCTTCTCTCTCTCTCTCTCTCTCTCTCTCTCTCATATCGCTCTCTCTCTCTCTCTCTCTCATATCGCTCTCTCTCTCTTTCGGTCTTCTCTCTCTCTGTGTTGTAGCTGAGCTAGGTGACTACTCCCCATACCTTCTCCCTGGTTACCTGTCCAAAAGCCACTTCCTCCCGGAGCAGGACGATGACTTCCTGTCTAGAGTGGAGGCTCTGTACCCAGGGCACAGGTACACACACACAGAGGCCAGTCGTGTGTGTATACAGCACCACCTGGCCTACTAGAGGACACGGTGGAGCTGTTAGCATAATGCTGATACCAACCTATCCTATTCATGTGCTGTTTCAGGGGGCTGAAGCAGAGTGAGGCAGAGCTGTGTTTTCTCAATACAGCAAGAACACTGGAGCTGTATGGAGTGGAGCTACACAATGCCATTGTAAGTACCTCCGTATGTCTCCCTCTGGTGCTCCCCTCTGACGCTCCCCTCTGACGCTCCCCTCTGACGCTCCCCACTGACGCTCCCCTCGGACCCTCCCCTCTGACGCTCCCTCGGCTTCCTCTCATTATTCCATCTCTGTCTTTCTCTCAGGACTCCAACAGTTCCCCTCTATTGGTGGGATTGGCCTCAGGGGGCGTGGCTATCTTCTGTAACATGATTTGCTCCAGCTTCTTCCCCTGGTGAACACCTGGACTTCTGATCAGACCCACACCCCACACACCCACACACACACACACACACCACACACACACACACACACCCACACCCTGAGTATGTATTGTCTCCTGCAGGGTGAACATCATCAAGATATCCTTCAAGAGGAAACGCTTCCTTATGCAGCTCCGACGCAAACATGTGAGTCCTGATTGGCTCAAAATGGTGTGTCCTGCTCTCCTATTGGCTGGCCTTAGTGTTGTCTTCATAACCTGTTTTTGTGTGTGTGTTCCAGGGGGAGACGCAGGACTGTGTGGTGAGCCTGGTCCTGCCCTGCCACAGGGCATGTAAGAGCCTGTGGAGGTCATGTGTGGACCATCACTGCTTCTTCCACTCCAACAAGGCAACCCGTAGCCCACACTACGCCAACCTGGCAACCCAGATACACAACAAGCTGCTATCACAACACTGGGCCTTGGGCAACACTAAAACAGACAGGCAAGCGCACACACACACATAACAGACACTATCTTTCTCTCTCTCTTTTACTCATCTGCACACTCTCGTCTCCTCTGCAGTGGTCCAGTGTGTAAGAAAGTGATGGGTGGGATGGAGTGGAACCCGGTTCTGAGGGGGTCCACCTCGTCAGAACACCTGGAGACCAAGAGCCTGCCGTCCCGATCCCCCCCGCTCACACCCAACTGGTACTGCCCACACCACACACACTGCTACAGCAGGAGATTCCATGTTAAGGGGTAGCTGTGTCTAGGGGTAACTTCATCCTACCTTGTCTCTCTCTCTGTTAGGCGGAGTCATCGTGTGCGTCATGGCGCCCGTAAACCCCGCCCCTCCTCAGTGGAGCTGAACAATGACCTGCGAGACGTGTCAGAGGGGGAGGAAGTCTTTTACACCTACAGGGTCTCCCTCAGCAGCAGCAGGGGCAGCCAGGAGGGCACGCCTACACACAGGTCAGACACACACACTTGCACACGGTATGAAATTGTATCAGTGTAAAGTACATTCTCATGTTGGAGTAAGTTCTGAACACAGTATCTATATCAGTGTTTCTGGTACACACAGCCAAGGGGGCGGATTGTCGCAAGTTGATGATATCAGCACAGGAGAGGACGACATTGAGGCCACCTCTCACTACCGGGACAAGGTAGTTACCCAGACAGACACGGGTGTGGGGGTGATCATGTATTTGGGATAAAGTATCTCATCTGTGTGTGCCAGATTCAGTCAATTGTGTGTGTGTTGCAGCGTGCTCTGGGAGATGGAGACCTGCTATTGGTGCGTCTCGCTCCTGATCACAACGGAAAGTTTGGTTTCAATGTCAAAGTGAGTCTCCCCTTCAATTGATCACACACACTCTGTTACATACAGTACCATTCCTGTATCCCTGACTGTGTTCCTGTTCTTAGGGTGGCGTGGACCAGAAGATGCCTCTGGCCATATCCCAAGTCAACCCTGACTCCCCTGTAAGTGACCATGTATTCTGGTTTATCTGTGTTGCTAATGCCTTTGTAAACAGTACTTTAGATTAATCCAATGTGATTTGCTTGATTTGTTGATTGATTAATTGATTGTAGGCGGGGCGGATTGAGCCAAGGTTGTTGGAAGGTGACCAGGTCGTGTTGATCAACGGTCGCGACATCTCTGAACACACGCATGACCAGGTTGTCATGTTCATAAGAGCCAGCAGAGAGTCCCACTCCAGAGAACTGGCTCTGCTCATACGACGCAAAGGTAACACACACACTAGAGAGAGAGTGAGAGACACTGATGCAGGTAACACATTGTGTGTGTGTGTTTAGGTCCAGGGCGTGTGGCCCCCCTGCTGCAGTTTCCCTCTGGCCTGTCTCTGACTGGCCAATCACACGGTGATCCACTGCTTCTGCCTGGCCAATCAGAACGAGGCCAGACACTTGAAGAGTCCATGAAACAACTGGAGAGGGGAATCCAGACAGGCACTCTCACCTTCCACTTCGAGGTGTGTTTTAGTTAGGCAACAACACTATGAAAGGGACTTGTGTGTTTAAATGTAACAAATGCACTTTGGGAATAACTAGTCATTCACATCACAATAAAACCTGCTGTTGACAATCCAGACAGAAGAATGTAGTGAGTGATGATGTGTGTGTTGTAGAACCTGTACATGAGGAAGCCTGACCTATCAGTAGCCTGCGCTCGTCTCCCAGAGAACACAGACAAGAACAGATACAAGGACGTGCTGCCCTGTGAGTACATACACAGTTCTGTGTCCTAGTGGGAGTGACTCAACAGTGTGGCCATCTTCCCTAATGTCCTGAATCTGTGGGAGCTGGAGGACAGGACACTGTCCTTTGTTTGTTGAGCTGGTACAGTGGTTTGTGTGGGTCTGGTGTGGTTTGTGTGGGTCTGGGGTGGTTTGTGTGGGTCTGGTGTGGTTTGTGTGGGTCTGGTGTGGTTTGTGTGGGTCTGGGGTGGTTTGTGTGGGTCTGGGGTGGTTTGTGTGGGTCTGGGGTGGTTTGTGTGGTTTGTGTGGGTCTGGGGTGGTTTGTGTGGGTCTGGGGTGGTTTGTGTGGGTCTAGGGTGGTTTGTGTGGGTCTGGTGTGGTTTGTGTGGGTCTGGTGTGGTTTGTGTGGGTCTGGGGTGGTTTGTGTGGGTCTGGGGTGGTTTGTGTGGGTCTGGGGTGGTTTGTGTGGGTCTGGTTCTGACTCCATCTCTGACACACACTCTCAAACTCTTTGTTCTGTCAGATGACGTCTCCAGAGTGGTACTTCAGGACCAAGAGGACTACATCAATGCAAGCCACATCATGGTCAGTACACACTGTGTGTTTAGTGTTGTCCTTGTTGACGTGTGTGTAGTTATGCTGTATTTGTATATTCTGTGTGTCAGGTGGAGCCCCCAGGGTCTGGTGTGTGTCTGCGCTACATTGCAGCTCAAGGACCGCTGCCTCAGACCTGCACTCACTTCTGGCAGAGTGTGTGGGAGCAACGCACACACACCATCATCATGCTCACCACACTCACCGAGAGAGGACGGGTATACACACGGACACACTCTCTCCTCTCTATCTCTCTCTCTCTCTCTTTCAAAGAGTGAAACACACATTTACCGAATGAGAATGGGTACAGCACACACCGGTTTACCAAGGACCCAGGCTCATTGTGAGTAGCTGTGTGCATCTTTGCCTGCCTGTTGCTTGGTAACCTGAAGCTCTCACTAATTGATCATCTTGCTGATATTCCACAGGTGCTTCACACACACATTGAGGCTGACAGTCAGTTTCCACTCATCTCCTGATGTAATATAAGTCCTGGCCTTGAGAATGTCCTGAGATGTTTGGGAGAACACACTGAGTGAAGCACTGACTCAGAAATATGGAACACAGCTCAGTAAAATAAAATGTCTCAGAGCTTAAAGATGTGTTATAGCCTCTAGTAAATCAATATTAATGAATGTCAAAAATATATTGTGTTTGTTTGTATATGTGTGTGTGTTTCAGACTAAGTGCCACCAGTACTGGCCACACCCTCCTGAAGTGGTTGATTATGGGTACCTGAGGGTCAGCTGCCACTCCGAGGAATGCAACCTGGCCTACGTCACACGCCAGTTCACCCTCACACACACAAAGGTAACACACGACCTGACTCACATAACAGGAGGCGTGTGTGTGAGAGTTCTCCACAGGAAACATTGACCAAACTATCCCCAGCCAGCTCCACGTGTTTCTGCTTCCATTGGCATTGTGTTTATTTACCTTTACACCACAGAGGTTAATATAGAACACGTTCTCCTTTACAATAATAGCCTGCCAAAGAGTACACACACACACACTACACTGCTGTGCTGGCCCATCTGTTCCTCTGGCTGTCAGAGTTAATCCCTGCATGGAGCCACAGGCTGGACAACACACTCTCCTCCTCTATCCCTCCTCCATCTCTCCCTCTCTCTTCCTCTATCCCTCCTCCATCTCTCCTCCTCTATCCCTCCTCCATATCTCCCTCTCTCCCTCCTCCATCTCTCCCTCTCTCCTCCTCTATCCCTCCTCCATCTCTCCCTCTCTCCTCCTCTATCCCTCCCTCTCTCCTCCTCTATCCCTCCTCCATCTCTCCCTCTCTCCTCCTCTATCCCTCCTCCATCTCTCCTCCTCTATCCCTCCTCCATCTCTCCCTCTCTCCCTCTCTCCTCCTCCATCTCTCCTCCATATCTCTCTCTCCTCCCTCTCTTCTCTCCTCCCTCTCTTCTCTCCTCCCTCTCTCCTCCCTCTCTTCTCTCCTCCCTCTCTCCTCTCTACTCTCCTCCCCCTCTACTCTCCTCCCTCTACTCTCCTCCCTCCCTCTCTACTCTCCTCCAGATCTCCCATCACAGTAACTGAGTTACCACACCCTACACTTTTCACTGTTTCTCTCTCCTCGCATCTCATCCATCTCACCCCGCATCTCATACATCTCTCCCATTACAATCATCACATATCCAGGTTAATTTAATTTATTAAAATATATTTCATAAAAGAGACCGATTGGAAAAGTGTGTGTTCTCTCAGTGTTTTCCTTCTGTGTTTATTATCCTATATGTGTGTGCGTGTTTCCAGCTGGGAGAGGAGCGTTCGGTGACCCACCTGCAGTATGTAGCATGGCCAGACCATGGTGTACCTGATGACCCCTCAGACTTCCTGCTGTTCATCACCTCTGTTAGGGAGAGGAGGACAGGAGACACGCCACTTATGGTGCACTGCAGGTACACACATGCACACAAACACACACACAAACTACCGCTCTAGGGATACAAGATTTATAACACCTCATGTATGTTGTTAATGTAATTGCAGCGCTGGGATTGGGCGTACAGGTGTTCTCATTACCATGGAGACGGCGTTGACGCTGTTGGAGAGCGGACGACCTGTGTTCCCTCTGGACATCATCAAGACGCTCCGAGACCAGAGGGCCATGATGATCCAGACCACGGTACACACAAGCACGCCTATACGTCTAGCCATTAGCTACGGTCCTCCAAGACCAGCCTTGAGCCCTGACTGAAACCCTAATTACTATGTCTGCAAATTCCTTTGGTATGTTTGTTGTATGTGACTGGACTGTTTTTATGTTTGTGTTCAAGTGTCAGTTCCGGTTTATGTGTGAGGCCATCCTGCGTGTCTACAGAGAGAGGAGAGCATTCTGCAGCACCACCCTCAGCACGGCTAACGGACCACTAACAGGAGGAGGGGGGGACAGCTAGCCACAGCGCTAGGCTAACAGGAGGGGGGACACCTATACACAGAGCTAGGCTAACAGGGAGGGGGGACACCTTGGCACAGCGCTAGGCTAAAAGGAGGAGGGGGGACAGCTAGCCACAGTGCTAGGCTAACAGGAGGAGAGGACCGCTAGCCACAGCGCTAGGCTGTAGCTTTAGAGAGCCATAGCACGCCACTAGCCTTAAGTGCTCGGCTACGGCAAGCCTTCGGTTGCTACAGCACATAACAAGCCGTAGTGCAGAATGTGCTCAGCTAGTCCTATCCTTATGCCAGCCACAGAGCACAGCTAGCAGGGAAGGGTCATGTACTATAGAGATCTGTATCTTTTTTTTTCTCTGGGACAAAAGTGATACCGTGTGAGTGACTGAAGACTGTATCTCACTATAGCCACTGTAGAAATTATGCCTTAGAGAAATGCCTTCCTAATGGTGGGCCCGCGGCTAGTTCCTCCTGAGTGGTAGCTATTTAGCCTTCCTAATGGTAGGCCGCAGCTATTTCCTCCTGAGTGGCGGCTATAGAACTAGGCCTTTTCTAGACTAGAGCGATTGACTGGTCTGTCTGTGTTGTTGGGAGAGTGTCAGAGGCTTTCGGTGGATTCACAGTACTGACGAACACTGCCAGAGGCACCACACACTAACCCCCGCTCCAATCTTCCCTAAATTATTGACACACTGAATAAACACACTGTAATCTACTTGGAGCTCTCTGTCTGTTTGTTGATCTACTAAAAGTCAATTGATGGTATCTTACATTCTCAGAGTGAATTTTACAGATGAAAGATAATTCACAAGTTCTACATAATAATAATAATAATATGCCATTTAGCAGATGCTTTTATCCAAAGCGACTTACAGTCATGTGTGCATACATTTCTACATGTAATATCAGTTTCAGGTAAATGTAAGTATATTTGTGGTCAGTAGAGTTGCCTGTATGTATCAAAACGTTGTAGGAGTTGAGTCCTACAGGCTGCAGTGCAGTTAGTCCTCATTTAAACACATTCTTGTTACCTGCCCTAGATGTCTGCATGCTCCAGTTCAGTGCCAACACAAGTCCCAGACCATGTTGAACAGTCTACTGATCTCATAGAAAGACTTAGGAGGGGCATAGTAGCAATTACTACTAAGCAACCATAGCAGGCAGATATCTGGAGTGAGTAAAAATAATATATTTGTTTTAGGACAGGTGAACTCTCTGCACTTCCACTGGTGTGTGTGCTTCTTTCTGCCTGAATCCCGCGGCTACAACATAATCCTACCGGTTTATTCTGAAATTGCATTCTTCTTTTTTTGCTTGTCCTCCACATTACATTGTCCCTATTGTGGTTTGTCCTCCACTGCGCTAGCCGTGGTGTCGCCTGTGGCCGGCAGGGAGCGCTGCTTCGCTGACACAGCCTGGCCCCAGTAAAAAAAAAAAAAAGTTTGTTCTGCGTTGTGTTTTTACGCAGGCGCAAAGCATGCTGTTTGTCCAGTTTCTCTGGTTGATTTACCTGTGAGTTGGAGCAGTTTCGGTTCTTCGTGAGAGGATTAAATAATACCGACCACTGGTTTGAGTAAACGCGTCCCGGGAGACTAACCTCATTCCCCGGTATGTGAGACTATAGGGAAGCCCGCTGCGGAGCACGAGAGCTGCTCGGGATTTCTCCGGGATTTCTCCCAACATTTCAGAATCAGTGCAACAGCAGGTGCGCGAGCGGGGACGAAAGGCAGGCGGAGACGAAAGGGGGGTTGTGCTTCCGTGAGTGAGTTCACTATTGAAACCGAATAAATGATTGGGAAATTCAACTGGTTGCTTTGTTAATGCCGAATAGTCGGGTCCTGCTCAATTATGCGGCTGGTGATCCCCACTGCTGCCGAGTTTCAGGATTCAGCGGCAGCTTGAAGTCTCCGTGCCTGCGGTGAGGGACTCTTCGCCCCGGGGTGGTGGCAGTGGGACAAACGCCACACACATTGTTTCCCTGTAGTAAGACTCTCCGTGGATACCGAACACGGTGCTCGCGCTGTGAGTAGAATTAACAATTGGAAAGATGATGGGCTTCCTACGCCGGACGTTCAGCCACCACTCGCGCAGACGGTTTCAGACAGCGGACGAACCGGACGGGAAAGGAAGAGGGGGAACTGCGAACCCCGCGCTCCTCGCACACCAACAGCAGGTCGTCCACGCGCCCGCCGTGGTGACCGGGGGAGCGGCTGTGCACATCCCGGCGGCTGGGACCGCCAGGGATGCAATCACCTGCCGCGTGCTGCTGCTGGACGGGTCGGACGTTAACGTGGATATACCAGTGAGTGTGGGTGTGTGTGGTGTCTCCATATTATTTTCGGACAATTCTCTCTCAGCAGAATATAAACGTGGGTGTTCTTCTATGGTTGTATGGCTTAGGTCATTCAGCACCATGGAGTTTTCACACCTGTCATTGTGTGTCCTGTGCGGTGAGAGGTAGGGCTACAGATGGTGTTGTGGTCAGCCAATTCATCACATTACTTCCCCATTCTGACTGTTGGGAGGAAGCTGCTTACCTCAGAGAAACCTCCACCTCCCTCCCCTCCCCTCCCATCCCCTCCCTCCCTCCCCCCATCCCCTCCCTCCCTCCCCCCATCCCCTCCCTCCCTCCCCCCATCCCCTCCCCTCCCTCCCCCATCCCCTCCCTCCCTCCCCCATCCCCTCCCTCCATCTCCTCCCTCCATCTCCCTCATCCCCTCCCTCCATCTCCCTCTCTCTCTCTGCCCATCTCTCTCTCTCTGCCTCATTCCCTCCATCCTCAGTTCTCTATCTCTGTTTCTCTCTCCCTCTCTCTCTGTGCCCATCTCCCTCCCTCTCTCTCTCTGCCCATCTCCCTCCCTCTCTCTCTCTGCCCATCTCTCTCTCTCTGCCTCATTCCCTCCATCCTCAGTTCTCTATCTCTGTTTCTCTCTCTCTCTCTCTCTCTCTCTCTCTCTCTCTCTGTCTCTGTGAGTGAATGATTTGATTTATCTCGTGGCGCTGTGACGAGAGAGTGTGTGGGTCCAGGGGAGATGGAGATGATTAGTATGTAGGCATGTGTGCGTCATGTTGTCTTGAGTGTTTTTTTATCTTAAAGGATGTTGTCTTGGGAGAGTTTTTATCTTAAAGGTCGAGTTTGTGCGTGTCTCATCGTCAATGAAGCCCTCTCCTGTCACTTTTTTAACACTTACAGGAAGTCAGACTGCTGAGGGAATCAATGGTCATGAATACAGAGATCCTATGATCTAATGTTCCTGTAGAGACGCTAGTAGTTTATCATGATGATAATACGTTTGATTTGTATTGGGCAAAAGATTCTCTGGCAAATACACAAAACATCAGAACATGAGCGCAATTCACTGCGTGTGAGAGGATGTAAATTGCTGCGCTCAATGTCTTGAAGTTAAATTAGTGTATGTAAGGACTATTTCCTTTGTTTCCTCTTATTAATTCGAACTAGCTGGAGCAAATGCTAACGGCTCACAGGACATCAGCTGACTGAAACCAGAGTCTATATAGAGCTCTGACAGGAACAAGCCTGAACATGACTGCTGAATCCTCCCTCAGGGATTCATCTACAGGTGTATTGAGTTGAAATGAATTCAATTTGTCTTCATCCAAAATCGACCCGCTAGGGCCTGCCCTCTAGGCATGGCTGTGAGAAGATGTTTAAGGGTGGGGGTGCTGACTTTTATTTGTGTGTGGGGGGGGCAGTGCTGCTGATAATTTTTAATTAGTAAAGGCCCAGGGCACTACTTTTTGTGGAAAATATGAGGTATTTTAAAACATGTTTTTCTTCTTATTGATCAGGGGGTGCTGCAGCACCCTCAGGACCCCTACTTAGCATGGCTATGCCCCTAGGCGCTTTCAGCTAGCCACTACCCTAAACACTCATCTAGATATGAGTGGATTTCATGGGTATTAGCGCTATGGTGATAACTTCACCTTTTCTACCTTCTTATAGGCTTGGTGGACTTTGTCCCAATTTACTTGCACCTGCTGTCTAATCCAGATCTACACAAGAGCTTTGGAGATAATATCTAGGGGAAATGTCTGTCTAATGTCTGTCTATGGGAAATGTCTGTCTAATGTCTGTCTAGGGAAAGTGCCTTGGGTATGGGGTTGATTTGGGAGTGTGTGTGTCTGTGCTGTGATTTGACAGGAGCTGAGGAGAGGAACAGGAAGACAATAGTTTTTTTTTTGTGACCTCCCACTCTGTAACCACACAGAGATAGGCAGGTTCAGACTTGTTATCAGGGAACAAAGTACAAGGTTATCCTCTCTCTTTTAAAAACACACATTGTGAGGGGTGCAGCTTTTTGGTGGTTTAGGGCATTGCGTCTTGGTGGGTGTTCAGCTCAAGGGCGGGTGTTTCAAAGACAAAGGCCTGAATTATGGATACTCCCCCAGGTTTTATCCCTCTGATTTTGCCCCAGATGCAGTCCATAGTAATGACACACACACACTGTAATTCTGCTCCATATCCAGCATCAAGGTCTAGGCTATTTATTCTCCAGCCTCCCTATTGTGACTATAGTACACGTGTGTGTTTAACAGAAAAGGTCAAAGGGCCAGGAGCTGTTTGACCAGATCAGGTATCATCTGGACCTGGTGGAGGCTGACTACTTTGGACTGCAGTTCATGGACCCAGAACAAGTCTCGGTGAGTATACATAAAGCCTCTGAACACAAACACACACACCACAACCTGCCATGATGTAATGACACTAGTTAAATGAATCACAGTGTGGTGTTAAAATGATTGATCTGACTCTCCAGCTATCTGTCATATTCTCTCTCTCTCCATCATATTCTCTCTCTCTCTCCATATCTCTGTCTGGCTCTGTCTGTCTTTCTCTACATTTTTATATGTGTGTGTGTGTGTATGCATGTATGTATATATGTGTGTGTGTGTGTATACGTGTGTGTATGTATGTATGTGTGTATGTATATATATATATATATATATATATATATATATATAAATAAACATTTTTGCTAAAAGTAATACTATATTATTGATCAATTGTCTATGACTTTTCAAATCACCCAGCAGTGCTAACTGCAGAGTTAGCTCCAGGTAAATGTTGCAATTCTTCAGCCATTCCCGGACCTGTGACCAAAAACATGCTACATATGGACAGTACCAAAACAAATGATCTAATGGTTCTGTCTCTTCGCAGCAAAATCTGCAGAGCTGGGATGGTTGTATCCCCCAGATGTATAACATTCTATTGATTCTCTACTTCTTTGTGTCTCTCAGCACTGGCTGGATGTGTCCAAGCCCATAAAGAAACAGATCAGAGGTGAGTCCATTAACTCCCACTATCTAATATTCGTAGTGTGTGTGGTGTATAGTACATAAGGTATAGTTAATAACAAGTGAAAGCCAGCTACTTTTGCCAGACTGTTGGCAGTGTCCTCTACTTAATATGTGTACTGTATACACTGGGTTTGTGTGCAGTGTTTGTATGGTGTGTGTGTGTAGCTAAGTGGGGGGGCAGGTGGCTCATTACCAGCTGTTGACATGGTGATTAGGGAGTGTTGCAGGGTGATGCCCATGTTTACCTTGTCTGGAAACGCCCCTCTCAGAGAGAGAGAAGGTGCACACGTTTTGCAACCAGGGCTGCCTGGTTCTTACCCGAGTTTGCAGATTTTTTTTTTTTAATTAAGTGCCTGGTGTCCCCAGAGTTAAATTATATATATATATATATGTGTTAGGGGAAAGAAGATAGACATGCCAATCTATTATTCTACCACATATTGTAAATATATATTATATTTACAATATGTGGTAGAATAATAGATTGGAATGTCTATCTTCTTTCCCCTAATTTAAACCCCCCCTCCCTCTCTCTCTGTCTGTTTCAGATGGTCCTCCATACAGACTGTTCTTCAGGGTGAAGTTTTACTCCTCAGAGCCCAATAACCTGCATGAGGAGTTCACCAGGTAACACCACACCTGGCTGCCTACACACACACGCTCTCTCACGCTCATATACACACTCTCTAGCACACTTGAATACACACACACACACAATCACACACACACACTTTCTCGTTCACACAAACTCCCCCCCTCCTGGGTGTAGTGTAGAGGTGTAAAGGGGCAGCGTAGCTAATTACTTTGGTCTAGTGGGGAAGAGACTAATCAAGGCAAAATGGACTGAGACCTCTCCAGAGAGAGACGGTCTGTGTGCCTGTCTGTCTGTCAGTGTGAAAGAGGGAAAGATTGAGTGGTTTTATTCTCTCACTCCTTTTGTCTGTGTTCCAGGTACCTGTTTGTGCTGCAGCTTCGACAAGACATTCTGTCCGGCAAGTAAGCAGCTCCTAACACCCCCGACACACACACACACACACACTAAACCTCACACACATTCTACACACTCTGTCTCTCTCTCACTGTGTTTCTCTCTCACTCTCTCCCTGTCTCTCTCCATCTGGGTCATGTCTCCTGTGTGTAGCTCTATAATAAAGTACAGGATCAGAACATCAGAGGGCTGCTAATTTGAAGAAAAGGACCTCTCCTCCCCAACACACACACACATATATATATATATATACAGTGGGGAAAAAAAGTATTTAGTCAGCCACCAATTGTGCAAGTTCTCCCACTTAAAAAGATGAGAGAGGCCTGTAATTTTCATCATAGGTACACGTCAACTATGACAGACAAATTGAGAAAAAAAATTCCAGAAAATCACATTGTAGGATTTTTAATGAATTTATTTGCAAATTATGGTGGAAAATAAGTATTTGGTCACCTACAAACAAGCAAGATTTCTGGCTCTCACAGACCTGTAACAACTTCTTTAAGAGGCTCCTCTGTCCTCCACTCGTTACCTGTATTAATGGCACCTGTTTGAACTTGTTATCAGTATAAAAGACACCTGTCCACAACCTCAAACAGTCACACTCCAAACTCCACTATGGCCAAGACCAAAGAGCTGTCAAAGGACACCAGAAACAAAATTGTAGACCTGCACCAGGCTGGGAAGACTGAATCTGCAATAGGTAAGCAGCTTGGTTTGAAGAAATCAACTGTGGGAGCAATTATTAGGAAATGGAAGACATACAAGACCACTGATAATCTCCCTCGATCTGGGGCTCCACGCAAGATCTCACCCTGTGGGGTCAAAATGATCACAAGAACGGTGAGCAAAAATCCCAGAACAACACGGGGGGACCTAGTGAATGACCTGCAGAGAGCTGGGACCAAAGTAACAAAGCCTACCATCAGTAACACACTATGCCGCCAGGGACTCAAATCCTGCAGTGCAAGATGTGTCCCCCTGCTTGAGCCAGTACATGTCCAGGCCCGTCTGAAGTTTGCTAGAGTGCATTTGGATGATCCAGAAGAGGATTGGGAGAATGTCATGGTCAGATGAAACCGAAATAGAACTTTTTGGTAAAAACTCTACTTGTCGTGTTTGGAGGACAAAGAATGCTGAGTTGCATCCAAAGAACACCATACCTACTGTGAAGCATGGGGGTGAAAACATCATGCTTTGGGGCTGTTTTTCTGCAAAGGGACCAGGACGACTGATCCGTGTAAAGGAAAGAATGAATGGGGCCAAGTATTGTGAGATTTTGAGTGAAAACCTCCTTCCATCAGCAAGGGCATTGAAGATGAAATGTGGCTGGGTCTTTCAGCATGACAATGATCCCAAACACACCGCCCGGGCAACGAAGGAGTGGCTTCGTAAGAAGCATTTCAAGGTCCTGGAGTGGCCTAGCCAGTCTCCAGATCTCAACCCCATAGAAAATCTTTGGAGGGGAGTTGAAAGTCTGTGTTGCCCAGCGACAGCCCCAAAACATCACTGCTCTAGAGGAGATCTGCATGGAGGAATGGGCCAAAATACCAGCAACAGTGTGTGAAAACCTTGTGAAGACTTACAGAAAACGTTTGACCTGTGTCATTGCCAACAAAGGGTATATAACAAAGTATTGAGAAACTTTTGTTATTGACCAAATACTTATTTTCCACCATAATTTGCAAATAAATTCATAAAAAATCCTACAATGTGATTTTCTGGAATTTCTTTTCTCATTTTGTCTGTCATAGTTGACGTGTACCTATGATGAAAATTACAGGCCTCTCTCATCTTTTTAAGTGGGAGAACTTGCACAATTGGTGGCTGACTAAATACTTTTTCTCCCCACTGTATATATATATATCACACACAAAAATACTCTTGGAAGTAAGGCTACATGTGGTGTGTGTGGTGTGATCTCTGCTCTTTAACCTTCCTCTCTCCCTGCAGGTTGAAATGTCCATATGATGTATCAGTAGAACTGGGGGCCTACTGCTTACAGAGTAGGTGATGATTTACACACTACGGTATCTCTTCAATCAGTGTTTAGGTTTCTTTTACACCTGATTATAACGTGTGTGTAGGTGAGCTGGGGGACTGTGACCCTCTAGAGCATTCTCCTGAGCTGGTGTCAGAGTTCCGCTTCACACCCAAACAGAGTGAGACCATGGAGGCAGACATTTTTAACAAGTGGGTGGACCTAAGGTGAGTTAAAACGCCATCGAACAGGACATCTTCACTGGTTTCTGTCTGAACAGACTGTAGGTGCATCTGGATAAGAACACAGGACAGGTGATAGCCACATGGGCTGTCTGATTCTTTAACATCAGATAGAGGAGAGCAGGTGATCACTCTGGTGTTCTCTAGTGCTGTATCAAACCTATGTAGCTCACCACTTCCCTCTCTTTCCCTCTGTCCCTCTCTCCCTCTGTTCCTCTCTAACTCTGTTCCTCTCTCCCTCTGTTCCTCTCTCCCTCTGTTCCCCTCTCCCTCTGTTCCTCTCTCCCTCTGTTCCTCTCTCCCTCTGTTCCTCTCTCCCTCTGTTCCTCTCTAACTCTGTTCCTCTCTCCCTCTGTTCCCCTCTCCCTCTGTTCCCCTCTCCCTCTGTTCCTCTCTCCCTCTGTTCCTCTCTCCCTCTGTTCCTCTCTCCCTCTGTTCCTCTCTCCCTCTGTTCCTCTCTCCCTCTGTTCCTCTCTCCCTCTGTTCCTCTCTCCCTCTGTTCCTCTCTCCCTCTGTTCCTCTCTCCCTCTGTTCCTCTCTCCCTCTGTTCCTCTCTGTCTGTGTGATGGATTAAGGGATTAGTCCCTGGAGCATCTTGATTGAATCCAGGCAGTATTTAACCCCGCTAGTGTATGATCGCTCCAATCTCAGATTAGATTACACACACACAGATTACACACACATACGCTGGGGCTCACTGAGCTGACATGACACCAGTGAAAGTGAGAAACCGAAGAGAAACCCTACTGAGTTTCGCGCTCTCTCTATTTGCCAGATAAACCCCTAGGCCCTAATCTGTTGTGTACATCTGAACTGGATCACTGCAAGAAATATGGAGGACATTCCACCTAGAGGGCATGATATGATATATGTGTGTGTGTTAGAGAGAGGCCGAGCACTTGTTTGTGTGTTTCCCCAGGGGTAAGGATCCATCACAGGCAGAGACCAGCTTCCTCAACAAGTGTAAATGGCTGGAGCTGTACGGAGTGGACATGCACTTTGTCAAGGTTGGTGCGTGTGTGTTGTTTTTGAAGGGAGTTGTGCTGGTGGTCGTAGAGTAGCATTATGAGCGTGTAACTGTGTGTGTTGTCCTCAGGGAAGGGACGGAGGAGAGTACGCTCTGGGTCTCACTCCCACTGGCATCCTGGTGTTTGAGGGCTCCGCCAAGATAGGCCTGTTTTTCTGGTAAACACACAGTCTTTGACATAAACACTCCAAAACACACTGATATATTCTTGAAAACAGCTGCATAGTCTCTGACAATGTCAACTGTGTGTGTTTTCCAGGCCCAAGATCACCCGCCTGGACTTCAAGAAGAGTCGACTCACTCTAGTGGTGACGGAGGATGATGATCAGGTGAGCAACACACACACACACACACACACACACACACACACACGGTGACAAATACCCCTGGCCATGACCCCACTCTCTGAGGGTGTTTTATATATGCAAAAAACATATTTCCATTTCACACCATCAATCATTTACAGGCTACACACTTGTGCATGAACACCCCCTATTTTACCTTTTGACTTGACGACAAAGATGATTTCATACATGGTTTTTGTCGGAGTGGTGGTTGATTGTGATTGGCTGTTGTATGTTTAGGGGCGGGAGCAGGAGCACACCTTTGTGTTCCAGTTGGACAGTTCGAAGACGTGTAAACACCTGTGGAAATGTGCCGTGGAGAGCCACGCCTTCTTCCGGCTACGTCAGCCCACTGCTGGGAATGCCTCCCGCAGTGACTTCACACGCCTCGGATCACGCTTCAGGTTCAGGTGGGTGGGGCTTGCACCAACAGTCAACTCTACAACAGAGTTTGCGTCCAAAGTGGCACCCTATTCCCTATATAGTACACCACTTTTGACCAGAGCTCTATGGTGCACTATATGGTGAATAGAGTGCCATTTTGGATGCACTCAGAACTAGGTAGTGCACTAAATTAGGACTAATGCACCATCCGAGATGCAAGTTCTGTCTCTATGGTTACTTGATGGAAGCTATGGTTACAGGGATCTTTCCCTATGGTTACGGGGAGCTGTCGCCACGCCGTTTGTTTACAAACTGAAATGACCTTAAGGTGCACACACTATTACACGCATATATCCCCATCATACAGGGACGCAGTATATTGAGTCATGTAAATGTTCTATACATCCTAACATGCCAAATACAGACGCCAGCTACAGTTGGTCTTCGTTAAAGAGAAACTTCGAGATTTTGGCTATGAAGCCCTTATCTACTACCCCAGAGTCAGATGAACTCATGGATACCATTTTTATGTATCTGCGTCCAGTATGAAGGAAGTTAGCGGTATTTTCGCGAGCCAATGCTAACTGGCGTTAGCGCAATGATTGTAAGTCTATGATATCTACTAGCATGCTAGCAGTTACCATAGACTTCCAGTCATTGCGCTAATGCTAGTTAGCAATTACGCTAATGCTAATTAGCAGCTTCCTTTAAACTGCACGCCGAGACATAAAACTGGTATCAATGAGTTCATCTGACTCACTGTCCAAATCCTTTAAAGTGTCTCTCTCTCCTTCTCAGTGGAAAGACTGAGTACCAGGCGACTCACGGAGGGAGGCTGAGGAGGGCCAGTACGTTTGAGAGACGACCCAGCAAGAGATACCCCTCCCGCACTCACTCACTGGGGAGCAAGGGTTGGTATATTCCCCCCAGTACACCCTATAGGCTATACCCTACAGCTCCCAGTTACTCCATACAGTAAAACATCCATACAGGCAGTTTCCCATGTGAATTCTCCTGTGCTTGATTCACTGACCTGATTAACCTGTCTCTCTCTCTCTCTCCAGCCAAACCACTACACCTCAGGTGGGTCCCTGAGAGCACAGGACAACCAAGCATGTACAGTACCTTCAGAAAGTATTCACCCCTTGACCTTTTCCACATTTTGTTGTTACAAAGTGGGATTAAAATGGATTTAATTGTCTTTTTTTGTGAACGATCTACAAAATACTCTGTCAAAATGTGAACGCTTAAAAAGAAATGTATGTGTGTATATACACTAATATATCTTGATTAGATAAGTATTCAACCCCCTGAGTCAATACATGATAGAATCACCTTTGGCAGCGATTACAGCTGAGTCTTTCTGGTTAAGTCTCTAAGAGCTTTCCACACCTGGATTGTGCAACATTTGCCCATTATTCTTTTCAACATTCTTTAAGCTCTGTCAAATTGGTTGTTGATCATTGCTAGACAACCATTTTCAGGTCTTGATATAGATTTTCAAGCAGATTTAAGTCAAAGCTGTAACTCGGCCACTCAGGAACATTCACTGTCTTCTTGGTAAGCAACTCCAGTGTAGATTTGGCCATTTAGGTTATTGTCCTGCTGAAAGGTGCATTTGTCTCCCAGTGTCTGTTGGAAAGCAGACTGAGCCAGGTTTTCCTCTAGGATTTTTGCCTGTGTTTAGCTCCATTACGTTTATTTTTTTTATCCTGAAAAACTCCCCAGTCCTTAGTGATTACAAGCATACCCATAACATGATGCAGCCCCCATTATCCTTGAAAATATGGAGAGTGGTATTTGGTTATGTGTTGAATATTTGATTTGCCCCAAACATAACACTTTGTATTCAGGACAAAAAGTGAATTGCTTTGCCACATTCTTTGCAATATTACTTTAGTGCCTTGTTGCAAACAGGTTGCATGTTTTGGAAGATTTTTTATTCTGTACAGGCTTCCTTCTTTTCACGCTGTCAATTACGTTTGTATTGTGGAGTAACTACAATGTTGTTGATCCATCCTCAGTTTTCTCCTATCACAGCCATTAAACTCTGTGTTTTAAAGTCACAATTAGTCTCATGGTAAAATTCCTTAGCGGTTTCCTTCCTCTGCGGCAACTGAGTTGGGAAGAACAGCTGTATCGTTGTAGTGACTGGGCGTATTGATACACCATCCAAAGTGTAATGAATAACTTTACTATGGTCAAAGGGATATTCAATGTCTGCTTTCCAATAGGTGCCCTTTGCGAGGCATTGGAAAACCTCCCTGGTCTTTGGTTGAATCTGTTAGAAATGTACTGCTCGACTGAGGGAACTTACAGATAATTGTATGTGTGAGGTACAGAGATGAGGTAGTCATTCAAAAATCACGTTAAACACTTATTGCACACTGAGCTAGTCCATGAAAATTAGGTGACTTGTTAAACACATTTTTACTCCTGAACGTTAGGCTTGCCATAACAAAGGGGTGGAATACTTATTGACTCAAGACATTTCAGCTTTTCGTTTGTAAAAATTAATTACACTATTTAATCCATTTTCAAATTCAGGCTGTAGCACAGCAAAATGTGGAAGAAGTAAAGGGGTGTGAATACTTTCTGAAGGCACTGTATGTTGTGTGTTTTTTCGTGTTAATGAGCAGTATGTGAATGAGCATGATGCACATTGTTGTAAAATGTATGATCTGTATGTAAATGTGGTCTTATTAAGCAGTTATGTTGTTCTGTTTCAGCACCCACACCAGCCCCGAACCTAGTCTACACCCAGTAAGACACACACACACACACACACACACACACAATGGTTCCTCATGGATATGAAGGTTAAAAAAAGAAAATGTCAATGGATACCTTTGACTGATTTACCATGGCAATGCATCTGCAATATTCAACTGAATATTATTTTCTCACTGTTTTTGCCTCCATCTCTCTCTCTTCAGTACCAGTGTAACATCCCTATAGCCCATGAGCCTTGGCACCCAGCCCTCACACCCCCCATCTACATACAACGCTCAGGACACACATCCCCGCACAGGTGAGACACACACAGACACACAGACTGACACACAGGGAATGCCAGTTGGCGTCTTAATGGCATATAGTGAAAATCCCCCTTGCCCCCAGAGTTCTCTCTCATTTCAGAGGTGCAGTCTTTCTCTCTGCCTGGTGGGCTCTACTCCCTTTATCTTTTTTAAATGTCTTTCATTTCACATCACTGTTACATCATTCATGTGTTGCGTCATTCAGACCGGCTGTGTGTGTGTGTGTGCTCACCGTGTGTGTGTCATGTTCCATGTCCAGAGCGCCTGCCGCAGTAGCAGTGAGTCCAGAGCCCAGTCATCAGTCAGTACCAGAGAGGACCAGCGGGTCTTTCCCAGGATCCATCAGTGTGGTGTACAGAGACAAGGTCATGACTGCACTCTGACCCCTACACCCTAACCTCTACAGCTCTGCCCCAGGACCCTGTCCCAAACCCACCACTAAATCTAAACTCTAACACATACACACATGCATAGGAGAGAACTGGAATACAGAAGACTGAGGGAGACAGATGAACACTCTGGTTGTGGACTCCTGGACCAAAATACATGGCCCTCATCATCACCACCATCATCATTACACACCAGCCTTGTCTACCATGTGTCTTCTCCATCAGATCCCCACCACCATGCTGGGGAGGGAGAAAGAGCCTGTAATAACAGAAAGAGAGTGAGAGACTTTAAACACAGAGACCATAGAGAGATCTCTCTCCTAGTGGATTGGACCATGCTGTTTAATGGTTCATGTTCAGTGCCTTGTTAGTTCATGTGATTGTTGAAACTTCAGTGTCTGAATGCTACAAAGTCCTCAAATTTAACTGGGTAAGATTGAAATTATTTTTATGCTATACAAAACAATCATACCGTTACTTTATTTTCCTGCCCAGTTAGCGGGTAGATTTGCTTTTAGACAAATCCTTTCAGAGCAAGCCAAATAAGTTCATGTTATTGCAAAGTTATCCTAGATCAGGATTCATTGTTTGAATGTAAGATGCAAAGCATTTGAGTGTGTGTGAAGTAGTCTGTGTCATCATATGCTGCTGGAACTAGGGATTACATGGTTCTACATTACATCTGTAGGTGAATATAGCTACTTTGGAAATCTCAGATGAATGATTAAGGAGAATGTGCTTGTTAAATTGTTATCAGCGATTATATACATTACAATAGGATGTCATGTTATGGAAACCTTGCATTGATCTATTGCTGCATATCTACCTTTGTTCTTCGGAGACATTAATGTTATGCGTGTGAGAGGTTCTGACTCAGCTTAATCAATAGAATGGCACTGATACCCTTGTTGTTTACCTCTCTTAATGCTGATTGTGTTTACATCCTGGTCATGCTCAACATTCCTTCCTGTTGCCTTAAAATGACTTCTGTCACAACCAGCCTTGGTTGCTATAGCTGCAGCCTTGTTGAATAAACACACTGCTTAAACTCTTTCACTGAAGTTTAATAATGTACACACACACACAATGAATGACTGTGTTAAAATGATGTGCCATACACACACACAATAGACAGACTACTAAAGCACAGGCGGCTGGTTGTACCTTAATTGGGGAGGACGGGCTCATAGTAATGGCTGGAATGGAATAGTATCAAAGGTGGTTTCCATGTGTTTGATGCCATTCCAGGCATTATGAGATGTCCTCCCCTCAGCAGCCTGTGTACCAAAGAGAGGTTTAAAAACTATTGTCACTGTGTGGTAATGGAGATGAACCAGGGTGCTGTCTGAGGTGCTGGTTCTGGCTTTCTGGACTGTTTGAGTGTGTGTGATGTGCTGTCCCCAGTTTCCCTCTGAGTGGTCCTGTCCTGGGAGGGGAGCAGCAGTTCAGTGTTGAGGAGAATGAGACGCCGTACTCTGGAAGCATGCACCATCACCACCGCAGTCACACGCACTACGACAACAGCCAGGAGACTTATTGTCACACACACAGCAAGAACAGTGAGTATACACACACACACACAGGTATACACACCACGGCAGCCAGGTTATATGTTAACACTGTGTGTGTGTAGAACACAGAGCCCCTCCCTGTCCTGTAGATGAGTTGGAGCTCTGTCTGCTCAACCCCCTGGAGACAGACAGCAACACCTCTCCCTGGCCTTCACTTCATGTCAACATGGACAACAAGGTACAGTAACACACCAGGTGACACATTTTAGCAGTTATTTTAGTACACATTTGGACTCCATTTCTCTCTCTCTCTCTCTCGCTCATCTCTCAGGCGGAGGAGAAGCAGTTGTCTGAGAAGTCTCTCCACCCCTCCTCTCCCCGCAGCCCTCCAGACCATCTCAAGTGTAACATCCTCAAAGCTCAGATGGAGGCTCTCTATAGAGTGAGTACTGACCCCTAGTGAGTGATGGAGGCTCTCTATAGAGTGAGTACTGACCCCTAGTGAGTGATGGAGGAGCTCTATAGAGTGAGTACTGACCCCTAGTGAGTGATGGAGGCTCTCTATAGAGTGAGTACTGATCCCTAGTGAGTGATGGAGGCTCTCTATAGAGTGAGTACTGACCCCTAGTGAGTGATGGAGGGTCTCTATAGAGTGAGTACTGACCCCTAGTAAGTGATGGAGGCTCTCAATAGAGTGAGTACTGACCCCTAGTGAGTGATGGAGGCTCTCTATAGAGTGAGTACTGACCCTAGTGATGGAGGCTGTCTAGAGAGTGAGTACTTACCCCTAGTGAGTGTGTGTTTGCAGTAGCCGTGTAAAAGCTAACATCCTCTTGTCCTCTCCTCTGTCATCCTCCTGTCCTCTCCTCTGTCATCCTCCTCTCCTCTTCTTCCTCTCCTGATGAAGGATGCTCCACTGACGCCCAGAGGGAAGACATCTAGTCAGGAGATCAACGACAGGCCAGTATTACCAGTGATACAGTACTCCTCCCAGTGTGTGTGTTTGATGGTAGATAATGGTATGTGTGTGTGTCTCAGGTATCAGAGCTCCAGTCAGGACTCTAGAGACTCTGCCACGTCCAGTCTGACCACAGAGAAAATGTCCCTCCGCCCAGACCACAACTCAACCACAGACAGACCCGCCAAGTCTAACTCTAACCCCAACCGCAGGAAAAGACTGGTCAGGCAGTTCAGCTTGTAAGTATGGCAGGGTATTTCACAACATGCTCTGGGATTCCATACGATGCTCACATCTGTGTCCTGTACTCCAAGTACTGTCATAGGCTAGCCACTATACACAAAAACCTATGATGTTAGTTATTCAGTACTCATGTGATACATTTACAATGTTGTGGCTGAACACTGTCCTGTAATTGGTCCTCAGTAACCATGAGGACGAGGATAATCTCCCAGAGGCCCTTGCAGCAATCTCGTCCCGGAGCACTGGGAAGTCTGGATCTAACAACTCACTGGACAACCAGACACAACCCTCCATATACCCCCAGGAAACACACACACAGGTTACCATCCCCCAGAGCACTCAGCATCACACGCACACACTTTTCTAATTTCGATCAGAGCCATGACATTTCTAAGTAAATACCAGGATAATAGTGGATTGTGAACTAAACTGTTTTGTGTGTGTGTGTTGTAGATGGACATGCCGATACTGGAGCTGGGGAGTCCATGCTGTGAGCGTTCCCCCTCTCCCCACCTCTCCCCTTCCTACTACCACACCTCTATCCCTCACCTGGTACCCTACCTCGCCTCACACACCGACAGGTAACACACACTCAGGTTACAGACACACTAACATCTAACACACACACACAAATCCCAGTCATGTAACATTCCTGTGTGTGTCTGTGTTTAGCGGGGAGGAGATGAGGTTGGGCAGAGAGAAGATTCTCAGGGCTCTCCTGATGACGGAGCTCTGAGTCCCCTGACCCCTGTGACATCATGGATGTCTCATGGACCCGGTCTGAGATGACCTTCAGGAGTCCCACCTCCACTGGCCGCACTCAGCATTTAGACATTTACATAATGCAGTCAACCTTTCTATATTTGCATAAAAACGACTTTGCTTAAGTGTTATTTTACAAGGAACATGTTTTATGTATACCCACACTACAGACCCTGAAATAACATTAACACATGCTCAGAGAGAATCAAATAACCAGGCAGACAGACAGACAGGCGGGTAGAGGGACGGGTGATGATGAAAGATAGTAAGGGTACTGCTGGGAATCCTACACACTCGAAGCCCTAACTGTTTAAATGATGACACAATAAATAATTTGTCATGACTTATTGTATTGTCAAGTTGACCCGCTCTAATCAAACTGCTACATGCTGGTAACTGTTCCCAGGCGAAAATCTGCAGAGCTGCACTCCCATTCCTGTCCTGTAGATAGAGACACACCCACACAGACTGCAGCTTGGATCAGTTGTAGTTTCCGTAACCACTACCTAGATCAGGCATTTTTTACATCCTCCTAATAGTTAATGTTATAATTTTTGCGATTAAACTGATCCTAGGCCTGTGGTTACGCGGAACTAACTGGAGAGTTTGGGTCAGAGCTCAGGTTACAGCTCTGCCATGTTTCTGTGCAGTTCCTTATTGCTGTTCTTGTCTATGTTCTATACCCCTGTGTTTAACCCTAATAAAGACAACATGGTTACATTTACTCCTGCTCTGTCTGGTCTCTGCTCAGAAGTGTGTGTGTGTTGGGGGGGGGGGTTCATGTCAGTGTGTGAGTGTGTCAGGTAAATCAAGAGTAACCGGTGCATAAACAGGATCAGGTAGGGTGTTGTGGAGAGAATGTGGGTGGTGTTGTGGAGTGAGTGAAGGAGAATGTGGGTGGGGTTGTAGTGTTACACAATGCTAGTTCTGCACTAACGAGGTCCTGCTGCTCCTTGTTTACTCTCTTCCTCTACCCTCACCCCCCCCTCTCTCTCTCCCTCCATTCTTTACTGCTAGAAAATACCATCCTGTGGTATAATGTCTCTAATGTTTCAGGATGACAATAGTACTGTGAGAGAAGGTGTGTTAGGCTCTGAGAGTCAGTGCACTGTGACCGGGAGTTCTCAGTGTTCCTCCTCCAGCCACATTCTGTCAACAGCGGCCCCACCTTAGCAGTATGAGAGGTGTGGGAGTGCGTGAACGCACCAAATCACAAACCCACTTATCATAGGTTCTTCACTCCAATTTGATCACTTGATCGTTGTAATGAATAATGAATTCACAGACAGTGCGTGTGATTTGTAATTATTGAGTTTCCCAGACAGGCTTGTTTCACATGTTCTATTTATTAGAGTGTCAGTGTGGTCACAGGAGAGTTCCCTGGACAGCCAGGGACCCACAGTCACAGCAGACATCAACATATTACATCTTCATCATCATTGGCCATTTATAGCTCTGTCTAATCTGGCCTACATGGGAGTAAAATACATTGGGTGAGTTTCAATAGTCTAAAGTGGGCTCATCTCCTTGACTCCTCTCCTTAGTCTGCATTGATCTGAAAACTCATGATAGATGAGAACAATATGTCCTTTTACGTCAGTGTAGTAGACTGTTGAGATGCAGCCATGCAGGCACAGTGACATGACAGTAAGGCATCTGAGATATCACAGTGATAAATCTCCATCACAGTGACATTACAGTAAGGCATCTGTGATAGCACAGTGGTAAATCTCCATCACAGTGCGAGACTGAGCAGGGCTGAGTGTGTGGATTAGGGATAGGAGTTGGGACCGAGCTGGGTTAGGCAATAGACAGTGTTGGAAAAAGTACTCAATTGTCATACTTGAGTAAAAGTGAAGATACCTTAATGGAAAATGACTTAAGTAAAAGTATCTGGTTTTAAATGTACTTAAGTACAGTGGTGGAAAAAGTACTCAATTGTCATAAAAAAGTAAATGCTATACATCAAATTCCTTATATTCCAAACCAGACGACATGATTTAATTGTTTTTTTAATTTATGGACAGGCACACTTCAACGCTCAGACGTCATTTATAAACGCAATATTTGTGTTTAGTGAGTCCGACAGATCAGAGGCAGTAGGGATTACAATGCATTATATTGATAGGTGCGTGAATTGGACCATATTGCTGTCCTGCCTGAGCATTCAAAATTACTTTTGGGTGTTGGAAAAAGTATGGAGTAAAACATACATCATTTTCTTTAGGAATGTAGTGAAGTAAAAGTAGTCAAAAATATAAATAGTAAAGTACAGATACCCCCCAAAACTACTTAAGTAGTACTTTAAAGTATTTTTACTTAAGTACTTTACACCACTGGCAACAGGAATAGTGATCTCCTGGCTCTGGGCTCAGCTTGGCGTCACACACAAAAGGCAAGGGTGGAGTGGCACTATGCAACCATAAACAGGTCAGATGGGAGGGGTGTGGGAGTGATTCAGCATTTGATTAACTAACTACATGTAACTTTTATGTCAGACACTATGCTGTTGATATATAGTATAATCTGTATAGTAATCGGATTGGTTAGCAGTGCTTTGGTATTTGCCATAACATGTAAACATCTGAGTGTAGCTAGCACTACTAACTTCTTCATGCAGGAAGCTTCCTAATACAATATTCTAGTATTGGATTGTAAAATTATAGAAAGTATAAAGAAATAAAATGTCATATAACGTTTTTAAACAGACAGTATAAAATAAAATATATACATATACGTAGAGTAGGACAGTATGAACATTCCTCTTTCTCTCGCTCTCTCTCTCTCACACACACACACACATGCATCCACACGCACTTACACACGTCATGATGAAAGGTTCAGATCAATAATTACTACTAAACGCAGCTCTACTTCTAACAGACGTCTCCTGAAGTGGTTCTAACACCTTCTAACATCTCTATAAAGCTTTTTTAAAATAGTGTGTGCAATATAAGACAGAGTTGCATTTTGGCTGAGGCAAAGCTCTGATATAAAATAAATTTCTGCTCTCATGCATATACACTGTATATACAACTCAGACTAGGAACATACATCAGAGCTGGAGGCCAGGACATTCCCCCACATATCCTTTGGTGTGTGTGTATGTTTTTGTTGTGTGTGTTGTGTGTGTTGTGTGTGTTGTGTGATAGTGTAGTGCAGGAGTGTCAAGTTTTCAGCACAATTTAATATATCGAGCCATTTCTTATAAAATAAAATAAAAGTACATATAACCAATTTTCAGTGTGGCCCTCCAGACCTGGGTGAAAACCCAATGTGGCCCTCGGGGTAAAATTAGTTTGACACCCCTGGTATAGTGTGTGTGTAATGGGTAGTGTGCGACAGTGTGGGGATCTTTGAGCCTTCTACAGCATGTTTCGGTCCAGGTAGTGCCCTCCCTGCTTGGTCAGAAGAGGGGGAAAGGGCATCAGAGCATCACCACTGCTGGACTGACCAATCATACCGCTCAGGACAGGCAATGCCTCCATAGGACTCTACAGAGAGAGGGAGAGAGGCAGGGAGAGATGGGGAGGAAGATAGAGACAGGAAGTGATCGTACAAGGAAAGGAGTCTATGTGGTTTGAAGGTTGTCTTGTCCCAGCACCAGAGGATTCCATCACTTAGTCCACCACCTCCCCACCTAACACACTAGTACACCACTGATAACACTATCTAGCACACTACAATGCCCCAAGGAGGAAAGGGGGAACACACCTTGGAAGGGCTGAGTCAGACAGCAACAGGTACAGTGCCAGTCAAACGTTTGGACACACCTACTCATTCAATTTTTTTTTTTTTTTTACTATTTTCTACATTGTAGAATAATAGTGAAGACATCAAAACTATGAAATAACACATATAGAATCATGTAGTAACCAAAAAAGTGTTAAACAAATATATTTTCTATTTGAGATTCTTCAAATAGCCACCCTTTGCCCTGATGACAGCATTGCACACTCTTGGCATTCTCTCAACCAGCTTCACCTGGAATGCTTTTCCAACAGTCTTGAAGGAGTTCCCACATATGCTGAGCACTTGTTGGCTGCTTTTCCTTCACTCTGCCGTCCGACTCATCCCAAACCATCTCAATTGGGTTGAGGTCGGGGGATTGTGGAGGCCAGGTCATCTGATGCAGCACTCCATCACTCTCCTTCTTGGTAAAATAGCCCTTACACAGCCGGGAGGTGTGTTGGGTCATTGTCCTGTTGAAAAACAAATTGTAGTCCAACTAAGGCCAAACCAGATGGGATGGTGTATTGCTGCAGAATGCTGTGGTAGCCATGCTGGTTATGTGTGCCTTGAATTCTAACTATATCACAGACAGTGTCACCAGCAAAGCACCCCCACACCATAACAACTCCTCCTCCATGATTTACGGTGGGAACTACACATGCGGAAATCATCCGTTCACAAACACCGTGTCTCACAAAGACACAGTGGTTGGAACCAAAAATCTCAAATTTGGACTCCAGACCAAAGGACACATTTCCACCGGTCTAATGTCCATTGCTCGTGTTTCTTGGCCCAAGCAGGTCTCTTCTTCTTATTGGTGTCCTTTAGTAGTGGTTTCTTTGCAGCAATTCGACCATGAAGACCTGATTCACACAGTCCTCTCTGAACAGTTGATGTTGAGACGTGTCTGTGACTTGAACTCTGTGAAGCATTTGTTTGGGCTGCAATTTCTGAGGCTCGTAAATCTAATGAACTTATCCTCTGCAGCAGAGGTAACTCTGGGTCTTCCATTCCTGTGGCGGTCCTCATAAGAGCCAGTTTCATCATAGCGCTTGATGGTTTTTGCAACTGCACTTGAAGAAACTTTCAAAGTTCTCGAAATGTTCTGGATTGACTGACCTTCATGTCTTAAAGTAATGATGGACTGTTGTTTCTCTTTGCTTATTTGAGCTGTTCTTGCCATAATATGGACTTGGTCTTTTACCAAATAGGGCTCCTTCTGTATACCCCCCCTACCTTGTCACAACACAACTGATTGGCTCAAACACATTAAGAAGGAAAGAAATTCCACAAATTAACTTTTAAGAAGGCACACCTGTTAATTGAAATGCATTCCAGGTGACTACCTCATGAAGCTGGTTGAGAGAATGCCAAGAGTGTGCAAACTGTCATCAAGGCAAAGGGTGTCTACTTTGAAGAATCTCAAATATAAAATTTATTTGGATTTATTTAACACTTTTTTGGTTACTACATGATTCCATATGTGTTATTTCATAGTTTTGATGTCTTCACTATTATTCTACAATGTAGAAAATAGTAAAAATAAATAAAAACCCTTGAAGGTGTGTCCTTGAAGGTGTGTCCAAACTTTTGACTGGTAGTGTAGAAATTGACCATATAGAACAGGTACGGTTCTAGTTTCCACCAGATAATGTTGTGTTGATCAGGACACAGAGTAGAAGTTCTCCCCAACCACTGGTCCAGGATCAGATGTTTTCTACCTCCTGATGGTTCACGTTAGGATTGGGTGTGTGGGGTAATCTGATCCTTGGGTGTGTTGGGTAATCTTTTCCTAGATCTGAGGTTTGGATTGGCTGTGTGGGGTAATCTGATCCTAGAGGTTAGGATTGGGTGTGTGTGGTAATCTGATCCTAGATCTGAGGTTAGGATTGGGTGTGTGAGGTAATCTGATCCTATATCTGCACTGTCAAAAAAAGATGTAAAGAAGAAGGAAATCAGATGGAATAGGATTGCGAGTTTGCTCAATTAAAATGTTGTTGAGCAAACTCACAATCCTATTGCAGTTGGTTGCCACAGATTTAGGATCAGATTACCCCACACACACAATCCTAACGTGATCCATCAGGGGGTAGAACACATCTGATCCTGGACCAGTGGTTGGGGTGACACTTCTACTCTGTGTCCCGATCAACACACATTCTCTGGTGGAATCTAGAACCATAATCAATTTTTTACAGTGTGTGGTTTGGGGCATTGAAATCCCCCCTAGCTAGACTCTACCCCGTGACCCCCTAGTAACCCGGAATCTCAGACCACACCCACAACCACGTCGTCCCGGAGATGAAAAAGAGGAGAAACACACCCCATGACCCTGTCAGCCAATCCTTACCTTCCGCCTGCCTAGGACACACCCCTTAAATACACACCCACTCTTTGGGCTGTGTGAGCAGGGTCCGGGAGGGATCGTGATCATGCACGTTAGCATGAGCGTGCACAAGGCCATCCTCAGTAGCGTACTATAGTGTTGGGGGGGACAGAGACACAGGGGACTGAGACAGAGACAGACAGGCTGGGTTGGGTTGGGTTGGGCTGGGCTGGGCTGTGTGTTCAGAAGAGTCAGCCTTTGCAAGTTGCTTACTTGTGATTTATCTACAGTATATAGTATCACCTTAACTTCCAAACTAGTGTTCATTAGCACAGGCTGAACTCGTTGTCTATTTCCTAGTGTATCAGTGAGAAGCAGCCTCTTGTAAATCAAGTCCATGCAGGCAGTGGAGCTCCACCCTACATAATGCCTGTGGGTGTTTGGGAGGGAGGCAGAGGGAGAGGACAGAATAGGGAGGGTAGACCTGACTAACTCGTTTGATAGCCTCCAGGCAAACACAGTGGATGCTTGACAGTATAGTACACTCCTCCAATAGCAGATTTGAATATTTCCTTTGGATCGACCGTGAGACATGAGAGGGCACGGCAACACATACCATACCGGTCACATTGCACACACACACACACACTTTCTCTAACACACATGAATGTACACACAGACTTGTATAACTAACCGTGTGGGGACACACAATTCAGTCCCATTCAAAATCAAATTTTTCCTAACCCCTAACCCTAAACCTAACCCTTACCCTAAACCTTACCCTAACCTTAACCCTAACCCTAACCTTAACACCAAAACCTAACCTTAACCCTATCCCTAAACCTAACCTATGTTGCTCTGCATGTGCTCACTGCTTATTGTTTGTCTGTATTGTTATTGGAATAGTTTTTAATAACCTGCCCAGGGACTGTGGTTGAAAATTAGCCGGCTGGCTAAAACTGGCACTTTTACTGAAACGTTGAAACATCCTGAGTGGCGCAGTGGTCTAAGGCACTGCATCGCAGTGCTAACTGTGCCACTAGAGATCCTGGTTCGAATCCAGGCTCTGTCGCAGCCGGCCGCGACCGGGAGACTCATGGGTGGCGCACAATTGGCCCAGCGTCGTCCAGGGTAGGGGAGGGAATGGCCGGCAGGGATGTAGCTCAGTTGATAGAGCATGGCGTTTGCAACGCCAGGGTTGTGGGTTTGATTCCCACGGGGGGCCAGTATAAAAAAATATATGTATTCACTAACTGTAAGTCGCTCTGGATAAGAGCGTCTGCTAAATGACTAAAATGTTGATTAATGTGCACTGTCCCTGTAAAAATAAACTCAACTCGCTCCTAAAACTAACCCTTCTCTTCCCAACAAGTATAGTTAAACACGTCCAAGTGCACACTCACACACACACACACACTGTTTACCTGGTATCCCTGAATGGTGTTGAGCAGTTCTTTGTAGGCGAGCCCATGCATACGGACCACTCCCCTAGGGGAGGGGGAGGGGTAGTACCCTATAGTGTTGGGAGAACCTGGGGGACTGGAGAGAGGGAGGGGGAGACGAGAGGAGAGAGAGAGGGTGAGGGGGAGACGAGAGGAGAGAGAGAGGGTGAGGGGCAGACGAGAGGAGAGAGAGAGGGTGAGATATAAGGAGTTAGTTGGAGAGGCCATAACAAAGAGTATTATACATCCTGAAATGCCATGAGGTGCATACGGAAATTTCACATGTGGAAAATCACGTGATTTTATTTGAAATTCCACATGTGAAATCATGTGAAATTGTGTTTTTGGAACACTTCACTTGTTTTCACGTGTAGTTTAATGTTATCACATGTTGCTTTACATGTTGTCACGTTATCACATTAACTTAATATAAGATCAAATGTGATCACATGAAAATATGTGTTTTTGGAACACACAACTCCATGTGGTTTTTCCGTCAGGGATATCACATCCAAATAAACTTGAATGCTGAGAGAGAGGGGAGAGGAGGGGAGGGGAGAGAGAGGGGAGAGGAGGGAGGGGGAGAGAGGGGAGAGGAGGGGAGGGGGGAGAGAGAGGGGAGGGGAGGGGAGGGGAGAGAGAGGGGAGAGAGAGGGGAGAGAGAGGGGAGAGGAGGGGAGGGGGGAGAGAGAGGTGAGAGGAGGGGAGGGGGGAGAGAGAGGGGAGAGGAGGGGAGGGGAGAGAGAGGGGAGAGGAGGGGAGGGGGGAGAGAGAGGGGAGAGGATGGGAGGGGGGAGAGAGAGGGGAGAGGAGGGGAGGGGAGAGAGAGGGGAGAGGAGGGGAGGGGGAGAGAGAGGGGAGAGGAGGGGAAGGGAGAGAGAGAGGTCATTGTGGTCTTAGTGCTGTTTGCTGTTCCTTCTGATACCTCACCACTCCACTCCACCGCTCAGTCATTAACTACCCTTGTGTATGTCCCCCCAGCCCCCAAGGCACTTACAATATATGATTGAATGGTTTATGGGCCTAATAGTTCTTACCTGGGGCATTGATATCATGAACTACCCTTGTGTATGTCCTTCCCCACAACACATACTAGTCCTTACCTGGGATAGTATGCAGTGTAGTTCATGTAGAGCTGAGTGCTAGCTGGGTAGTAAGCGTGTCCAGGTCCTAGGGGGCGGGGACTCAGCAGCACCTGACCAATGGGAGGGAATAGGCCGGCAGCCTCAGCAGGCAGGATGGAAGGGGCGGGTGGGAAGGAGTAGGAGGGAGGAGACAGACCTGGGGTGGGGGGGGTTGAGTTAGACAACACGCCAAAGCAAGGACACGGAAAGGACATATGCCCAACACGGCACACAGAAAACAACAGATCCCCTGGTCCCCTCTAAAGATGGCCGCTGTAAGCAGACTACAGTGTGCTTCCGGGTCATCTACAGTGGCTATGTGACATGGTCCGGTCACTTTTTGTTTCTAGGAGACCCTCCTCAATGAACACCTGACACAACAGGTAGCTTTAGATTCTACAGACGTGTGTTTGGGCTTGGGGGTGACTCCTGACCCCACTATTAACTCCACCTGCATAACGAAGACTAGACATCACCAAAACTGTTTTACATTTTTGCAGATGCTCTTATCCAGAGCGACGTACAGTGTTGAGTGCACACATTTTCATACTGGTCCCCGGTGGGAATCAAACCCACAACCCTGGCATTGCAAGCACCATGCTCTACCAACTGAGCTACACGGGACTACACACCAGAACTCAATGACTAGACATCACCATGACTACACACCAGAGCTCAGCTCCGCCCACCACTCCCACACCCCCACTGATTGGACAAGTTCCAACTGTAAGACTCAAGCCCAATCCTAAATCAACCCTGAGTCCCTACCCTCAAGTCATTTTTGCAATATTGCTTACACACCTATCCAATACTTCCAGTACATAGGGATCCATTTGGAATTGGGCAAGAGGCCTCACACATGCCAAGCACACACAAACCATTGGAACAGACTATATTTAATCAGAGTGTGTGTGAAAAAGATGTTTACATTGAACAGTCAGTGAACTACAGATTTCTCCCTGCATGCAAATTCACCAAAATCACACAGAATTACACAAACCACAACAAGGGGTAACACACACGCATTCCTACACAAGCACGCACACACACACACTCACACACACACCCCAGGTTCCTACCCCTCTGGTCAGGTCAGATGCTCCTGTCCTCCCAGAGTTCTAGATCAGAGAGAACCCAGACAGAAAAGAAGACAGGGGGCAGGATTTAACCTCTGACCTCTAACCCCTCACCCTTTCCTGCCCCCTGGTCTGTGGCAGCCCACCTACCCTGCGGTCCCGAAGCGCCCAGCTCCCAGCAGCACTTACGTCTGGACTTACATGGCGGCGGGCTGAGCCCTGTCCCACTCCTGGTCCGGGTGTGTGTGTGAGTGTGTGTGTGTGAGAGGGAGCCTCCCATCAACACCAGACCCATCTCTTCAGCGCTACAGGGGAACACCTCCACATAGCGACTGTTAAGCCCTCGCTTGCCAGCCTGGCCCGGACCAGACATCACCTGCTTGTGGACCCGCTGGGAGGCAGAGAAAGCCCGCTCCGCTGAATGCATCTGGATGAAACAGTCCCCTGACGGACGACCCTATGGAGACACACATACGCATATGCACACGCACACGCACACACACACACAGCAGGGTAAGTCTAGTATCAGTAGGTGTAGTGTGTGTGTGTGTGTGTGTGTGTGTGTGTGTGTGTGTGTGTGTGTGTGTGTGTGTGTGTGTGTGTGTGTGTGTGTGTGTGCGTGTGCAGGCTCATATAGTGTGTACCTACTTGTTGGTTGACCACCATGTGTACTCCGTGTGGTCTGATGTCATGTGTGTATTCTCCTAGGAAGGCCAGTATATCCTCTATGGTGGCGGTGTAGGGCAGCCCCCTCAGCCTGAGGCAGTCCCTCACACCACCAGGAGAGGGCAACAGAGACACGGAGGGCAACACTGACACCAGGGGGGCAGGAGCCACGGGGATCAGAGGGGCTGACGAGTACCTGTTCAACACCTACACACACACACACACACACACACACACACACAGAGTTATAAGGTTAGACAGTTATAACTTGTAAGCGCTGGTTCAGCAACAACATACACACATAAAGAACCATATTCTCTCTGGAGTTCCTGGTTTTACTCTGGCAGGGGTATTCCGTTTAGGTGTGTGTAGGTGTGTGTGTGTGTCTGTATTGAAGAGGTGTGTGTGTGTGTGTTTGTGTGTTGACGTAGGGATCTGGCTGGTTGCCAACAGGATATCACAATATTTACCATCCTGAAGAGGAACTTTAACTCCCCCACTCAGGGTCACTCACTACCACTGAACTCTGACCTCTTGACCTCTCACCTTCAGACATATAAGACCACTATAACATTTAAACCTGTACTGTATAGGAGTCTAAGTGCATGGGAATGTTTCTACACTGAGAGCTGAAACACCTGCTTATCAATGAATAGGTCTATTAAGACTGTGAGAGGTGAGGTGAGGTGGGATGAGGTCAGGTTTGTGTGTGTGTGTGTGTGTGTGTGTGTGTGTGTGTGTGTGTGTGTGTGTGTGTGTGTGTGTGTGTGTGTGTGTGTGTGTGTGTGTGTGTGTGTGTGTGTGTGTGTGTGTGTGTGTGTGTGTGTGTGTGTGTGCGTGCGTGCGTGTGTGTGTGTGTGTGTTAGGAGGGTAATCTTTCACAGACCGGAGCATTTAAGTGTTTACTCAACAAACCTCCTATTAACCAGAACGCCAGGCGGTGAAGGGGAGCAAACAAACACACACAGAGACACACACACACACACACACACACACACACACACACACACACACACACACACACACACACACACACACACACACACACACACACACACACACACAGACACACACACACACACACACACACACACACACACAGACACACAGACACACACACACACACACACACACACACAGAGACACACACACACACACACACACACACACACAGACACACACTCGCTCATCCAGTTCTTAATTAGAGTAAATGCCCATGCTCTATTGAAGCTCTGTGTCACACCCTTAAACCTTTAAATCTTCTGCTTAGGTTTCCTACAGAAAACCCCCACCAGGACTATACCAACACACACCAACACACACACATGCACGCTCACTCCCTCCCTCTCTCTTTCTACCTGTTGCACCTTAACAGACAGACACACACACCCCTCCCCCAACACACAGACATACCTGTTGCACCTTAACAGACAGATAACCCTTCATACCTGTTGCACCTCAGCGGCGGTGCTCTTGAATAGCTCAATGTATCTCTTCCCCAGGATGTCTTTGTGCTTCCTGAGAGCGCACTGAGCATGCTCCTCACTGGCGAATAGGACGAAGGCGTCGCCAGTCGGCCTTCCATCAGGGAAACGCACAAATAGGATGCCATCCTTGTCACCACTGACAGGACACACCTCTTTAGGCCCCTCCCCCTGGGAGAAGAAGGCCAGCACCTGGTCAGGTGTGGCGGTGAAGGGAAGACCTCGCATCCTGACGATCACCTGGTCCTCACGAGACAGGAACAACGCCACCTCACTGGAGGTACCGCCTGCTATCTTAAGGAAGTCCTCTCCTGTTGCCTTGTACACCTGCAGCAGAAAAGACATGGCATTAACTCCTGCTCTTTGGGATCCAGATGTTATTTACAGGTTACGTCTACGTATTTATTGGTGTTGTTAGTGTCTGAGCAGGACCATAGATAGGGTTAGTAAAAGGTTGATAATAGGTTATTAACAGGTTACCTCTATGTATCGGTTGGTTAGGGGTAGGGTTAGTAAAAGGTTGATAATAGGTTATTAACAGGTTACCTCTATGTATCGGTTGGTTAGGGTTAGGGTTAGTAAAAGGTTGATAATAGGTTATTAACAGGTTACCTCTATGTATCGGTTGGTTAGGTTAGGGTTAGTAAAAGGTTAATAATAGGTTATTAACAGGTTACCTCTATGTATCGGTTGGTTAGGGGTAGGGGTAGTAAAAGGTTGATAATAGGTTATTAACAGGTTACCTCTATGTATCGTTGGTTAGGGTTAGTAAAAGGTTGATAATAGGTTATTAACAGGTTACCCCTATGTATCGTTGGTTAGGGTTAGGGTCAGTAACAGGTTGATAATAGGTTATTAACAGGTTACCTCTATGTATCGGTTGGTTAGGGTTAGGGTTAGTAAAAGGTTGTAATAAGTTATTAACAGGTTACCTCTATGTATCGGTTGGTTAGGGTTAGGGTTAGTAAAAGGTTGATAATAGGTTATTAACAGGTTACCTCTATGTATCGGTTGGTTAGGGTTAGGGTTAGTAAAAGGTTGATAATAGGTTATTAACAGGTTACCTCTATGTATCGGTTGGTTAGGGTTAGGGTTAGTAAAAGGTTGATAATAGGTTATTAACAGGTTACCTCTATGTATCGGTTGGTTAGGGTTAGTAAAAGGTTGATAATAGGTTATTAACAGGTTACCTCTATGTATCGTTGGGTAGGGTTAGGGTCAGTAACAGGTTGATAATAGGTTATTAACAGGTTACCTCTATGTATCGGTTGGTTAGGGTTAGGGTTAGAAAAAAAGGTTGATAATAGGTTATTAACAGGTTACCTCTATGTATCGGTTGGTTAGGGTCAGTAAAAGGTTGATAATAGGTTATTAACAGGTTACCTCTATGTATTGTTGGTTAGGGTTAGGGTCAGTAACATGTTGATAATAGGTTATTAACAGGTTATCTCTATGTATCGTTGGTTAGGGTTAGGGTCAGTAACAGGTTGATAATAGGTTATTAACAGGTTACCTCTATGTATCGGTTGGTTAGGGTTAGGGTTAGTAAAAGGTTGTAATAAGTTATTAACAGGTTACCTCTATGTATCGGTTGGTTAGGGGTAGGGTTAGTAAAAGGTTGATAATAGGTTATTAACAGGTTACCTCTATGTATCGGTTGGTTAGGGTTAGTAAAAGGTTGATAATAGGTTATTAACAGGTTACCTCTATGTATCGTTGGGTAGGGTTAGGGTCAGTAACAGGTTGATAATAGGTTATTAACAGGTTACCTCTATGTATCGGTTGGTTAGGGTTAGGGTTAGTAAAAGGTTGATAATATGTTATTAACAGGTTACCTCTATGTATCATTGGTTAGGGTTAGGGTCAGTAACAGGTTGATAATAGGTTATTAACAGGTTATCTCTATGTATCGTTGGTTAGGGTTAGGGTCAGTAACAGGTTGATAATAGGTTATTAACAGGTTATCTCTATGTATCGTTGGTTAGGGGTAGGGTTAGTAAAAGGTTGATAATAGGTTATTAACAGGTTACCTCTATGTATCTGTTGCCCATGTGGTGTTTGTGTCTCTGCAGGGCCATGTCTCTGTGTTCCTCACTGACAAAGCGGACCAGAGCCTCTCCGTTCCTCCGACCCTGGGCGTTCAGACACAACGCAGCGCCACCCCTGGACAACACACAGCATTACAGCTATTAAAACAATTTCAATACACTACACACCATCATAACAGCAACGAGTCAAACACAACAGACAACACGGTACTGGACACTGAACACACATACTTGGCAATGTTGAGTCCTCTGAAGAAGCGAGCGATGTCCTGGTCAGATGACTGCCAAGGCAACCCCCTCGCTCTGATCACCGTGTTATCACACACACGCTCCATCTTACTGCTACGCACACACGGACACACACCAGTTAGCATCAAATCACTCACCCGCTCCATCCAATGATGTGAGAACACCAATGAATTGTATCATATCTTCTACCTTACTGCAAATCTATCTTAGCAAGTCTACTTACCAAGTGCCGCTTTCAAACTTCTCAGTGACTCTCTCTGGGTTTGAGAATGTGTGACCTACAACAAACAGAAGACCAGAGAAGAAATCAAAGATGAGCAACAATGACAACATAGTGAGAAAAGTCAGAGTGTGTGTAAGTTAGTGTGTTACTCACGTAAGGGTTCAGATAGCAGGGCTAGGACGATGTTGGCCATGGTCTGGACCTGCAGTGCTGCTGTGACCGGTGCCAACATGGCCGTCGGATCCAACATGGCTACTGGCTCCACAGTTACACTGAGAGCTGAGGAAACCGTGGTCAAGGAGAAAACTCCAGGAGAGGAGCAAGCAAGGTGCGTGTGTGTGTGCATGTGTATGTGTGTGTGTGTTAGTCCTGCTTCCTGGTAGGTGTGTAGGGCTGGTCCTGTTGGCTAAACACACAGCCTGTTACTCTCTGAGCTACAGTGAGACACGTCAATTGTGTCTCTATTTGCATTTCAAAACCTCTAGTCCCACAGCCAACACCCTCTGTGGCCTGCAGACGCCTCCCCCATGGGAGTGTGTTTGTGGGGGGGTGCTCACTTAAGTATCACACAAACACACTCTCGTGCTCTCTCTCTCACACACAGAAGCAGGGTTCATGCAAAGCTGTAGAATGAACCAATCGACGACTAGCTAATGAGTGTCTTTGCTGTGTTCTCAGTTGTAAGGATACATTCAGCCATGTACTGCACCTCCAGGCTCTTGGTGTCTGCAGAGGGGAAGTGCTTCCTGAACTCTTTCCTCAGGTCAAAAAAGGAGTTGAAACATTCTGGCAGTGCCAGGTTCTGCAGAGGAAGACAATTGCAGACATTACCCACTGGGCACAGACGTGAATTCAACGTCTATTCCATATTGCTTCAAGGTAATTGTATTGAAATGACGTGGAAACATGTATTATTATTGATTCAACAGTAGAGAGGAGGAAGAGAACATGTGTAGCCTACCATTGACAGCTGTTTGGTGTAGGGTCGGTATCGGGAGCTACGCTGTCTGTTTATTACTGTCATTTACATATTTACTCATGTCAATAAAGTTAGGTTCCCCATGGGTCTGTGTATCATACTAGGTGTGAGGGGGGGGAGGAACACAAGATGTAATAGGAGAACGGTGTGTGTGTGTGTGCGCGTTTGTGTTCAAACAAAGCCAAGACAATATGTCAAGACAACCTCACACTTTAACATCATGTAGAGCAGGATCTTGACAGAGAAGATGACATAACACATTTCTTTGTGGTTCTGTGACCAGAACCAAAGGGTTCTGGTGGAGGTAAGTGTCCGCCCTCGCCTTGAGGCTCTGCCCCGCCCTGCCAGCCTATACCCTTACCTTGCCCGCAGCTTCGGGGTGGAGAACCTGGCGAATGTGGAGCTGCCCGTCCGTACACACACACACTGACGTGCCCGTGCCCAAGGTGTTCACTTCATTGGTCAATCTCAGATGGAACTGTTTAAAACATAGGAAGAGATTAGCTACAATGTAAACTCTTTAAAATCAAGATCAGATAATACATCTGTAATAAACAATTACAGAACAACTCATTGGTAATATTGAAAATCCACTAAGATTTTATTGGTTGAAAGTGTGATAATTTTTCTGGTGACGATCAATAACAATGCAGCCATTTATAATCTCAGAATTTAGCACCAAAACGTTGACCACAGTATACAATTTCAACCAATTAGTTATAAATGTTTCCTACGGACTAATAAACGACCAATTAATGCTGTTTATAGACTATTTAAACTGAGTCTACCTTAATGGAAAGTATTACCATAAAGATAAATATTTACAAAAACATCCAAATATAGGCTTACACCAGTCCAACTTGAATGGCTTGTTGTTACTTTCGAGTGGCTGGAAACGGTTTTTGGTGTGTTGTCATCGATGTTTGTGTGTGTATGTTGGCTATTGTCTTTTGTCTACCTATGGTTTATATTGTTTGAAAAATACAAAGAAAAAAAGTACACGGTTTTTGGTTTCAGATAACCAACCAGAGAACAAGCACTTTAATTGCTGCTAGTTGTATCATCCTCATTATGCAAATTAATGATAATTTGCATTACTAAGCTCTAAAGATGCACACCTCCTCATCACTCAAAGGACTTCTACACCTGTCAGTTCAGGCTGTCAAGCCATGTGGATCTAATTCAAATACAGTAAAATGCCACAAAGCTATAGCGATCTAAAACTAAGATGAATTATTAGCCAATTATAATTAGATATCCCAGGAAGAAGGCCTAAATAAACAATAAATTGTTATAAAACTCCAATCAATGCATCGTGCCCCTGATTTCAATTGAAGGATGAATGGATGGCAAAGCAGAATATGATGAGGTCAAAAATGTATTTCATAAAAAATCATGAGACAACAGATACTGTATGTACCTGGTTTAGCGCGTGCTCCAAGCCTGTGACTGTAGAGACAGACTCCTCGCTGTCCTCCACTTCATCCTCCTCCTCTCTCTCGCCCAGACAATCTTCTGCCAGGTCGGAGTGCTCAGGCCGTATTAACACCTCATTCACTTTCCCCAACTGGACCAGAGAAAAAACACACACACTTCAGTACATTTAAAATATAAACTTAATTATCAAATGCACATTTTCATAGGCTATATGCCTGTGTACACTTCTTTTTAAATGGAGTAGGAGACTTATGACACACTTATGATCAGAGTTTTGTCATTAGACCTCATAAACAGAAAAACAAAGTTGGTCGTCTTTTAAACCAACTAGCGCACATTTGACACAGTGCACATTCTGGTTATGCTGGATGAATACTGTCTTTCTATAATAATAATAGTCATTCTCATATTCTCTTAATAAAATAAAATATTTTAAAGATGACCTTTTTGTTATTCAAATCCACGAGCTGCCACACCAACTGCACGAGATCCTTCTCGTCCGAACCCAAGAGGTCTCCGCTCGCGCCAGATGTGGTGGTGAACAACACCGCCAGGTAGTCTACCTGAGCCGTCATTTTCAGGATAAATACAAAGAAACTACTCTAATTACACCCAAAGTAATAGAAAATAACCTACAGCTACACCTCCAGAACAGTACAGAACCCAAAGAATCCAGCCACCCACACCCAGACACCTATGCGCAAAGGTGTGCTCAGCAACTCCAGATATTTTTAGTGGCTTCTTGATTGCGTGATAATCTATGCCAAATCTCTCGCACACCTCATCGCAGTGTAATGGCTGAATGTTCCCTTTTTTTGTGAAGGACCTACCTGTGTGCGCTGCGGACCACGTGACCCAGGTAGCTACCTGCCTGGGGCGTATTCATTACGCCGATTCTGTTGGAAAACGCTTCTTAAACGGAAGCAAACGGAACGAAACGGAGAGAGATCTACCTGCATTTGTCCAATAGAAACTATCGTTTTGCTCTGTTTGCTTCCGTTTAGTTCTTAAACTGTAAACGTTTTCCGTAATGAATACACCCCTTCTCTGTCTGAGTGCTGTCCCTATTGGTGCTTTCAAACAGGGACGTGGCACCGCATCGCGACAAACCCATCAGCACGACCTGAACAACATACATGAGAAGAACAACAATCTCATATACTAGACTACAAACGGATGATGGCCTAGTTTTTATCCCTGTTTATGGGTAGACGAGTGCATAGGCTATTTCCAAATGCTACGCTTGGCATATAGGCTGCAGTGGGAAATATTAATGAAAAAAATCAAATGTAACATAATGTTGTTTTCTGCGTTTCTGCTACTGCTGAGAACATGTTGAGACCAGCCGGTCGTGGCAAATCAGTGAAATCATTACAATGAAGTTTATAAGGCCTATTTAAAAATAAACAGTAATGAAAAATATGTAGATCCATTGTTTTCATTTAGGCTATTGTAAAATACATAGATAAAATATTCAAAGTCAGGCTATTGCCTTTTTTATTACGGCACCTTTTATAATTTATTATAAGAGAGCCATTGGCAGTAGCCTGAATTATGTTGGATGAACTTTCCACTATGCACCGATTTCAGATCAGTTTGTGGTTCTACTCATTATAAACAAAGTAGGTTTAAACTGATTCAGGGTCTGTCTTTACAGAACTGCTCATCGTCGGGTTTTAAAACCCGGAAACCGTTGTGGCTAGATCCGGAAGTTTACCCCAAGTGAAAACAGAAAAATATGGCGGGGGACACTTTAACGGAGCTTCTTTTTCTGGATACGTTCAAACATCAAAGTGCAGAGGTAGCTAAATCTGTTAATACCGCTTGGGTTTTCTCCCAGGAGTATACTTTGCTGAGATTCCACTTAGCTAGCTAACTTTGGCTTCTGATCCTCCATCTTCCCCTAGGCTAATGCTAATGCTAACACAGTGGCCACCTTGCAGAATAACTAAATCGTCCTTCCAAACTAAGTGTGATGCATTGTTTCCTAGCAAAGTATTACGTTTTAAGTAGGTTACGGGTTCTTATATGCAGTGGCCTCTCCTACAGTTGTAGCGGGGATAGGGATACGCGAAACTAGCTAGCCATAATGGATAACGGGACAGTCGGCAACAGCGTGTGCGCAGATTGTTTACCCGCTAGCAAGCTACTCACACAGGTTACGTTACACAGACAGTTTTCAGACTGTTCATATTTACAGATATAGTCTACAGTTACTGTCTGCAGATGAATACACGAAATTCCCAATTGGCCCTTTTGTTTATTTATGGCACAAAAAAGAGCTGACTGTTTTTGTTGTGCGCTGACATGGTCTAAATAAAAATCGAATCACATTTTATTTGTCACATGCGCCGAATATAACGGGTGTGGTAGGCCTTACAGTGAAATTACTAAAATGTGTTCTGTCTGTAGCTGACCAATGTGGACGTGGTGCGGTTCCCGTGCGGTGTCCTGATCACAGAGGTGCGCGTCATTCCCCCTGGAATTAAAGCACACACCAGCCTGCCAGACAACCGGGCATTCGGGTAAGAAACCATCATTCAAGGTGTATAAGGGAGAGCAAAATAAATATATACTACTATGTGACTGGGATGTGTGTGAGGGGAACTCCAGGGGCCTCATTTATCAATCATGCATAGGCACAAATCTGTGCATAAACCATGTGTGGGATTATTTCCACGCAAAGTGTGCAATTTTATCAATATGAACGTTTGCTTGAGTGTGTGTAACTTTATGCACAGTCATAACCGTGCTCACACACAGTGCCAAGTGGTGGAATAATGCCTTGATCACACCTACAGCCTCATTGAGCAAAATGGTAAGCAGCATCATCTGGATATGTGTGCAACAAAAGTTCAACATTCACATTTTGCTACCATTAATGTCAAGCCGTCTACGCATACAATTTAATGCATAAGTTCAATAAATCCAATGTATGCACCACACAGAATGCACTGCAATGCAATTATGCAAGGCAAACGCAGCATTCCATTGGAAATGAATGTACTTGTTGTGTACCAAAACGCAATGATGCTGTCAGTGTGATCGAGGCGTAAGGGAACTGTCAAGTGTAGAATGGGGAAAATATATGATGAAAATGTCTGAAATTGCGATGGAGTAATAATTAAATCATTTTTCGATGTCATTGTATTTCCATTGTGAATTCATGCAACATATCTTGACAGGCATATAATTTGACCACATCAGTGCATTTGTTACTATAATAATTCACATAAAGTACAGTCATTTGTTAAATTAGACGCACATGTGAAAGTGAAACCATTGTTGAAATACTATAAAAGACTGAGATAATGGGAAATCGAATGAGAGGCTGATCTTGCTCTGTTAGAAGATTTGGCATGCTGCATTTCACAGAGAGCCTGTTTTTAGAAACAGGTGGGACTTCTTTGGTTTTGGGAAATTATGTCTGATGAGACAATCTTATAGGGTTTTTGTGAGGACTTAAGACTTACTTTAAAAAGGCAAACGCATGCCATTCCGGTGCACATCCAAGTGCTATCCACCCTCTGGTTTTTGGCATTGGGAGCTTGCCGATCGGCATCTCACAGCCTCGGTGAGACAGTGTTTTGGATGCAATCGTCAGTAAAACGAACTATAACCATTTCCATACACCATCGCACAACAGGTTGAAGTCAAGTTTTTTGTTGCCATCAATGGGTTCCCAAATACGAACGGAGCAATAGCCGGCACCCACATTGCCATAAAAGCACCATCCCAAAACGAGTTGAACTATGTGAACAGTAAAGGCTTCCACTCTTAATGTGCAGGTGATAAGTTATGTGATGTGCAAAAGACGCTGCTGAATGTGGTGGCCAATGTTGGCCTATAGGCCTACAGGAGGGAGCTGTTGAGGATGGATGGCTTATTCGTGAGTGTTGCCTACTCATTTGAAGTATATTTGCCATTGCTAAAGCAACTAATTGTCTTAATGGTCCTCTCGTTTTGGCTTTGGTTTTATTTTTACTGTTCAAGCCGCAACTGAGAGAGACAAATGAAACCTTTTGGTTGTACTCAATCTCTGACACTAGCACCACTATTTTCTTAGCCTTTTTTGGTTGCGATGTTGTATATCATGGTACGGTGTTGTATATTCCCCACAGGCTTTAAAGGGATGATTTAGACCATGTATGATTAATTGGGGGCGTTTCAAAATGCAAATAGCCAAGGTCGTGCAAGAGCACTGAGGCTGAGAACAACGTATTTATCAACGGTTATCTCCTACAGGTGTACAAATGAAGCTTGTGGGATTGTTTGAGAAATCATACTTTTTCTATGTATACGAACATTCTATATTCTGTTTGTAAGTAGTATTTTATATAAGTTTCTACGCAATATTGATAAATGAGGCCCCAGAACTGTAATGTCCTGTTTGGCCTCATTCTCACCGTGTGTGAGGTAACAGTAACCGGACAGACGGGATCTCTCATGTGTCCGAAAGGGGGGCTGAGTGGTGATGTCATATCCTGTTCCTGTCTGTTTCCAGGGAGACGTCGCCTCATTCCTTCCAGCTGGAGCTTTTCTTCAACAACCTCACTAAACCCAGCAACGCCTGCTTCCACAGACTGGGCAGGTCAGTAATACTTAGTACATTCTATTTGAATTGAATTTATTTGGGTAAATGACATATCTAACAGAAATGTACAATGTGGACCCAGAGGATAGCACTTAAAAGTATTAATTTTAAAAAATGTTTCCAAAGACTGGTCCTCGAATATACCTCTATTTCTCTCAAACTCCCGCTCTCTGTCTGTATCCCTCTCTCTCTACCTCTTCCTCTGTCACTCCTGCCCTCCCAGTATCTGTCTATTTCTCTCTCTCCGCCCCTCCTTTTTCTCTTCCCAGAATGTGTCCATAAAAGTATTCTCACCTGTAGAACCTGTCAGGGCAGAGACCAATCTGTGCCGACTGTCTTAGTCCTTGTCCATGCCGAGACTGGTCTCCAGAAACTCAGCCCTGTTGTTGCACCTGTCGAATCACACACAACAGAATGTAGAACACAGAAAGACACATCGATCATTCCAACAGAGAACACAGGCACAACCTAATGTTGGTCAAGCGCTCACAGGCCATTGTTGTTAACCTGAGAGAGAACTTGCAGTACGTCAGCCCCTCTACTGTAGCCTGCTCCACTACTAATGGAAATGTGATAACTCTCTTTCTCTTGCTGTCTCGTCCTTACAGTTTTGAATATGACGAAAACAAATCCATCATTTTCAGGCCCAATGGAAAGGTAAAGACTCCTCCCCCTCTGTCTGTGGAAAGGTCACTGTTCTCTCTGCAGGTGAACTGTGTTGTGTGTGTGTGTCGCTTTGTGTTTGTAATGGTGTGTGTGTGTTATGTAGGTGAATACAGATGGTCTGGTACTGCGTGGTTGGTACACCAGTCTGACGGTGGCGGTGTACGGTACAGCGGAACGGTCACATGGTCACGACCGGGACTCTCCCCCGCCTCCCCCTCCCCCACCCCCCCAACAACAGACTGGCCTCAAGAGGATCGTCAAACAAGGTGGGTAAAGACTCATACTAGAGTTGTCAGGATACCACTATCACAATACTACCATACTTTCCATTGCAAAAAGGAAAACACAAGGCGGACTAAACTGTGTGTGTCTCAGAATGGGATAAGGAGGAACAGTATAATGGAAGTCCCCCCAGACCAGCTCCCAGAGGCCCCCGCACCCCTCCTGGACCGCCCCCACCAGATGATGATGATGAGGAGCCAGTCCCAGTGACCGGTAACACACACACACACACACATTTCTCTGTCTTTATGTTTATCTCACAGGGACAGATATCATACTGTATATTCAACTAGCTAACCTTGCCAAAAGAAACGTGTCCGTGTCTTTGTGCAAGCCTGTATACCTGATGCCCTCTTTGGTTGCTGCGATAACCGACTGTGGTGTCCATGGTGACTGTCTCAGTTGGAGTGTCCAAGGCGGAGCCGACTGAAAGAGGGGAGGACTACCTGGAAGCGGTCTCACCTGAACGCGGCTCACTACCTGCCGACGAACCCTACTCAGATGCCGAGCCTGAGGAAGAGGGGGAGGAAGAAGAGGACGAGGAGCCGGAAGAAGAGGACGACGCACGGACGGAGTGTAGCGCCCCTGAGGATGAGGAGGAGGAAGAGGAGGAAGATGAGGGTGAGGAGGAGGAGGAGGAAGGTAGGGGGGCTCCTGTGTGACGGCAGGACAGACAGTGTGTGTGCTCTAGCATGCTGCCTGCACCCCTCAACCCTAACCCTATACCCTGCTCAGACCCCTCAACCCTAACCCTATACCCTGCTCAGACCCCTCAACCCTAACCTTACACCCTGCTCAGACCCCTCAACCCGAACCCTATACCCTGCTCAGACCCCTCAACCCTAACCCTATACCCTGCTCAGACCCCTCAACCCTAACCCTACACCCTGCTCAGACCCCTCAATCCTAACCCTATACCCTGCCACCTAACCCTAACCCTATACCCTGCCACCTAACCCTAACCCTATACCCTGCCACCTAACCCTAACCCTATACCCTGCCACCTAACCCTAACCCTATACCCTGCCACCTAACCCTAACCCTATACCCTGCTCAGACCCCTCAACCCCTAACCCTATACCCTGCCCCCTCAACCCTAACCCTATACCCTGCCCCCTAACCCTAACCCTATACCCTGCCCCCTCAACCCTAACCCTATACCCTGCTCAGACCCCTCAACCCTAACCCTATACCCTGCTCAGACCCCTCAACCCTAACCCTACACCCTGCTCAGACCCCTCAACCCTAACCCTACACCCTGCTCAGACCCCTCAACCCTAACCCTACACCCTGCTCAGACCCCTCAACCCTAACCCTACACCCTGCTCAGACCCCTCAACCCTAACCCTACACCCTGCTCAGACCCCTCAACCCTAACCCTACACCCTGCTCAGACCCCTCAACCCTAACCCTGCTCAGACCCCTCAACCCTAACCCTATACCCTGCTCAGACCCCTCAACCCTAACCCTACACAGTGCAGTTAACAGAGCCGTTGTAACCAGCCTAACCAGTTGTAATCATAAGCCTTAGAGCCATGGATGTTGCTGCTGTAATTTCAGATCCCCTTGCATGACAAACTAACTGCGCCTGTCTGTTGTGGTTGTCTCTCTCATTCTTAACTCTTGGTTGAGTGAAATGTAATTTCATCATGTTATTAGTGTTTTAGCACTAATGTGAGTGTTGTGAGTGAGGCCTTTTCTTTTGCTGTGTTTGTGTAGATTGTTTTTGTTGTTGATTTACAATATTTCTTTCACACTCCCTCCCTCCCCTCTCCAGGTGATGACGGTTATGAGCAAATCAGTAGTGATGAGGATGACTTGGACAATGGGAGTTTTAAGGTGCCCAGTTTTGACATTGACTACACCCCTGAAGACCTGGCCTCTGTGCCCCCAGTCCAGTACGACCCCTACGAAAGAGAGCTACGCCCACTGCTCTACTTCACCCCTCCCTACAAGACCCGCTTCGACTCCCAGCTGGAGAGGGCCAGGGGGGCTGTGTGTTGTGGTCCAGAGGGGCCTGGAGGTGGAGAGGGGGCAGAGGCTGAGGTTGTAGCCCAGATGAGAGAGCTCCTGGCTGGGATAGGAGTGGACCGCGACTCCCGCTGGGTCACGGCCCTAGAGCAGGCATCAGGGCTGCTCGCTAGAGGTTTGGGCTTTCTGATTGCACAGGGGGAATGGGAGGAGCCTATTGGAGCTCTGGTCCAATGGGCTCTCCAGGGTCTTAGTATGGAGATAGCTCTGACCCAACCCATTGCTCTAAACCTCAGGCAGCTGAAAGCTGGAGCTAAGCTGGCTTCCTGCTTGGCTGAGTGCCCACAGGGCCTCACTGCGCTGCTGCACGAGGGAGCCCTGGAGCTCCTACTGGAGCTGCTCCAGGTGGACCATGTGTCGTCCACGCTGAAGCTGTGTATCCTGAGGGCTCTGGATGCTCTGACCAGTGCCCCCGCTGGTGTGGAGGCCTTCCTACAGGAGGGGGAGATGGAGAGGAGTGGATACCAGGTGAGAGGGGCCATACTGTACACATAAAGACCTTATAATAGAGAGGAGTGGATACCAGGTGAGAGGGGCCATACGGTACACATAAAGACCTTATAATAGAGAGGAGTGGACACCAGGTGAGAGGGGCCATACGGTACACATAAAGACCTTATAATAGAGAGGAGTGGATACCAGGTGAGAGGGGCCATACGGTACACATAAAGACCTCATAATAGAGAGGAGTGGACACCAGGTGAGAGGGGCCATACGGTACACATAAAGACCTTATAATAGAGAGGAGTGGATACCAGGTGAGAGGGGCCATACTGTACACATAAAGACCTTATAATAGAGAGGAGTGGATACCAGGTGAGAGGGGCCATATGGTACACATAAAGACCTTATAATAGAGAGGAGTGGATACCAGGTGAGAGGGGCCATACTGTACACATAAAGACCTTATAATAGAGAGGAGTGGATACCAGGTGAGAGGGGCCATACTGTACACATAAAGACCTTTATAATAGAGAGGAGTGGATACCAGGTGAGAGGGGCCATACGGTACACATAAAGACCTTATAATAGAGAGGGGTGGATACCAGGTGAGAGGGGCCATACGGTACACATAAAGACCTTATAATAGAGAGGAGTGGATACCAGGTGAGAGGGGCCATACGGTACACATAAAGACCTTATAATAGAGAGGAGTGGATACCAGGTGAGAGGGGCCATACTGTACACATAAAGACCTTATAATAGAGAGGAGTGGATACCAGGTGAGAGGGGCCATACTGTACACATAAATACCTTATAATAGAGAGGAGTGGATACCAGGTGAGAGGGGCCATACTGTACACATAAATACCTCATAATAGAGAGGTTGCGTGTGTTACTGAGGTTGTGTGTTGTGTGTCCGCCCCCCGCAGCGGTTGGTGCAGCTGTTCCTGGGGGAGGAAACCGTGCGGGTGGTAACCGCGGGCAACTCCATTCTGCAGAAAGGCCACGCCTATGAGGTTATGACTGACCTGCAGAGGACAGCGGCAGCCTGGAGCGAGCCTCTGCAGGTAAACACACACTGACTGGAGACCTGCGTTTTGAGAACGGTTATTTTGGTCTGATAAAAGTTCCCATTTCATAACCAGTTCCCAGTTCAGTGTGGAACTCTGTGGTTTCTATGTCTGAGGTTCTACTGTGCATATAATTACTACAGTATATGAGATTTATCATTGTTATATGTCAGGATGAGGGGGAGGAGCCTGACATACCAATGGAGGAGGAGCCATCATTAGGCCACTCCCCTGTCAGCGAGGCTGAGCTGGATAGGTTGGCTGGGGTTCTAGAAGAGTTACATCACCTTCTAGAGACTGCCCCCCACACCATGGTCCAGCCCCCTGGAAAGGCCTTCCCTACAACCACACGCATTACTGGTCCACAGGAGAGAGACGACCCCTACCCTACACTTTACAGGTAGGTACAACACAAAAACTCACACACACACATACACACACAGTCGTTTGTACTAATAACTCCCCCCCACAGGTACATGCATGCATGTCACTTCCTGGAGAGCACGGCGGTGGCGTTGTCAGCAGCAGTGGCGACGGGGCATACAGGCGTCACTCACGCAGTCAGAGAACTCCTGCACTTCCTGTCTCTCACCCAATCAGGACTGCTCTTCATGCTGGCCCAGCCCACGCCTACCAACTTGCTGCTCCGCCTCCTAGCAACCGTCGCCGAGGCTGAGGGAGAGGAGCCTATGGTCATCGGGGGCGACGGGGGGTTCTTGGGCCCCGGATTGGGTGAAGAGGGTTTGGGGGTGTGGCTGATGCAGGCGCTGCATGCCCTCCAGAGTGTTTCTGAGCTGATGAGTCACGTGACTGCCGGCGGGGAGGGAGGGGTGGGGCTAGAGGAGGGGGACAGTGCGGAGGTACTGAGCATGCTCCATGCCCTCTACCTCATCACCTTCACACAGACTGGGAGGAGTGCTGTGGCCCATGTCTTCAGCCTGGAGAACAACCTTTCCTGTCTGGTTACGCTGCTGCAGCACCACAGCAAGGACGGACACGGGGAGGCCAAGGCCCGGAAGGCGGTGACCTATAACTATGCGTGTATGCTGGTGCTGATGGTGGTTCAGAACTCCAGTGATCTCCGTACCATGGAACAACACGCTGTTCCTCTACTCATCCTGGCCAAGGCTGATGACACCAACGCTAAACTACAGGGTACGTAGCTCCTGACCCCTGACTCTAACAGGGTTTGGCCGGCCGGGACTCCCCCACGGACTCCTTTTGGCGGGCCGGGTGCCTGCAAGCTGACTTCGGTCGCCAGCTGGATGGTGTTTCCTCCGACACATTGGTGCGCCTGGCTTCCGGGTTAAGCGAGCAGTGTGTCAAGAAGCAGTGCGGCTTGGCAGGGTTGTGTTTCTGAGGACGCATGGCTCTCGACCTTCGCCTCTCCCGAGTCCGTAGGGGAGTTGCAGCGATCGGACAAGACTGTAACTACCAATTGGATATCACGAAAAGGGGGGTAAAAGTACAAAAATAAATACAAAGTAAAAAAAAATATATATATATATTAAAAAAAGAATGTGTTGAACTACTATTCAGAATTCATTGCAAAGGTGAACTGCAACACTAAGTCATCTTCTCAGTGTTGGTCTTGTGTTCCAGAGCTGAGTCAGTGGCTGGAACCTCTGGACAAAGTGAAGTTAGAGATGGGCAGCATCCCCAGCCTTATAGACTACATCAAACAGGTGAGCTACAGGTCCCCAAGGAGTGATAACCAGTTGTTGCAGTTTGTTTAATACCTCATAATGATGACTTGGCTGCAGGCCTTCACCTCCCTAAACACACACACACCGACTTGCTTTGATATAACTAGCTGACTGAACTCCACTCCATGGTCAAGGAAGTTTCTGATTAAATCCACCAACGGAGTGGAGCAGAGATCAGGTTTTGTGAAATTCAGCAACAGCTAATTTGATTTGATTTATTAGGATCCCCATTAGCCAATGCCAATGGCGACAGCTAGTCTTACTGGGGTCTGACACATAACGAAAAATACATTACAGACAAAATACTTTACATACATTAACATGTAGTGTGTGTGTGTGCATCTATCAGTTCCACATACATGTCAGTACATATACACAACAAGTAGGTCACATGTGGGAGAGGCGTTGTGCCGTGAGGTGTTGCTTTATTTGTTATTTGAAACCAGGTTTGCTGTTCACTTGCACTATATAAGACGGGAGTTCCATGCACTCATGGCTTTGTATAATACTGTACGTTTCCTTGAATTTGATCTGGACCTGGGGTCTGTGAAAAGACCCCCGGTGGCATGTCTGGTGGGGTAAGTGTGTGTGTAAATTGACTATACAAACAATTAGGAATTTCCAACACATTAATGTTTCTTATAAAAACAAGAAGTGACGCAGTGTCTTTCCTCAACTATTAGCCAAGAGAGACTGGCATGCATAGTATTAATATTAGACCTCTGTTTACAATGAAGAGCAAGACGTGCCACTCGGTTCTGGGCCAGCTGCAGCTTAACTAGGTCTTTCTTTGCAGCGCTTGACCATATGACTGGACAATAATCAAGATAAGATAAAACTAGAGCCTGCAGGACTTGCTTTGTGGAGTGTGGTGTCAAAAAAGCAGAGCATCTCTTCATTATGGACAGACCTCTCCCCATCTTTATAACCATTGAATCTATATGTTTGTGCATGAAAGTTTACAATCTAAGGTAACACCAAGTAATTTAGTCTCCTCAACTTGTTCAACAGCCACACCATGCATTAGCAGATTCAGCTGAGGTCCAGAACAAAGGGAATTATTTGTACCAAATACAATGCTCTTAGTTTTAGATGTTCAGGGCCAGTTTATTACTGGCCACCCATTCCAAAACAGACTGCAACTCTTTGTTAAGGGTTTCAGTGACTTCATTATCTGCGGTTGCTTACGCATATACGGTTGAATCATCAGCATACATGGACACACATGCTTTGTTTAATGCCAGTGGCAGGTCATTGGTAGAACAAAGAAAACAGTAGAGGGCCTAGAGAGCTACCCTGCGGTACATGCAAATAGTTGTGACAGTGCAAATAGTTGTTACAGTGGCTGACCCAGATCTTGACTGTGGGGGGGGAGAGAGAAGAGAAGAGAGAGAGAGAGAGAGATGTGGCTGCATGCATATGGATGTGCATCAGTTAGAGCATGGCTGATGTAAACAAAGTACATATTGTATGTACATGTGTATTATTGGTCATATTACTAACGGAGAACCCATTCTGTCCCGTGTGTGTCCCTGTAGAACGTCGAGAACGTGTTGACCCTAGAGGGAAGTGGACTGATGTCTGCTCTGAGGGCCCTCTGCCAGATCGCCTGTCCCCCTCCCGCCGTAGAGGGTCAGCAGAGAGATCTGAAGTGGAGTCTAGCGGGGGTGCAGTTGTTTTCTGGGGAGGGCTTGGACATGTGTGTTTGTGTGCTCCAGAAGCTGTGTAGCGTGTTGCTGCCTGCCTGGCGTGTGCACGGACACATGGGACCCACGCCGCAGCGCTGTATGATCCTTGGCATGTGCGCGAACACGCTAAGGCTGCTGCGGACCATGCTGACAGAGCTGCTGCGTAGCGGGGCCTTCCAGTTCAGGGACACGCGTGTGGCGAGCACGTTGGTGACGCTACACATGGTCGTGTGTTCAGCCCCGGCCTCTGGACGTCTAGACTGGGAGGAGACCAAGGTTCAGGCCCTCATCGTAGACGTGCTGCTCACCTTCACACAGGGAGTCAGCGAACAGGTACAACTCTTTTCTGATTGTCCTGTAACATTATGTCACATGTTGTGTGTGTTGCGTGCGTGCGTGTGTGTTGTTGTGTGGCGTGCGTGTTTGTGTGTTTTGTGTGTCTGTGTGTGTGTTGCGTGCGTTTATGTGTGTGTGTGTAATAACCTGTGTATCATTTCCCCTGTAGATGACCCACACAGAGGAGACTCTGCTCAGCAACACATGGTCTCTGATGCTGAAGGAGGTGTTGGGCTCTCTACTGAAAGCCCCAGAGGGACTCTTCTCAGGCCTCACCCTGCTGTCTGAACTACTGCCACTCCCCCTGCCCATGCAGAGCACACAGGTACACACATAGACGGCTGCTGCTTCTCATGTTGATACAGCAACCGTCATCAGTAACAGTCTGTATGTCATCAGATTGACACTTAACAAATAGACCAATGCATGAGGTAGGACAAGTCTTTCATGTTGGAAACATCCAAACCAAGGGGGAACAGGTTTCTAGTTGTGTGTTGTGCCTGGCCCCCCTCCAGGTGATCTCGGTCCAGGACGTGGCGGTAGCGTTGAACACCAGGAAGTTGTGGAGCATGCACCTGCGGGTGCAGTGGGGCATGTTTGCGGACGCCCTCGGGTGTGTGTGTGGAACTAGCTGTCCACCGCTGCTGGCCATGCTGCGACGTGTGTGTGTGCAGCTGGCTGACCTCTCCTCTCCCACCGCCACCCTCATCATGAAGACCCTGCTGGAGCTACTGCTGGGGGAAGTACAGCCGTAAGACAGGCACAAACACACAGCCTTTTGCACCTCATCAACTAAGATGGCAAGCCAAATAAATCCCAAATTGGCCATGTATATTATTTCACGTCCAAATTACAACCACCATGCTACCATCTCTGGTGTGTGTGTGTGTGTGTGTGCGTGTTTGTATCTAGTGTGTGTATGTTTTTGATTTGGGTATGTGTGGTTGTGTTTTTCAGTGTGGAGGGTAAGAGTCCGGGTTGGGGGCAGGTCCTGCGTCTCCTCTCTCTATTCGACACCCTGGTTTCCCAGAGAGCCTGTAAGATCACAACGTTACACCTGCTCTCTGGCTCCGCCCCCGGAGACGAACCATTGACTGATGTCTTCCCCCTGCTACTGTCCCTATTGGTTCCCTCTGCTGACCACGCCCTGCCACAACAGCACTGTGCAGAGCTGGTGGGATCTGTCCTGCAGTCACTGTGTGACCAGGTAACACACAAAGCACCTGGCATTGTATGAGACTAATGCACTTCATCCACTAGTTGTTGTTTTGCCTCCAGCTATTACAGTGGAGAGGTATGGGGTGAATTGGTGCCTGCTATGTTGTGTTCATAAACATTTAGGTCTTTGTGCTCTTTAGTCTAAACTATGTGTCAGATTAGCAGGGTGTCGTATCCGGCTGAGCCAGGTAAGAGAGGGAGCAGTAGAGGGAGAGAGGTAGGTGTGTGTTTAACCCCATCGGTCCCAAGACACCAGCAAAAAATAGGCTTTTCATTTATTTGACTTTCATTTATCTGCATGTCCAGCTCTTATATTTAGCCTCACAATGAAGTGTTTTACCATTTTCTTTTCAGGACAACCAGGGCTACAAGTAAAACACAAAACTATTTGACATAAACAGTTGCATTCATGAGTTCTATTGACAGAGCAAAAACCTGATAAAAATGTAGTTATATGTTATACAGAAACTTTGCTCACTGGGAAATTAATATCCAACTAGTCAGTGACAACTGTGTGGAGTTTGGAGTTTATAACACCAATTATGTGAGCTTATTACAGTATTATAGACACTATGTCCTGGAATTTACTATGATCTTCTATGTAGAAGAACCCCTTACCTTCTAATGCCTCTTGTGTAGCTAATGAGCATCATCGAGTGAAACATGTTACGTGTTTGTGAGAGTCTCAGCTTTTCATATATACATTTAATAGGCATCTCAAATCATTCTGACTCTACAGACATTTGTGTAAACAGTGGGACTCATTGGGTTAACTCTGCTGTGTGTGTGTGTGTTAGGACATCTCTCTGGTGGTGCCCCACCCAGCCGAGGGGTGTGTGTCGGAGGCCGAGCAGCTGGCCAATGCCCTTCCAGGACGGGAAATGATCTCATCAGTGTGCGACTCGCTGCTGGAGGTTTTGGGGAACGGAGAGAGCAGTGCCACTCTGCTCCTCACCTGTCTCAGAACACTCATGTTCCTCACAGAACATGACTATGGACTCTACCACCTCAAAGGGTACTCACACACTCCTCACTGCCAGGAGTTTAGATCAATGCAAGTGTAGCATGTATAGTGGGGAGAACAAGTATTTGATACACTGCCGATTTTGCAGGTTTTCCTACTTACAAAGCATGTAGAGGTCTGTAATTTTTATCATAGGTACACTTCAACTGTGAGAGACGGAATCTAAAACAAAAATCCAGAAAATCACATTGTATGATTTTTAAGTAATTAATTTGCATTTTATTGCATGACATAAGTATTTGGTCACCTACCAACCAGTAAGAATTCCGGCTCTCACAGACCTGCTAGTTTTTCTTTAAGAAGCCCTCCTGTTCTCCACTCATTACTTGTATTAACTGCACCTGTTTGAACTCGTTACCTGTATAAAAGACACCTGTCCACACACTCAATCAAACAGACTCCAACCTCTCCACAATGGCCAAGACCAGAGAACTGTGTAAGGACATCAGGGATAAAATTGTAGACCTGCACAAGGCTGGGATGGGCTACAGGACAATAGGCAAGCAGCTTGGTGAGAAGGCAACAACTGTTGGCGCAATTATTAGAAAATGGAAGAAGTTCAAGATGACGGTCAATCACCCTCGGTCTGGGGCTCCATGCAAGATCTCACCTCGTGGGGCATTACATGAGGAAGGTGAGGGATCAGCCCAGAACTACACGGCAGGACCTGGTCAATGACCTGAAGAGAGCTGGGACCACAGTCTCAAAGAAAACCATTAGTAACACACTACGCCGTCATGGATTAAAATCCTGCAGCGCACGCAAGGTCCCCCTGCTCAAGCCAGCGCATGTCAAGGCCCGTCTGAAGTTTGCCAATGTCCATCTGGATGATCCAGAGGAGGAATGGGAGAAGGTCATGTGGTCTGATGAGACAAAAATATAGCTTTTTGGTCTAAACTCCACTCGCCGTGTTTGGAGGAAGAAGAAGGATGAGTACAACCACAAGAACACCATCCCAACCGTGAAGCATGGAGGTGGAAACATCATTCTTTGGGGATGCTTTTCTGCAAAGGGGACAGGACGACTGCACCGTATTGAGGGGAGGATGGATGGGGCCATGTATCGCGAGATCTTGGCCAACAACCTCCTTCCCTCAGTAAGAGCATTGAAGATGGGTCGTGGCTGGGTCTTCCAGCATGACAACGACCTGAAACACACAGCCAGGGCAACTAAGGAGTGGCTCCGTAAGAAGCATCTCAAGGTCCTGGAGTGGCCTAGCCAGTCTCCAGACCTGAACCCAATAGAAAATCTTTGGAGGGAGCTGAAAGTCCGTATTGCCCAGCGACAGCCCCGAAACCTGAAGGATCTGGAGAAGGTCTGTATGGAGGAGTGGGCCAATTTCCCTGCTGCAGTGTGTGCAAACCTGGTCAAGACCTACAGGAAACGTATGATCTCTGTAATTGCAAACAAAGGTTTCTGTACCAAATATTAAGTTATGCTTTTCTGATGTATCAAATACTTATGTCATGCAATAAAATGCAAATTATTTACTTAAAAATCATACAATGTGATTTTCTGGATTTTGAAAAATTACAGACCTTTACATGCTTTGTAAGTAGGAAAACCTGCAAAATCGGCAGTGTATCAAATACTTGTTCTCCCCACTGTATATAGACAATAGTAGGGGTTAAAGCACTGAACCCTGTGGAACACCGAATTCAACTGTAGTATGTGTGTTTTTAGAGCTCTGAAGAAGCACAGTGCCAGTGTGTGTGCTCTGTTGAAGAGACAGGTGTTCTCCTTCAGGAAAGACTCTGCTGAACTCCTCTCTGCTCTGCTGGACTTCCTACGACAGATCCTCAACACTGACCCTCTGGTAAAACCCCAAACAAGTCCATATCAACATTATCAACCCTTATTAACATGATCAACCATTATCCAGTCAACCATTATCAGCCGATGCTGATATGAAGGCCGATCCGCCCGTATATCATTAATCATTCTATCACACTCTCTCTTCTCATACCCAGGGTTGCTGTGGGGAGGAGAGTGGAGGGGAAGAGTCTGTGCTGGTCCCGCCCCCAAGGTCTGTGGCTCTGACTGGCTCAGAGATGAAGGCTCTGCTACAGTGGGAGGAGACTGACACACACCCTCTAAATACACTAGAGAAACACATCACGGTACACACACACACTTTGTGCATAGTAATGATTATAAATGCAAGTACAGATCTCCGAACGGAAGCAGTAGCAGTAACTGTCATGTGTGTAGAAGCTCTGCAAGGAAGAGGATTCATTGGAGACCCTGTTGGAGAATGTGATTGGTCTACGACAGACGCTGGAAACCACTATGGATGCATCTTCTCCCCCTGAGACGGAGCCCACTCTACCCAACCCTGACACGCTATTGGCCCAGTTCAACCACAGGTACCGCCCACTGACACTGTTGGCCCAATAGATACCGTTAAAGCTGCAATATGTAACTTTTTGGGCGACCTGACCAAATTCACATAGAAATGTTAGTTATAGATCTGTCATTCTCATTGAACGCAAGTCAAAGAAGCGGTAGATATGTGATATGTGCGCTATTCCTATGCTTCCCATTCTTAAATTTTGTTATTTTACTTTCGGTTCTGTACACCAGCTTCAAACAGCAGAAACAGTTATGGAATATATATTTCACTGCGGTTTAGATGCTACATTGATTCTCTACACTATACTTGCCTGTTTTGTCACATAATCTGAAATTAGGCGAACTATTAGAATTTTAGCAACCAGGAAATGGCGGAGCGATTTCTGCATAGTGCACCTTTAACAATCTGGCTCGTCTTGAATGCCCCACTGACATGCTATGGACCCAGTTTTGACCCCAAACTGTGTGTGTCCTGTTCTGACTGTCTGTGTGTGTTCTCTCCTGTAGGACAGTGTTTGTGTTGTCGGAGGTGTTGGATGAGCAGCTGAAGGCTCTGTGGTTCTCCCCCTTCCACACTGACGACATGGAGGCAGAACTAGACATGGTGAGACACCTGTGTGTTGTTTGAATGTGTGTGTGTCTCCCTGTCTGTGTGTGTGTGTGTGTGTGTGTGTCTCCCTGTCTGTGTGTGTGTGTGCGTAACCTCTCTGTCTCTGTCCCTAGGTGAAGGTGGACCTGCTAGGCCTGGCCCAGGAGTGTTGTCCAGAGTTGGACCTGAAGTCGGAGCTAGAACGCTCCTTCCTGTCTGAGCCCTTGTCTCCCAGTCACACCAAAACTAACAAGGGCTTCAGGCTGGGCAAGCACAAACACGAGACCTTCATCACCAGGTACACACACACTTTTATCACCTTCAGGTACATATAACCATGTGATTGTATGTGACCCACATATTAACAAAGATGCCTGTGTCGTCCTCTTCCTCACTCCAGTGGTAAGTCAGACTACATTGAGCCAGCTAAGAGAGCCCACATGATGGCTGCTCCTCGCGGTCGGGGCAGGGGGGGCTTCGGGGGACAGCTCTGTCGCCCCCACGACATCTTCCGCCAGCGCAAACAGAACACCTCGCGCCCTCCCAGCATGCATGTGGATGACTTTGTGGCGGCAGAGTTTAAAGACGTTGGGACTCCCCTGGGCCTGTTGCCCCCCAAGCGACCCCCTAAGAGCTCCCCCAAACCCCCCACCAGAGGCCTGTTCACTGGGAACAGAGGGAGGGCTGCCTTCCACAGCCAGCAGACACGCTTTTTCACCCCACCGCAGCCTAAAGGAGTGCTGCTGTCTGGTATGTAGACACACATCGCTGTAAACTAACAAGCGGGGGTCTGTTGTCTTTTGAAGAACCTTTGACTAACATGTCTTCCCGTCCCTTCTAGGTAACTATAATGCCCGTCGTGAGGGTGGGCGAGGTGGCTCGTCGTGGAGTGGTCCGTTGCCACCGGTTACCCACAGAGGAACATATAGTGATGCCAGGGGCGGGCAGAGCAACTTCACACGCGGCCCCCTGCCCTCACGACAGCAGCCTGCAGGTACACACACACACATGCTTGTTTGCACACGTACATACTGTATGCACACACACACACATATTCAGAGAACAACATGCATACAAGATAATACTTTCATGCACAATTACTGATGGTCACCCTTGTTCTTCTCCCTCCCTCCTGCCTCTCTATCTCTCTCTCTTTCTCTCTCTTCCAGGTGCGTATCGCCTGGCTCCGCGGGACCGCGCCCCTCGAGGTCGTGGGGGTACAGGCCTGTCGTGGCTGAGTCAGGGAGGAGGAGGAGGAGGAGGAGGGGGGAGGGGGTCTCAGGGGGGGAAGTTTAGCGGTGGGGGAGGCAGCGGAGGGGGGAGGGGACGACACGTTCGCTCCTTCACCAGGTAAACAAACCTGGCCAATGACTGCAGCCCATCACGGCTCTTAACGGACCAATCAGGATAATGAGTACATCATCTCCATGGAAACGTGTCCTCTGTGGGATTCTATTGATGATGATGTGTGAACTTTGTGTTGATCTTGTTGTGTTATGTTTTTGTTCTTTTACATTGTTGTTCAGACTCAATAAAGTTATGTGATTGAGAGCGCTGTCTGGAGTAGTGTGTTAATGTTCCTCACTGTGGTATGTTAGTGTATGGATGGATGGATGCTTGGATTGACAGAAGGATCGATGCATGGGGTATATACAATGTAAGAATTTAGTGATAAGCTGTATATAATTACAATCCATTGGAGTAGATGGAGTAAGACTATCGTACCTTAAGAGGACCAGAGATCAGAGGTGGTTCATCAGACTTTATTTAGGATCTCAGCAGGTTGGTTTCCTCTGAGTTTAAGCAATGTCACAGGTATCTGCCAATCATCAAGGGTGCGTTCAGGAGATGCCACATCGGACAAAATGTTTTCAAACGGTTAAATTAAGAAGGAATTGAGGATATGGTAGTCAATGCATTTTCTCTCATTTGTACCTAATGCACATTACCCAGTGCCCAAAAGTAACATTAGGAATGGCCCCTAAACCCTGTGCAACCTCCCTCAGATGACGGTGACCTCTCTGCTCCTCTTGATGCAGTCGAGGGTGATGCTGCGGGGGCCGGCCTTATGTGACCCCTCCCCTGGCTGTGGGGCGGTAGGCGGGAATAAGGCTGGAGTGGGCGAGGCCGAGGGAAGTGATTGGGTAGAGGCATGTGTTGGCCCCTCCCTCAGCAGGCCCCTGGTTGGGTGTTCTACTAGATTCTGGCTCCTAATTGGCCCGTCTTCTTGATGCAGTCCCCTGATTGGCTCGTCTCTGTTCCACTGGCCCCTGCATGGCTGCAGGCTCCGTAGCATCTCCAGTAGCTCCCTCTTCTCTAGCTCCGCTTCTGCCAGCTCCTGTCTCCGCAGGCGCTCCGCCCCCAAGAGAGCCCGCACATCACACACCACCCTCGACAGCTGGCCCTACACACACAGGGATGTGTCATAACACACACACACACACATAAATCCATATAGGTATTACATATTATAAGTGTGTGTGTGTGTCACCTTGAGGTCCTCCACCTCGCTCTTCAGCAGAGACTCTTTCTGCACCATGTGTCTCCTCTGAGAGTCCAGCCTCGACTCCATCTCACACCTCACCTCCTCCACCTTACCCAACATCTCTGCCCTGCGACACACACAAACACACACGTGTGTCACAATAAGTCACAATATCCATTGTAAAAAAGCAATGATGATAACACCCTTGAGGCTCTAGAATATTGTAAATATTGGCACGACGCGGCTACAACAGCCTAATATACAGTATCTCAATCCATCACCTCAAATACACACAAACCTGAGCAGCTCCAATTCTGTTCGTAGCTCCGCAACACAGTTGTGCTGTGATTGGTCTACAGAGAGAAGGGTATGGCCACAGCCACTAGGACACGCCCTGCTGCGGAACTCACACTCCGACAAGTGAGACTCTAGACCCCTCCTCTCCACCTGCACCGGACAACCTGGGGAGGGGGAGAGGGGAAAGAGAAGTAACAGAAAGATGAAGTAAGAGAGCAACACTTGAGACCTACTGAAAGTCTCTCACTGTCTTTCTCACCCCCACTCCACCTTCCTCTACCCCACTCCACCTTCCTCTCCCCCACTCCACCTTCCTCTCCCCCACTCTGCCTTCCTCTCCCCCACTCCACCTTCCTCTCCCCCACTCTGCCTTCCTCTCCCCACTCCACCTTCCTCTCCCCACTCCACCTTCCTTTAACCCACTCCACCTTCCTGTCCCCCACTCCACCTTCCTCTCCCCCACTCCACTTCATTGCACGGCACTCAAGCACTCCCCCACTCAGAGATGCAGTAGCAAAAGGTCAAAGGAAGATTGAAGGATAATAACTTTTTATGTTTTTAATTGTGCAAATAAATTAAACACAATCCAATCCAATCCCACACAGACACACACACTCTGATACCTACCGCACTGGTAACATATGTAGTCTCCACCTGCCAACAACAGGTCACAGACACACATGAGGGTTCACCTAATACCAACTCACACATCCCCCCATCCCGCCGTTGCATTGGCGCTCATCCCCTGGGGGATGTTACTCATAAAAAATGGAGGTGGTATCCCCCACTGAGTAGTTGGATGTTTCCTCTATACAGATCTAGGGTATTTTATTATTCACCCATAATTGTAAAGGTTAGGATTCGGTTAGCGTAAGATGATCCTAGATCTGTGCCTAAGAGCAACTGCTACCTGGAGCTAAGGTCATTGTTCATCCCAGGTGGGCTCTGTATGATGTCACCATGACAACTGGACTACCACCTGCTCCCCTCACACAGGTGTCATATCACTTCTGCTCCGTCTCAACTAAACACACTTCCATGTAGTATACTATACATTTCTATAATACACTTACACACACTTACATACACACACACATACACTGACACGTTCATATTCACCCACACACTCTCTGTATTGTAATACACTGTAATCAGTGGAGGCTGCTGAGGGGAGGACGGCTCATAGTAATGGCTGGAATGGAGTCAATGGAACGGTATCAACCACATGGAAACCGCATGTTTGATACCATTCCATTGAATCCATTCCAGGCATTATTATGAGCCATCCTCCCCTCAGCAGCCTGTAGTACCTGTGTAGGAGCAGGGCATGAGGGCGAATGGACACTCGTCCTCGTGTGTGTGAAGTGTCTCCAGGCAGCAGACGGCATCACAGCCCTGGCCAGAGTTAACACAACGGATCTGGAGCCTAGACAGGTCATTACGCATGTACCTAACACAGACCAGACCAGAGAGTGGTTGTTAGAATAACCATATTATAGTGTGTGTGTGTGTGTGTGTGTGAGAGTGTTTCTGCGTGAGTGTGTGTACCTGTGTAGTGGTCTCAGAGTGCTGATGTCCAGTGGAAGTCTGTCCTCAGGGCAGGAGTGGTGGTGTATGAGCCAGGAGCTGATGCAGGCAGCGCAGTAGGCATGTTCACAAGGGGCCTGGAGGGGGCGCTCCAACACATCCCGACACACACAGCACAGAAGCCCCTCGTTCACGTACCCCACAAACCTCTCCAGGTCATAACCCATCCTACAGCACACACAGACATACACACATACGTGCAGAGCACATAATGAGGCCACACAGTGCAAAAACAGTCAAACACCCATACAGCAGTGTTGTTAACTTCCTCCTCAATGTTCCTGGTTTTCTGTCTTTGAGCCCCTATGACTCTCCATTCTACTGGCATTCTATTTTACAGAATACACTGACCCTTACCTGAGACTGACAGACTCTCCTCTCCTCCTCTTCTCTCTTCCCTCAGTCCTTTCTTCCTCTTTGGATTTGTCTCCTTCTTCTCTCCACCTCTTCTTCTCCCCACCTCTTCTTTTCTCTCCACCTCTTCTTCACTCTCTTGTCTCTGTAGTTTACCCCATGTGAGCGTTTCTTCTGGCCCCTCCTCTATTTGCTCTCTCAGGGCCACGTCTCTGTGGTGATGTCTCCCTAGCAACGGGGATCCTCTGCCCATGCAGCCAGCTGCTGGACGAGACCACAGACAGACAGAGTTACACACACGTTAAGAGCAAGTGATGAAAGGAAGACTAGGCCTACTGTAAGTAATCCTGATTTATCTATTTGTTTTATTCAGACATTTTGGCAGGATAAATCCCTTGGGATGAATCATTGTGTTCTACAGGGGGTCCTGATGAAGCAACAAACACATTACAAAGGCAGTTCCATTCAAACAGGAACATGGTGTATCTACAAACATGTTCTCTCCCTCATTCACCCTGTCCCTTTCCCTCTCTGTCTGTCTCTGTGGATGTGGGATTATCATGGATTACGCTCTTCTCTGATTGGATTACAGACTCCATGACAACATCCCCAATGCACTCTCACCCCACAGCAGAAATCAAAAAGCAACCCCAGAAAGAGAGAGGATGAGAGAGAGAGTGAGTGAGAGAGAGAGAGAGAGAGTGAGTGAGTGAGTGAGTGAGTGAGTGAGTGAGTGAGAGAGAGAGAGAGAGAGAGAGAGAGAGAGATGATGAAATTGCCACCACATGTCAGCAACACTGTAGGATATAAAGCCTAGCCCTCTAGCCTACAGCCCACTACTCCTACCATGACCATCGACTATTGCTGCACTAAGACTATGTGGTGTCTATATGCATTTGTCATATCATGCATTATGATAACATGTAAAATATCAACTCTAGTGTAACTCCAAAGCAGTTTATGCTTTGGGGTTTATGTAAAACTTCTGTATTCTGTGATGTTGAATATCAATTCTGCATTTCACATATTCCATATAATCTCATGCAGCAACCTTCTGACCAGTAGCTGCTGTTTACAGTATGTCTGTGGGGTTTTGCAGAAATGCTTGCCAGAATGTAATTTACTTGACCATTTATTCGACTTTTATTTTCTAGAGTAGTTTACTTACCACCAGTGCTCAGTCCATGACAGATGACATCTCAATCGGAATCATAATTTCATTCCGCAAACTCCTTCAAATTGAAGTGATATATTATAACACAAATATCCATGCAATCTCGACGATAAATTAGTCGGAATGGACAACTGTAGGCCTACTGTAGGGCAGGCAGGCTATTATCGTAAATCGGTGATCAACTGGCGAAAATCGGATTATTTCGAAGGCAAAATGTACACTGGTTTTACCTCTACCGGCACGACACTGGTTGACAGCGGCAGATTGTGTCTTCTATCGCAAGACGATCGAACTAGAGCAAACTCCGTTTGGGGGCTCGGGAGTAGAAAACGAGTGCACTCACTAGTACTGGACTCCGCCCCTCTACGTAACACGCAGCCAATAGCAGTTTACGCCACTTTAGCGGGAGAATTAATTTATCTCTGAAGAGTTGTGCGTTAATGTTGTCTTGTAACTAACTGTAAAGCAGAGGCTTGCTTGACTAAACAGGTATTTATGAAACACACTATTATGCCTTATGTTATCTTTCCAACATGTTGTCACAAGCTAGTTGGTTGTTATAGACGATGAGAAGAACATTTTGACATTTTCAAGGCTTCAACAGTTACGTTCTTACAGCACTGTCCGAGCTGCTGCACTAATTTTGTCTAACTAGCTACACTAACGTTAGCTAACAGCTAACGTAATCTATCAGAACCAACAATGATGTGTATAAGACAATGATGTGTATAAACCCATCATTGGTATAAACCCATACATCTCATTGATCTGAACTAACTATTCAAAGGCCATGTACACTGTAAGGAAAGTAATATATGGCTATGCTATGTAAATCTGTTATCTAACTAGCTGCTAGCTGTCTTTTACTAATCAGCTACTAACTAGAACATTGATTAGCTAGTTAGCTAGTTAGCTAGCTGAATAAGGTGTTACAGAAGGGAACAAAAGCCTGTACACCCAGGACCACTAGTTCTCCAGGTGGCTCAGGGTTGACCACCCCTACCCATAAGCCCTCTTATAGATTTACATTTACATTTTATTCATTTAGCAGACGCTCTTATCCAGAGCGACTTACAGTTAGTGAGTGCATACGTTTTCATACTGGCCCCCCGTGGGAAACGAACCCACAACCCTTGCGTTGCAAGCGCCATGCTCTACCAACTGAGCTACACGGGGGGCCAGTATGATGTGAAATGATTTGATAAAATATTACAATCACACCCTCATTCAACTCACAGACAGGATGCGTCGCTCGGGGGCCCCCAGCCAGCTCTTTGGTAACATGGCGAAGAAGCCCCGCTTCGTCCCTCCTGAAGCCTCACTGGCAGGTCCTCCTGATATCCCTGTGGGTACCCTGCCTGAACTGGAGCCTCTGGCCCCTAAACTCACCCTGGGGAATGTGCTCAACAAGGTAAACACATGGTCCACTTCACTCTCATCCTTAGCCACAAATGTGACCCCTATTACTATTGTAGTAATTTAGTAACTAAGCATAGGAGTCATATTGGAGCTACTTCTCTCACTAGCCGATGTGAGTAAGACCTTTAAACAGGTAAAAATTCACAAGGCCGCAGGGCCAGACGGATTACCAGGACGCGTACTCAGAGCATGCGCAGACCAGCTGGTAAGTGTCTTCACTGACATTTTCAACCTCTCCCTGACCCAGTCTGTAATACCTACATGTTTCAAGCAGACCACCATAGTTCCTGTGCCCAAGAACGCCAAGGTAACCTGTCTAAATGACTATCGCCACGTAGCATCTGTAGCCATTAAATGCTTTGAAAGGCTGGTCATGGCTCACATCAACACCATCATCCCAGACACCCTGGACCCACTGCAATTCGCGTACCTCCTCAACAGATCCACAGATGACGCAATCTTTATTACGTTCCACACTAAATTAACACCTATGTGAGAACGCTGTTCATTGACTACAGCTCAGCGTTCAACACCATAGTGCCCTCCAAATTCATCACTAAGGGAAGGACCCTGGGACTGAACACCTCCCTCTGCAACTGGATCCTGGACTTCGTGAAGGGACTCCCCCAGGTGGTGAGGGTAGGCAACAACACATCCGCCACGCTGACCCTCAACAAGGACCCCCTCAGGAGTGTGTGCTTAGTCCCCTCCTGTACTCCCTGTTCACCCACGACTGTGTGGCCGCGCACGACCCCAACACCATCATTAAGTTTGCTGACAACATAATGGCGGTAGGCCTGATCACTGACGACGATTAGACAGCCTATAGGGAGGAGGTCAGAGACAACAACCTCTCCCTCAACGTCAGCAAGACAAAGGAGCTGATTGTGGACAACAGGAAACGGAGGGCCGAGCACGCTCCCATTCACATCGACAGGGCTGTAGTGGAGCGTACATCACTGGGGCCGAGCTCCCTGCCATCCAGGACCTCTATGCCAGGCGGTGTCAGAGGAAGACCCTAAAATTGTTCAGAATCCAGCCACCCAAGTCATCGACGGTTCTCTCTGCTACCGCACGGCAAGCGGTACTGATGCACCAACAGGACCCTGAACAGCTTCTACCCCCAAGCCATAAGACTGCTAAATAGTTAGTTTAAAAAAATTGTTCAATAGTTAACATTTACATTTGAGTAATTTAGCAGACGCTCTTATCCAGAGCGACTTAGTTAGTGCATTCATCTTAAGATAGCTAGGTGGAACAGCCACATATCACAGTCATAGTAAGTACATTTTTCCTCAATAAAATAGCTATCAGCAAAGTCAGAGCTAGTAAGGGAGGGGGGGGGGAGTAAAGTGCGCGTGTTAGTTCACGAAAGTTTATATTTTTTGATTAACCAAATAGCTACCCGGATGATCTGCATTTACCCTTTTTTCACTTACCTTTTTGACTCATCACATACGGTGCTGCTACTGTTTACTATCTGTCACTTTATTCCTAGTTATATGTACATATCTAACTCAATTACCTCGTACTCCTGCACATCGACTCCGTACAAGTACCCCTTGTATATAGCCAAGTTATTGTTGCTCATTGTGTATCTATTATTACTTTTTATTGTTTCGTGTTTTACTTTTCTATTATTTCTCTTTCTCTCTGCATTGTTGGGAAGGGCCCGTAAGTAAGCATTTCACTGTTAGTCTACACCTGTTGTTTATGAAGCATGTGACAAATAGCATTTGATTTGATTTCACTCATACTTTGATGTGTGGGCCCTCTCAGACCTATGTAACAGTTCTCCTTCCTTGCAGGTCCAGAGGAGCATCTCAGCCCCTGCACTGCCCCTTGCCCTGCCTGTGAAGGCCTTCGGCCTGGCTAAGAGCAGCCCCCAAGCCCCAGGCATGTCCAGAGCTCTAGCCAGGGTGCTGGGTGCAGCAGACAGTAAGAAGAACGGGTCAGAGCCTGAAGACCCTTCCTTTACAGAGCAGAACACTGGAGACCCAGCTGGTGAGTCAGACATCAGAGGATGAGAGGTGGGGTGGGTTGTGGTGGTGGCACAGTAAACGTTGTCATTGAAACCAGGTATTCCTGGTGTAGATCTACTGCATTTTAATGTGGAGCAATACTTCTGTTAAGCTTTGGATTTACTCTCTGTATGTCAAAAGCAGAAATCCTGGTGATGAATATCACTAATCATAAAAGCAACAATGCAACTACTAACCAATGATGATGGTAAGAATAGTCAGGAACATTTGGTGTGCTATAAGCGAAATGCAGTATGTTTACAATATGTAGCATATATTGTTTACATTTCACTGCTGTTGCTAAAGACGTTCTGAAACATTGTTTGTGAGATGCTGGGATTTTGTGTAGTTTAGCGATTGAGTCTAAGACCTAAAAAGGTGAGGCACGGGGAGAAACTGTATTTTGCCTAATAAAATAGTGATATTTTTTTTATTTAACCAGTAAAGTCAATTTAAGAATACATTCTCATTTACAATGACGGCCTAGCAAGAGGCAAAAAGGCCAAAGTGTCCAGTTTGAGTGTGTTTTGCAGCCTGTTCCAGTCGCTAGCTGCAGCGAACTGAAAAGAGGAGCGGCCCAGGGATGTGTGTGCTTTGGGGACCATTAACAGAATGTGACTGGCAGAACATGTGTTGTATGTGGAGGATGAGGGTTGCAGTAGGTATCTCATATAGGAGGGAGTGAGGCCTAAGAGGGTTTTATAAATAAGCATCAACCAGTGGGTCTTGTGACGGGTATACAGAGACGGCCAGTTTACAGAGTGCAGTGATGTGTCCTATAAGGAGCATTGGTGGCAAATCTGAAGGCGACTGGTAAAGAACATCTAGCTGCTCGAGAGCACCCTTACCTGCCGATCTATACATTTCGTCTACATAATCTAGCATGGGTAGAATGGTCATCTGAACCAGGGTTAGTTTGGCAGCTGGGGGGAAAGATGAGCGATTACGATAGAGGAAACCAAGTCTAGATTTAACCTTTGGGTCTGAAAGTACAACACTTATTTCCAATTTGATGGAAAAGACGCTACGACCTCCAACGAGACATCAAACATGCAAAAGGACAATATAGGAGGAAGGTGGAATGCTATTACACAAGCTCCGACGCTCGTCGTACTGTAGGTGGCAGGGCTTGCAGACAATAACAGATTACAAAGGGAAACCCAGCCATGAGTTGCCCAGTGATGCAGAACTCCCAAACCAGCTAAATGCCTTTTATGCTGGCTTCAAGGAATATAACACTGTGCCTTGCGTGAAAGCCCCTGTTTTTACGGATGACTGTGTAATCTCGCTCTCTGTGGCCAAAGTGAGCAAAACGTTTAAACAGGTTAACAATCACAAGGCCGCCGGGCCAAGGCGCGTTCTCAAAGCATGCACAGACCAGCTGGCAAGTGTTTTAACAGACATTTTCAATCTCTTCTTGTCCCAGTCTGTAATCCCAAAATGTTTCAAGCTGACCACCATTGTCCCTGTTCCCAGGAGCTCCAAGGTAACCTGCCTAAATGACTATCGCCCTGTAGCACTCACATCTGTAATTATGAAGTACAAGGCTGGTCATGACACACATCAACACCATCATCCCAGACACCCTAAACCCACTCCAATTCGCATACCACCCCAACAGATCCACAGATGACGCAATCTCATTTGCACTTCACACTGCCCTCTTCCACCTGGACATGAGGGGAAATAACTATGTGATAATGCTGTTCATAAACTACAGCTCGGTGTTAAACACCATAGTCCCCTCCAAGCTCATCACCAAGCTAGGGACCCTGGGAATGAACCCCACCCTCTGCAACTGGAATCCTGGACTTCCTGACAGGCCGGCCCCAGGTGGTGACACCTCTGCCACTCTGACCCTCAACACGGGGGCCCCTCAGCGGTGTGTGCTTAGTCCCCTCCCATACTCCCTGTTCACCCACGACTGCATGGCCACGCATGATTCCAACACCATCATCAAGTTTGCTGACGACACGACAGTGGTAGGCCTATGGTAGGCCAGTCAGCCTATAGAGAAAGGGTCAGAGACTTAGCAGAAGACCAAGGAGCTGATCGTTGACTATAGGATAAAGAGGGGAGAGCACGCCCCTATCCGCATCGACGGGGCTGTTGTGGAGCGGGTCGAGAGCTTCAAGTTCCACATCACTAAGGACTTAACATGGTCCACACACACCCGCAGTCGTGAAAAGGGCACGGCAGCGCCTCTTCCCCCTTAGGAGGCTGAAAAGATTCGGCATGGGCCCTCGGATCCTCAAAGTTCTACAGCTGCACCATTGAGAGCATCTTGACTGGCTGCATCACCGCTTGGTATGGTAAATGCACCGCCCTTGAACGTAAAGCACTACAGAGGGTGGTGCGGCAGTCCAGTGCATCACTGGGGCCGAGCTCCCTGCCATCCAGGACCTCTATACCAGGCGGTATCAGAGGAAGGCCCGAAAAATTGCCAAAGACTCCAGCCACCCAAGCCATAGACCGTTCACTCTGCTACCGTCCGGCAAACGGGACCGGAGCATCGGCTCTCTGACCAACCGGCTCAGTTAAAAAGCCGTTAATTTGTGGCACCCTGATGAAGGCCTTAGCAGATAGGCGTTGGTGTATTTTATTTGACTACAAATGAAAGGCATTTTAATTTGCAAACCCACACGAGTGCCTGGATTTAGATTTTTTTATGCCACTTAGCACCTATTTGTGGTTATAATTTTTCCTTTTTGCTTTTCCAATACAAACATGATAGAATAATATGAAATCAAGAGAATGTGTATGCTGCTTTAGAAAGGAAATGCAGCAAACCAATATCGCCTTTCTAAGGTGAGTGACACTTAATCTGTCCATTTAGGACTGGCTGGGATTAATTTCATCCTTGGGTTTCAGTGAAACAAACACACACTGAATGAAGCCTGGCCAACTGTAACAAGCCTATGTTTTAATGACAGCAGTTCCAGCATTATGCAAATGAGCGTGGGTAGTGCAGCGGCAGCGCGAGGCAGATTAGAGCTGTGCCTGGGATCAGTGAGCACACGCGCTCTGTCCCCCCTCCCTCCCTCCCTCTCTCCCTCCCTCCCTCTCTCTCTCCCTCCCTCCCTCTCTCTCTCTCAGAGCAACTAGTGCCTCTGTCTCAGTGTCTCCTCTCCTTTCCCCGCTTTTCCTCTCTCTTTGTCTTTTCACTACTTTCCCCCTCATTCTGTTGTTCCCGTCGGCGGATGATTCGTGTGTTTCTCCTTGACGCGGCTCTGATTTCCTTTGTGTAAAAAAAAATCGCGCATTTGCACGGACTCGCGCAGCGCGCACACTGCTCCGGTTAAACCAGCGCCGTTTCCTCTTCTATAGGTAAACGGAAATAAGAATAAAGAACATGCATCTTTACAATTTCATTGGTATTTCCCCATGTAAGCACACACATTCCCACCGTATGTTAATATTTAGTGTATAGCAGTTAGAACGAGCGCTGGTTTGAGGTTTAGAGAGACCGGGCTGTAAGTAGGTCGGGCTGGGTTTAAGCGGCTTTAGCCTGCGTCAGCCTAAGCTGGGAGGAATTCACCCAAAGCCCTCCGCGGTAGGCGGGGGCCTAAACGAGGCTGGCCTAGTTAAGCCTGATTCTTATTGTGTGCCTGTGTGTGTTGTGTAACACAGAGCAGAGAAGACCTCGGATGAGCGAGAGTACATGCGTTAGACTGTGTTTGATTGAGAATCCATAAAGGGGGAGGAAGAAGAGGGACAAGGAAGAGAGGAGAGAGTGAGTGAGTGAGTGAGAGTTAAATCAGTATTAGCCTGAGCCTCGTCACGGAGCACTGAGTGAAGGAACAGGAAGAAAAGGGAGGTAGACAACCAGACCAAATGTAAAAAGGAAAGGAAAATAAGCAAGTTATTGAGTTGAGTTAGTGCTGGTGTCTAGGCTTGGCCTAGTCTGGTTCCCTGGGCTATGTTCTAAGATGGCGTCTGGGTCCGTCTACATGTCATCCAGTATGGTGGGTAAGGCTCGCTCCTCCAACTTCACCCTGTCTGAGAAGCTGGACCTGCTGAAGCTGGTGCGCCCACACATCCGCATCCTGGAGGAGCACACCAACAAGCACGCCGTCATCGTGGACAAGAACAAGTGCTGGGACACAGTGTCGGAGCAGTATAACGTCCTGGGGGGGGACAGGCCCCCCCGCACTGCCCAAGGCCTACGCACCCTCTACAAGAGGCTGAAGGAGTCGGCCAAACAGGAAGTGATGCAACGGAGACACGCCCAGCCAGAGTACAGAGGAAGTATATCTGAACCAACCAGGAGAGTGATGGAGATGATACCTCACCTGTTCCATCACGGAGCTATCCACCATGATAAAGACCCAGCGACGATGCATAGGTGAGACCCACACACACACACACACACACACACACAGGGGATACTCTGTAGAGCTCTACTAATAACTACCAGAGGAGAGGGGAGGGGATACTCTGTAGAGCTCTACTAATAACTACCAGAGGAGAGGGGAGGGGCTGCTCTGTAGAGCTCTACCAGTAACGAGAGGGGAGGGGCTGCTCTGTAGAGCTCTACCAGTAACGGTAGGGGAGGGGCTGCTCTGTAGAGCTCTACCAGTAACGAGAGGGGAGGGGAGGGGCTGCTCTGTAGAGCTCTACCAGTAACTAGAGGGGAGGGGAGGGGCTGCTCTGTAGAGCTCTACCAGTAACTAGAGGAGAGGGGCTGCTCTGTAGAGCTCTACCAGTAACTAGAGGAGAGGGGAGGGGCTGCTCTGTAGAGCTCTACCAGTAACTAGAGGAGAGGGGAGGGGGCTGCTCTGTAGAGCTCTACCAGTAACTAGAGGAGAGGGGAGGGGCTGCTCTGTAGAGCTCTACCAGTAACTAGAGGAGAGCGGAGGGGCTGCACTGTAGAGCTCTACTAGTAACTAGAGGAGAGGGGAGGGGCTGCTCTGTAGAGCTCTACCAGTAACTAGAGGAGAGGGGAGGGGCTGCTCTGTAGAGCTCTACTAGTAACTAGAGGAGAGGGGAGGGGCTGCTCTGTAGAGCTCCACTAGTAACTAGAGGAGAGGGGAGGGGCTGCTCTGTAGAGCTCTACCAGTAACTAGAGGAGAGGGGAGGGGCTGCTCTGTAGAGCTCTACCAGTAACTAGAGGAGAGGGGAGGGGCTGCTCTGTAGAGCTCTACCAGTAACTAGAGGAGAGGGGAGGGGCTGCTCTGTAGAGCTCTACTAGTAACTAGAGGAGAGGGGAGGGGCTGCTCTGTAGAGCTCTACTAGTAACTAGAGGAGAGGGGAGGGGCTGCTCTGTAGAGCTCTACTAGTAACTAGAGGAGAGGAGAGGGGAGGGGCTGCTCTGTAGAGCTCTACTAGTAACTAGAGGAGAGGGGAGGGGCTGCTCTGTAGAGCTCTACCGAGCTCTACCAGTAACTAGAGGAGAGGGGAGGGGCTGCTCTGTAGAGCTCTACTAGTAACTAGAGGAGAGGGGAGGGGCTGCTCTGTAGAGCTCTACCAGTAACTAGAGGAGAGGGGAGGGGCTGCTCTGTAGAGCTCTACCAGTAACGAGAGGAGAGGGGAGGGGCTGCTCTGTAGAGCTCTACCAGTAACTAGAGGAGAGGGGAGGGGCTGCTCTGTAGAGCTCTACCAGTAACTAGATGGGAGGGGAGGGGCTGCTCTGTAGAGCTCTTCAAGAGAGGAGAGGGGCTGCTAACGATCATTTGAAAGTTTGTTTTAATCAAATCAAGTTGAGAAAATAAAGGACATACACGACGACTTACAGTCATGCGTGCATACATTTTTGTGTATGGGTGGTCCCGGGGATCGAACCCACTACCCTGGCATTACAAGCGCCGTGCTCAACCAGCTGAGCTACAGAGGAGAGGGGAGGGGCTGATCTGTAGAGCTCTACTAGTAACTAGAGGAGAGGGGAGGGGCTGCTCTGTAGAGCTCTACTAGTAACTAGAGGAGAGGGGAGGGGCTGCTCTGTAGAGCTCTACTAGTAACTAGAGGGGAGGGGCTGCTCTGTAGAGCTCTACTAGTAACTAGAGGAGAGGGGAGGGGCTGCTCTGTAGAGCTCTACTAGTAACTAGAGGAGAGGAGAGGGGAGGGGCTGCTCTGTAGAGCTCTACTAGTAACTAGAGGGGAGGAGCTGCTCTGTAGAGCTCTACTAGTAACTAGAGGAGAGGGGAGGGGCTGCTCTGTAGAGCTCTACCAGTAACTAGAGGAGAGGGGAGGGGCTGCTCTGTAGAGCTCTACCAGTAACTAGAGGAGAGGAGAGGGGCTGCTCTGTAGAGCTCTACCAGTAACTAGAGGAGAGGGGAGGGGCTGATCTGTAGAGCTCTACCAGTAACTAGAGGAGAGGAGAGGGGCTGCTCTGTAGAGCTCTACCAGTAACTAGAGGAGAGGGGAGGGGCTGCTCTGTAGAGCTCTACCAGTAACTAGATGGGAGGGGAGGGGCTGCTCTGTAGAGCTCTTCAAGAGAGGAGAGGGGCTGCTAACGATCATTGAAAGTTTGTTTTAATCAAATCAAGTTGAGAAAATAAAGGACATACACGACGACTTACAGTCATGCGTGCATACATTTTTGTGTATGGGTGGTCCCGGGGATCGAACCCACTACCCTGGCATTACAAGCGCCGTGCTCAACCAGCTGAGCTACAGAGGAGAGGGGAGGGGCTGATCTGTAGAGCTCTACTAGTAACTAGAGGAGAGGGGAGGGGCTGCTCTGTAGAGCTCTACTAGTAACTAGAGGAGAGGGGAGGGGCTGCTCTGTAGAGCTCTACTAGTAACTAGAGGAGAGGGGAGGGGCTGCTCTGTAGAGCTCTACTAGTAACTAGAGGAGAGGGGAGGGGCTGCTCTGTAGAGCTCTACTAGTAACTAGAGGAGAGGGGAGGGGCTGCTCTGTAGAACTCTACTAGTAACTAGAGGAGAGGGGAGGGGCTGCTCTGTAGAGCTCTACTAGTAACTAGAGGAGAGGGGAGGGGCTGCTCTGTAGAACTCTACTAGTAACTAGAGGAGAGGGGAGGGGCTGCTCTGTAGAGCTCTACTAGTAACTAGAGGAGAGGGGAGGGGCTGCTCTACTAGTAACTAGAGGAGAGGGGAGGGGCTGCTCTGTAGAGCTCTACTAGTAACTAGAGGGGAGGGGAGGGGGCTGCTCTGTAGAGCTCTACTAGTAACTAGAGGGGAGGGGCTGCTCTGTAGAGCTCTACTAGTAACTAGAGGGGAGGGGCTGCTCTGTAGAGCTCTACTAGTAACTAGAGGAGAGGGGAGGGGCTGCTCTACTAGTAACTAGAGGAGAGGGGAGGGGCTGCTCTGTAGAGCTCTACTAGTAACTAGAGGGGAGGGGAGGGGCTGCTCTGTAGAGCTCTACTAGTAACTAGAGGAGAGGAGAGGGGAGGGGCTGCTCTGTAGAGCTCTACTAGTAACTAGAGGGGAGGGGCTGCTCTGTAGAGCTCTACTAGTAACTAGAGGAGAGGGGAGGGGCTGCTCTGTAGAACTGTGCACAGAGCTAACCCCAATCAGTTTACACACACATACACACTCCTCATTCTCACACTCTTAACAAACGCACACGCTCATTCAGCCTAAAGTATTTGGTTCCGATTTCAAGTAAAACGGACATTTTATTTCAGCGATGATAATGCAATAACAACATTCTCCCTGCACAGCGAAAAAGTCATATTGAATAGAAAATTTTTCTCTTCTCTTCATAATGTAAACGCTGAACATGCTTTCTGGCTGTGCATGAATGTTTTATTTTATTACCTTTTCTTGTTTTCAGTCAACAAACAAAACACAATCCACATTGACAGATGTGGCAGACATAAATAACATAAGAAAATAAATGAAAAATAAAACAAAACAACATTTGCAGCAGCACTATCAGTAATCATGTTTGATATTTATTATATACACTGAGTTTACCAAACATTAGGAACGCCTTCCTAATATGTAGTTTCACATATACATACATACATACACACATACATTTCCTTAATCACCCCATTCACTCTGTCCAGTTTGAAATATAGTTGAGTAGTGGAGACCAGAGTCTATCAGACCCGGGCTGTCTCTTGCGGAGGTCATAGGTCAGCTTTTCAAGGGGCAGAAAGTCAACAATCTGGTCAATCTGCATTTTAAACGTAGGAGAGATATTAGAAGCCCACAGTAGGAGAATGCATTTTTTAGCAAAGTGTGAGATGGTCATAAAAAGGGTATTATGAAGAATGTTTTTGACAGTCCCGAAGACCGGTTGTGTTAAATACTCTCAATACCCCCTCCCACCTCATGCCACTTATAAATGTATGGCTGTAGTAATAAAGCTGTATTCTACTCCATATGCTCGCTGTAGGATGATGTATAATAATGATATAGAAATAAAACTGCATTATACTTTTTAACTCCAGGTTGATGTATAAGCATGAATCTGTAGGATGATGTATAAGGGTGACTACAGTAATAAAGCTGTATTCTACTGTTTATCTGCAGGATGATGTATAAGCATGACTCTCCCATGGAGCAGCCTGGCAGCAGCTCCTCCCTCCCAGACTACCCATCAAACCCCATCACCCACCACCTGGACCAGGATGTGATCAGGCTGGACCAGGACATGATCAGGCTGGACCAGGACGTGATCAGGCTGGACCAGGACGTGATCAGGCTGGACCAGGACGTGGTCAGGCTGGACCAGGACGTGGTCAGGCTGGACCAGGATGTGGACGTGAAGCCTCCGCCAGACCTGACCATCCTCTCCACGCGTGTGGGGGCGGTGCTAGGAGGTGAGGGGGGGGAGGAGGAAGATGAGGAGTTGGGCAGTGTCCATGGTTACGACGGCTCCCTCTCTCCCTGCTCATCCTCCGTCGCCCTGCCCCTCTCCACCTCACCCGTTCCCCTGCAACGTGACCTTTACCCTCATGACCACTACCCCCGCCGTGACCCTGACAGGCTCCACCCCCTTCAGCTGGCCAAGGAGGAGCACGAGCAGGTCATGGCCAATCACAGAAAGATGGGCGTATACCTGGAGGAGAAGAGGGAGGGGCTAAAGAGGAAGCAGGAACTGGAGGAAGAGCTTATGAGAGCGAAAATCAAAGTAGAGAAACTGAGGGCAGCCAGGCTGAGACATGGACTACCACTGCCCCTATAAGACACACCCATGGCCTGGTAGGACTGACCATTTGGAACTCAGGAGGATGCTCTGAATTGTTAGTATTTCCGTGTTGAATGTTTAGCGTGTGGAAGAGGGGTTTGGCCTGAGAAATAATGTGTTTGAGGGATGAACAATGTGTTTTGAGTGAGGATTTAAAGGTCCAATGCAGCCTTCTTTATCTCAATCTCAAATAATTTCTGGGTAACAATTAAAATACCTTACTGTGATTTGTTTTCCATTAAAATGGTCAAAAAGAAACAAAAATAGATTCTTAGCAAAGTTCAATTTCTCAAGTAAGAATTTTGGTAGGACTGTCTGGAAGTGGTCTGAGTGGGGAGGGGAAAACTAAAAACTAGCTGTTATTGGCAGAGCGGTTTGGAACCCTCTTTCTTAATGGTCTATTAACAAATGTATGGTGATGTCATCAGGCAAGCCAAAACTCCATTCCTCCCAAACAGGCTGAAATTTCAGCTGATCTTTTCAAACAGCTCTTACACTAAAAAGGCATTATCATTTTCACTGTGGAAATATAAAACACAGGAAAATCTAGTTTTTGACTACACTGGGCCTTTAAACAGTTTATTTGCGTAAGAAATAGTGTGTTTGAGTGAGGATTTAAACAGTGTGTTTGTGTGAGGAAGAGTGTGTTTGCTTGAGGAATAGTGTCTTTGAGTGAGGATTTAAAGTGTGAGGAAGAATGCGTTTGTGTGAGGATTTAATAGTTGTTTGTGTGAGGAAGCGTGTGTTTGCTTGAGGAATAGTGTGTGTGTGTGTGTGGCGACTATACGGTTGAGCTATAACTCTGGTGCAAAAGACCATACAGATCTCTGCTTTTGTCATACGAGAGGTGCTACTATCACTGGTTTTAAAACTGGTACTATTTTGACTGGTTTCCATTGGTTCAAAACTCTGCGTTGCTTAATCATCCCATTTGGGGATTAGGAGGGAAGAGGATAGGTGATGGGGAGGGAAGTGGATAAGGGATTGGGAGGGAGGAGGGGTTTAGAAGGGGGTGTTGCTGTTAGTGTTATGATGTTCAGTGTTTGTTGTTCAGATCTTCTGTGGTTTCATTGTTTTCTATTAAAAGTGTTTTTCTTCATGGGTTTTGTGCTTTATTGTCTCATCTCTTCTTCTTCTTCCCTTCTCTAACCTCCCCTCCTCTATCCCTCTCTCTTCCCCTCTTCTTTACCCCCTCGCTCCCATATCTGTCTCTCCTCACCTCTTCTCTCCGGTCTCACCTCCCCTCCCTTCCGGTCTCACCTCTCCTCTTCTCTCCGGTCTCCCCTCACCTCTCCTCTTCGGTCTAGACTCAATATGAGGTTCTCTTCACTGTAAGCCTGCCACCTGTAAGAGTGAATGTGTAATTCAAACCTAATTCAAAACCTTTAGACTTGGATGTTTCACTTGTGAAGAAGTGTGAGGTAAAGCACAGATGCAGTGATGCTTAACAACTACAGTGACTATACTGTCCTAATATGGTCATTTTAGAGGAAACTGGATTACATTTTCTCTGTAAGGCAAGGGAGACCCATGGCTTGGACAGCCTCTTGCAGCCTAGGGCTGATGTCTCATCCTGGGCATGTCGCTGTAGGAAAGTCCCAGGCTGCAAGTAGAGTGGAGGCCTCAGTGATGTAGCAGCCTCTGCTGGTGAACATGTGAACTGCCACTCAGCAGATCTTGCATAAAACCTAAGGCGTGAATCCAAATTTGAGATTAGTGCACACACACAATTCACACTTTCGCCTAAATCATACATTTGCTGCTGTTAATAACAGAATTGAAAACAAATGTATTTTAAAGAGCAATTCAAAGCCTTGGTATAAGGTTTAGGGTATTGTATTAGGATCCCATTAACTACTACTAAAGCAGCAGCTACTCTTCCTGGGATCCACATAAAACTTGACATAATACATAACATTAATGGACAGAACTTCATACATTTCAAATATGAATACACGCTTTCATACATTCATGCTTTAGCAAATATAAAAGACCACTCAGTATCTTGTACTGAAAAAGAGTTGAGCTACTTGTCTCCGCTGGTGTTTGTTCTAGGCACATGTAGTATATTTAGAGTTTGCAGGCTGCAGTTTGTGTGAGCAGTAATGTGTTAATGCTCTGATTATTAGTGTTGATGGTTTTTTTTTGTTTCAGATTTCAGATGTTCCCCACAGAGTCCGGCAGGAGGGTCAGGTAGCGGTCCTGGTTCTGATTCTGGTGGGCCGAGGTACTTCAGTGTGATGTGGTGTAAGGCCAGTGGGAGGAAACACAAGCGCTGGGAGGGAGATGCTGTCCTGGTGACACGAGGACGCACCGCCACTCTCAAAGACATGGAGGGCAAGGACATCGGCAAGGGTGAGTGTGTGTGCATTTTACTGTCTGAGTGCCAGTTTCCCGATCACAGATTAAGCATAGACAAAACATCATGCTCAATGGAGAATCCTCATTTGAAAGTGGTTTTAGTCCAGGACTAGGCCTCATCTGTTGCCAGGAAACCGGCCCTGAGAGTGTTATTTCCGAGTGCATCTGAGAGTGATTCAGATTTTGTGTGTGTAGGTAGTGGGTATAAGGTGTCAGAGCTGGCATCGCTGAGTGAAGGAGAGACGTTGATGGTAGGAGGTAAACAGGTGGAGGTGATGGGACTCATATCAGAGCTGGACTACAATAAGGGCCGCTGTTTCCTTGACGTCCATGTGGAGAAGGAGGAGCCTAAGATATCAGCTCCTCCCCCCTCACGACGCCCAGCTTCCAAACCGTTCTGCCGTCCGACGCTATTGGGCGGAGAGACTGATAGGGGAGTGGCCAAACCTCAGGAGGAGGGGCCCTGTAAACCACGCCACGACCCTCTAACACCAGGTAAATACACAGACATACAGTACACACACACACACACACACACACACACTCACACTCATCATATCTCTAATGGTTTGTGTAGGAGCCCTTGTCATGCCCCGGCCCTCAACCAATCACCAGTGGGCTTATAACAAGGCAGGCCTCCCACTGGTGGACGTGGTGGTTGACCCCTACTTGACTGCTAACCTCCGACCCCACCAGAGAGACGGCCTGCTGTTCCTCTACGAGTGTGTCATGGGGATGAGGTAATGGGAGATGTGTGTCATGGGGATGAGGTAATGGGAGATGTGTGTCATGGGGATGAGGTAATGGGAGATGTGTGTCATGGGGATGAGGTAATGGGAGATGTGTGTCATGGGGATGAGGTAATGAGAAATGTGTGTCATGGAGATGAGGTAATGGGAGATGTGTGTCATGGGGATGAGGTAATGGGAGATGTGTGTCATGGGGATGAGGTAATGGGAGATGTGTGTCATGGGGATGAGGTAATGGGAGATGTGTGCATGTTCATGATGAATCCTCTGATCACTCCAAAATTAAAGGTGGTGTTCCACAAGGCTCTGTGCTGGGGCTGCTATTTATTTAGTTTGATTGATTTGGTGTGTGTGTGTGTGTGTGTGTCAGGGCTACATGTAGGTACGGTGCTATCCTGGCAGATGAGATGGGTCTGGGTAAGACCCTCCAGAGTGTGGCATTGACGTGGACGCTGCTAAAGCAGGGCCCGTACGGCGGGAAGCCGGTTGCTAAGCGTGTGCTGGTGGTTGCCCCTGGCAGCCTGGTGCAGAACTGGGGGGCGGAGTTTAAGAAGTGGCTCGGCCGTGAGAGGATCAGCGTCTACACTGTTAACCAGGTAGGGGTGTGTTTGATCAGCGTCTACACTGTTAACCAGGTAGGGGTGTGTTTGATTAGCTTCTACACTGTTAACCAGGTAGGGGTGTGTTTGATCAGCGTCTACACTGTTAACCAGGTAGGGGTGTGTTTGATCAGCGTCTACACTGTTAACCAGGTAGGGGTGTGTTTGATTAGCTTCTACACTGTTAACCAGGTAGGGGTGTGTTTGATCAGCGTCTACACTGTTAACCAGGTAGGGGTGTGTTTGATCAGCGTCTACACTGTTAACCAGGTAGGGGTGTGTTTGATCAGCGTCTACACTGTTAACCAGGTAGGGGTGTGTTTGATCAGCGTCTACACTGTTAACCAGGTAGGGGTGTGTTTGATCAGCGTCTACACTGTTAACCAGGTAGGGGTGTGTTTGATCAGCGTCTACACTGCTGTTTCTGATCCATATGGTGATGTGTGTGTGTGTTCCATGTTGTGTTGTTCATTAGGACCACAGGGTGGAGCTGTTTGCAGCTTCTCCTCTCCACAGTGTGTTAGTGATCAGCTATGAGATGCTGCTACGCTCTCTGGACGTGGTGAGTTGGTTCACAGCACGTATCCAACAGCGGTGGGAAGTACCAGTGTTACAACACTGTTGAATTACACCTAAACTCCTATACAGTGCATTCAGAAAGTATTCAGACCCCTTGACTTTTTCCACATTTGTTACCTTACAACCTTATTCTAAAATGAATTAAAAAATAATCATCTTCAGCAATCTACACACAATACCCCATAAAAATAAAAAACATATATATTTATTTTTTTACTATTTTCTACATTGTAGAATAATAGTGAAGACATCAAAACTATGAAATAACACATATGGAATCATGTAGTAACCAAAAAAGTGTTAAACAAATCAATATAGATTTTATATTTGAGATTCTTCAAATAGCCACCCTTTGCCTTGATGACAGCTTTGCATACTCTTGGCATTCTCTCAACCAGCTTCACCTAGAATGCTTTTCCAACCGTCTTGAAGGAGTTCCCACATATGCTGAGCACTTGTTGGCTGCTTTTCCTTCACTCTGCGGTCCGACTCATCCCAAACCATTTCAATTTGGTTGAGGCCGGGGGACTGTGGAGGCCAGGTCATCTGATGCAGCACTCCGTACTTTCTGAAGGCACTGTATGACACAGATTAGGAGTACGATGTTACACTCATGGGACATCAGAACGTTCTGTGTGTGTGGTGTGTGTTCTATGTTTGTGGTGTGTAGGTACAGAAGCTGGAGTTTGGGCTGGTGATCTGTGATGAGGGTCACAGGTTGAAGAACAGCAGCATCAAGACCTCCTCTGCCCTCAGTGGTCTCAGCTGTACACGCAGAGTTATTCTGACAGGTACACACACAGCCCTCTGTTTTATTGCCGTTTTCCTGTCCCTTTCTCCTAGTGTTTTGTGGTATATTGTGTGTGCTGTACTGTAGGTACTCCTGTGCAGAATGACCTGCAGGAGTTCTATGCCATCATAGAGTTTGTGAACCCGGGCATTCTGGGGTCGTCTGCTGCCTACAGGAAGGTGTACGAGGAGCCAATCCTCCGCTCCCGACAGCCCACCTGCACTGAGGTACATTACCCACCTACACTCTCTATCTCTCTATTATCTACTGTCCCCATCTCTTTCTCTCCCTTCATTCCTTCTCTATATCTCTCCCTATAGGAGGAGAGGGTTTTGGGGGAGGAGCGAGCGGCTGAGCTCTCTCGTCTGACTGGTCTGTTTATTCTGAGGCGGACCCAAGAGATCATCAACCGCTACCTGCCGCCTCGTCTTGATTGGACAGTGTTCTGTAGCCCCTCCCCCTTGCAGCGGGAGCTGTACCAGGCTCTCCTCTCGCACCGTGTCATCCGAGCCTGTCTACAGGGGTCGACACAGACACAGACTCACACACATCTCGCCTGCATCACCGCCCTGAAAAAGCTCTGCAACCACCCAGGACTGCTCTACTCCACTGTACAGGTACGACACATAAAGACACAATGATGATGATGACGACAATGATGATGGTGATGATTGTGTGTTTTCCAGGAGCGTTCTGACAGTGGCTCAGCAGAGGGTTCTCTGTATGAAGGGCTAAGAGGTGTCTTTCCAGAGTCTTACTCTTCTGGGGGCTTCAGTACAGCTGACTCAGGGAAACTACTGGTCCTGTCTGACCTACTGACCACTATACGCCACCTCAGCCCTAATGACAGGTGTGTGTGTGTGTGTGTGTGTGTTTGTATGAAGTGGGTCAAGGGATCTGGGCACACTGGCATTGGTTTGTTGACACCATAGAGATCCTATTAAATTACTAGAGGGGCTGTCATAAACCCTGAAAGTTCCAGAATGGGGTGAAAATGGCAGCCATATTGGCCAGGGAGAAATCCAAACCAGTCTAATTGGAATGAATGGCAGAAGAGGTAGAATCCCGATTTTTCTTATGGAGGAAAATAAAAGCAAAACATGTGATATCAGAAATTGTGTAATAGAATTATTGTCAAACTAAAATATTGTCATATAATTATAAATACAGTTTATACGGATTTTATACACATTTTCAGTATAAATAGCCTCTGAAATATATGTAAACAGACCATAAATGTCAAAAAATGTTAGTTATATGATACAATATCAGTACTTGTTGCATTTACAACTTGTCTAAGTCCTATCATCAACTGATTTCAGCCAGTGTATGGATTGACTGCATTTTTTAAATGGAATGTTGGCATATTGGCAGTTAATTAGAAACATTTATGGAATCATTCCTCTAAAACTGACTGGCTAGCTAGCTAACAAACATACAGTGCAGATACATTCTTAAAAAGCATTATTTTACACTATCTTATCACAGCACTGGCAAACCATGGTTGACAAACTCCCTGACCAAAATGGCTGACCTTTAGACCATCATAAGAAGGTTCATGGCCATTCTAATTCATAATTCTATGGTTGACACACTCATGCTCTGGCACATGATCTGGACCATCTTGATCCTATGTTTGTGTGTGTGTGTGTGTGTGTGTGTGTGTGTGTGTGTGTGTACAGGGTGGTGGTGGTGTCTAACTACACTCAGACGTTAGACCTACTCCAGAACCTGTGTGTCCACCTGGGTTACACCTACTGTCGCCTGGACGGCCACACCCCCACCATCCAGAGGCAGCGATTGGTCGACAACTTCAACAGTCCTCACTCCGCTCACTTCCTCTTCCTCCTGAGTTCTAAAGCCGGAGGGGTGGGGCTTAACCTGATTGGCGCCTCCCACCTGGTCCTGTACGACATCGACTGGAACCCTGCTAACGATATACAGGTACAAACACACACACACTCACACACACACACACACACACACACACACACACACACACACACACACACACACACACACATACACTCTCCACACTCCCACTCACCACCATTTAGATGGCACGGTCTGTGTATGTTTCGTTCACATCTGAAACACACGTGTACACGTTACTGGTCGGTCAGTACCTGCTATGCTCTTGGAGGAGTGAGGATGAGGAAGAGGCCTTCCTCCTGATGTGATAGTTGGGGCTGATGTGTGTGTGTCTGTCCCCCTCCAGGCAATGGCGCGAGTGTGGAGAGACGGACAGAAGAAGACTGTTCACATCTACCGCCTGCTCACTGCAGGTACCATAGAGGAGCGTATCTTCCAGAGGCAGGTGTCCAAACAGGGGCTTTCTGGGACAGTGGTGGACCTGGGGAAAGGGGCGGAGCATACCAGCTTCTCCTCCAATGAGCTGCGAGATCTCTTCAGCCTGACGGACACACCCTGTCTCACTCACGACCTACTACACTGCAGCTGCAGTATGGATGGATCAGCCCCAGGTGCGCGCGACACACACACACACACACACAGTTGTCTGCATGTGTGTTTATTAAATTTGTTTCTTGTGTGTATTATAGAAGAAGAAGAGGATGAGGAGCCTGCGTCTGATAGGCCGTGCCAGCTGGGTCGTCAAGGTGACCGTGGTGGGGCGGGGCAGAAGCATCTGAGCATGTCAGAACTGATGCAGTGGAGACACTTCTCAGGAGGGACACACACCTTCAGAGATGCTTACCTGGATCACGCACGAAACCACATCTCCTTCGCCTTCCAGTCCACCATCTCACACACCACTCAGTAACATGCGCACTCACACACACACACACACACACACATGCACACACACACAGGCTTTCCACAAATGACCTCCAGACACCAAGGAAGTGGCCCTTTCTGAGAAACATTGGACTATATGTTATTCTTTCTTTATATTCTCTACTATTTTTACAGTTTGATAGAAGAAAGTGTAAATTATCGAATAAACTGTTAAATTATACTGCATATTCCATCTGTCTTTTATTCTGTTGCAGAAATAACAAGATGAATCAAACACTGCAGATGAATCAAACACTGCAGATGAATCAAACACTGCAGATGAATCAAACACTGCAGATGAATCAAACACTGCAGATGAATCAAACACTGCAGATGAATCAAACACCGCAGATGAATCAAACACTGCAGATTAATCAAATCAAATTGTATTTGCCACATGCGCCGAATACAACAGGTATTACCGTGAAATGCTTACTTACATGAATCAAACACTGCAAATGAATCAAGCACTGCAGATGAATCAAACACTCCATTTAAAACCTGTGTTTGACCTTTAGGGATGGGGAGGTGGAAATGACTTCTGCAATGAGAGGAATCCAGCTGTGTGTGTGAGTGTGTCCATGTCAACTGTTTCATTCTTGGGCAAAGTGTGTGTTTCCACTCTCTTCAACTGTTTCATAAAGGTATACTGTATGTTAGCTGATGTATAGTCCAGGACCACACACACAACAGGGCTGGCATGGAGGGAATGTGTCCACACACCACCACCCTGGGAGAGCCAGCCTCAGTGCTGTAGTTACTACTGGTAGAGATGGAGAGTCTCAGTCTGCTGTAGTTACTACTGGTAGAGATGGAGTCTCAGTCTGCTGTAGTTACTACTGGTAGAGATGGAGTCTCAGTCTGCTGTAGTTACTACTGGTAGAGATGGAGAGTCTGTCTGCTGTAGTTACTACTGGTAGAGATGGAGAGTCTCAGTCTGCTGTAGTTACTACTGGTAGAGATGGAGAGTCTCAGTCTGCTGTAGTTACTACTGGTAGAGATGGAGAGTCTCAGTCTGCTGTAGTTACTACTGGAAGAGATGGAGAGTCTCAGTCTGCTGTAGTTACTACTGGTAGAGATGGAGAGTCTCAGTCTGCTGTAGTTACTACTGGTAGAGATGGAGTCTCAGTCTGCTGTAGTTACTACTGGTAGAGATGGAGAGTCTCAGTCTGCTGTAGTTACTACTGGTAGAGATGGAGTCTCAGTCTGCTGTAGTTACTACTGGTAGAGATGGAGAGTCTCAGTCTGCTGTAGTTACTACTGGTAGAGATGGAGAGTCTCAGTCTGCTGTAGTTACTACTGGTAGAGATGGAGAGTCTCAGTCTGCTGTAGTTACTACTGGTAGAGATGGAGAGTCTCAGTCTTCTGTAGTTACTACTGGTAGAGATGGAGAGTCTCAGTCTGCTGTAGTTACTACTGGAAGAGATGGAGAGTCTCAGTCTGCTGTAGTTACTACTGGTAGAGATGGAGAGTCTCAGTCTGCTGTAGTTACTACTGGTAGAGATGGAGAGTCTCAGTCTGCTGTAGTTACTACTGGTAGAGATGGAGAGTCTCAGTCTGCTGTAGTTACTACTGGTAGAGATGGAGAGTCTCAGTCTGCTGTAGTTACTACTGGTAGAGATGGAGTCTCAGTCTGCTGTAGTTACTACTGGTAGAGATGGAGAGTCTCAGTCTGCTGTAGTTACTACTGGTAGAGATGGAGAGTCTCAGTCTGCTGTAGTTACTACTGGTAGAGATGGAGAGTCTCAGTCTGCTGTAGTTACTACTGGAAGAGATGGAGAGTCTCAGTCTGCTGTAGTTACTACTGGTAGAGATGGAGAGTCTCAGTCTGCTGTAGTTACTACTGGTAGAGATGGAGAGTCTCAGTCTGCTGTAGTTACTACTGGTAGAGATGGAGAGTCTCAGTCTGCTGTAGTTACTACTGGTAGAGATGGAGAGTCTCAGTCTGCTGTAGTTACTACTGGTAGAGATGGAGAGTCTGTCTGCTGTAGTTACTACTGGTAGAGATGGAGAGTCTCAGTCTGCTGTAGTTACTACTGGTAGAGATGGAGAGTCTGTCTGCACATTTTAATTGTATGTCCTTTGTTGTGTGTGTCTAGTCAGTTGTATTTTATGTAGGACAGTCTCAAGGCTGGGTGCTTCGACCCATTCAATGGTTGATGCCTTGTGTTTTTCTGCATGTGTGTGTCCTTTCTCTGCCGGAGCACCAAGCAGCTGCATGGGAGTTATAGATCAGGGTGTGTCCACTGTCCTGGATTCAGATGATTTAGTTTGTGTACGTGTGGCACTGTGGGTTGATTTGTATGGCAGATTGAATGGAGTCTGTCTGACATGCCCTGTCCTCAACAGAAACACGATTATTATAATTATTACACAACAGTGTGTGATCAGGCCCACACCAAGTGATTGTCAGCTAGGATGATTGTGTAATAACTAGGTCCGGATGGCATTCAGCTCTCCTTTTTAGTGTAGTGATTTAGGGAGAACTGCTGGAGTGGGCCTTGAACCAGTAACCCTGCGGTTACTTACAGGGAAAGGGCACTACCTCCTATGCCATAAAGGCCTAGACTCTTGGCAGAGGAAGTAGGTGTGACCCACTTGGTATTATTGAACCGAGTTAATCCCCGAGCCTCAAGAACGTTAGCGTACAGAGCTAAAGCCTAAATATATTGGCACCCTTACACCATTCATTATTTCTTCTTAAATCAGTTGAAATTGAAAAACGTTTGGTGTTCACACGTGTATTTGTTTGATTTACAATTGCACAGGACCAAAACAATCATAATAATCGAAACTGAAATTGAGATTTTTCACTTCAAAGTAAAAAAATAAAGACTAAATTAATACAAATTCTAATTAATTTGGTTCGAGGCAAGTGATACTCGGCAAGTGTAATTTATCTCACCTGTGGTAAGTTACAGGTGCATACTGGGTAAAAATAGCCGTTCAAACAGTTTTGAAAAGAGAAAACAGAACATTCTGCCCCATTGCAAGGGTGCCAATATATTTGACCGTATCTGTATACGCATGAGACTCGAGTCTTCATGACACAGGCAAGATGACTCATTCATACGAACGCAGTTTACCAAACCACTTCCGCTACAGAGAGAAGTGACAGTTAAAATACTACCTAGAGTTCTTTGAAAAATGACATCACCATAGCAACCGTCTCTATATAACTAATGATCGCATTCAGTCTCGCTCTCCCGCTTAGAGCACGTCATGGTGCCTTGAGACGCATCTCGCCTCAGACAAAGTGCATTGTGGGTTCTATAGACCATGGTGTTTTGCACGTGTACAGCAGACAAAAGAGTCACACAGTCAATCTCTATCCAGACAGTGATCTTTGTTGTGAGGACAGGACACACACCAATGGAAGGATGTTAGAAACGCACCTGTGTGTCTAACATGCACGCACAAGAACAGACACACACACACACACACTCATATATAAGTAGACTGGGAGTGTGAGAGTCCAGGCTTATTGTTTAAGAAGGTATGAATAGAGATGTGGTATTAACCTTATAGGTCACTGCATTAGTGCATTAGGGCACATCCATTCACTAGGCTTTAATCCAGGGCCCACAGACTCACCGTTTTACTGTCATATTCATCAGAAAGTTATTAATAGCAGACAACAAGCATTCGCAGAAGATGAAGAAAGGGTCTGTTTGGGACTGGACCAGCTGCTCTGACTCTGACTGGACCGGCTGCTCTGACTCTGACTGGACCAGCTGCTCTGACTCTGACTGGACCTGCTGCTCTGACTCTGACTGGACCGGCTGCTCTGACTCTGACTGGACCAGCTGCTCTGACTCTGATTGGACCGGCTGCTCTGACTCTGACTGGACCAGCTGCTCTGACTCTGACTGGACCGGCTGCTCTGACTCTGACTGGACCAGCTGCTCTGACTCTGACTGGACCAGCTGCTCTGACTCTGACTGGACCTGCTGCTCTGACTCTGACTGGACCAGCTGCTCTGACTCTGACTGGACCAGCTGCTCTGACTCTGACTGGACCAGCTGCTCTGACTCTGACTGGACCGGCTGCTCTGACTCTGACTGGACCAGCTGCTCTGACTCTGACTGGACCGGCTGCTCTGACTCTGACTGGACCAGCTGCTCTGACTCTGACTGGACCAGCTGCTCTGACTCTGACTGGACCGGCTGCTCTGACTCTGACTGGACCAGCTGCTCTGACTCTGACTGGACCTGCTGCTCTGACTCTGACTGGACCGGCTGCTCAGACTCTGACTGGACCGGCTGCTCAGAGGCTCAGAATCTCTAGAGGCCATTGGACACATGGAGACCCACCCAGGAGACTATAATCCAGGGGTCAGAGGTCAGAGAATAGTATAGTGTGGATATAGTCAACCAGACAGAGAAGTGGTACTGAGAGAGAGAGGAGAGTTGTTGTTTTGGTCCAAATTCAAGAAGAAGACTTGTAGTACTACCTTGGCCCTCAGCTGTCTCAGGAGCTAAACACCCAGGACTCCAGCCGCAGCCACCCCCTCCCACACACACACACACACACACACACACCCTGATGGTGCTTTAGCACTTGACAGGGATTTATTGTCCTCTCAGCCATCGGTCCAGCCGATGAGATCAGATGAGTTCAGCAGGGTTTAACACAGCAGCCTCTCCTCTCTGACCAGGACCTGATACCACAGCAGCGGACATGAGAGTGCCAGTGTACAGGGCCAAGCACCTGGGGTCTGTTGCATCAGCTGGGCTTACGACATAACACTATGAATGTCCGACATAGCATGATGCACTTTTGGTCAGACAAGCCCATTATACCTGTTGCACCACCCAGACGTAACATCCAGGCGGGTCCTACCTTCTGCTACACATGGGTCTAGAACCCATCTGTCTATCTCCTCATTTGAATTCCACGCTGTCACAGTCACTAGCCCATTTAAGCTTAATATCCTTGTCATCTATCGCCCTCCAGGTTCCCTTGGAGAGTTCATCAATGAGCTTGACGCCTTGATAAGTTCCTTTCCTGAGGATGGCTCACCCTTCACAGTCTTGGGGGATTTCAACCTCCCCACGTCTACATTTGACTCATTTCTCTCTGCCTCCTTCTTTCCACTCCTCTCCTCTTTTGACCTCGCCCTCTCACCATCCCCCCACTCACAAGGCAGGCAATACGCTTGACTTCATCTTTACTAGATGTTGCTCTTCTACTAATCTCACTGCAACTCCCCTCCATGTCTCCGACCACTACTTTGTATCCTTTTCTCTCTCGCTCTCCTCCAACACTACTCACTCTGCCCCTACACAGATGGTAACGCGCCGCCGCAACCTTCGCTCTCTCTCTCCCACTACTCTCTCCTCTTCCATCCTATCATCTCTTCCCTCTGCTCAATCCTTCTCCCTCCAATCTCCTGATTCTGCCTCCTCAACCCTCCTCTCCTCCCTTTCTGCATCCTTTGACTCCCTGTGTCCCCTATCCTCCCGGCCGGCTCGGTCCTCCCCTCCAGCTCTGTGGCTTGATGACTCATTGCGAGCTCACAGAACAGAGCTCCGGGCAGCTGAGCGGAAATGGAAGAAAACTGGACTCCCTGCAGACCTGGCATCTTTTCACTCCCTCCTCTCTACATTTTCTTCATCTGTTTCTGCTGCTAAGGCCACTTTCTACCACTCTAAATTCCAAGCATCTGCCTCTAACCCTAGGAAGCTCTTTGCCACATTCTCCTCACTGCTGAATCCTCCCCCCCTCCTCCCTCTCTGTGGATGACTTTGTCAACCACTTTGAAAAGAAGGTTGACGACATCCGATCCTCGTTTGTTAAGTCTAATGACACTGCTGGTCCTGCTCACACTGCCCTACCCTATGCTTTGACTTCTTTCTCCCCTCTCTCTCCAGATAAAATCTTGCGACTAGTGACTGCAGGCCGCCCAACAACCTGCCCGCTTGACCCCATCCCCTCCTCTCTTCTCCAGACCATCTCCGGTGACCTTCTCCCCTACCTCACCTCGCTGATCAACTCATCCTTGACCGCTGGCCATGTCCCTTCCGTCTTCAAGAGAGCGAGAGTTGCACCCCTTCTCAAAAAACCAACACTCGATCCCACTGATGTCAACAACTACAGACCAGTATCCCTTCTTTCTTTTCTTTCCAAAACTATTGAGCGTGCCGTCTTTAGCCAACTCTCTTGCTATCTCTCTCAGAATGACCTTCTTGATCCAAACCAGTCAGGTTTCAGGACTGGTCATTCAACTGAGACTGCTCTTCTCTGTGTCACGGAGGCTCTCCGCACTGCTAAAGCTAACTCTCTCTCCTCTGCTCTTGTCCTTCTAGACCTGTCTGCTGCCTTTGATACAGTGAACCATCAGATCCTCCTCTCCACCCTCTCCGAGCTGGGCATCTCCGGCGCGGCTCACTCCTGGATTGCGTCCTACCTGACCGGTCGCTCCTACCAAGTGGCGTGGCGAGAAGCTGTCTCCGCACCACGTGCTCTCACCACTGGTGTCCCCCAGGGCTCAGTTCTAGGCCCTCTCCTTTTCTCCCTATACACCAAGTCACTTGGCTCTGTCATATCCTCACATGGCCTCTCCTATCATTGCTACGCTGACGATACACAACTAATCTTCTCCTTTCCCCCTTCTGATAACCAGGTGGCGAATCGCATCTCTGCATGTCTGGCCGACATATCAGTATGGATGACGGATCACCACCTCAAGCTGAACCCTGGCAAGACGGAGCTGCTCTTCCTCCCGGGGAAGGACTGCCCGTTCCATGATCTCGCCATCACGGTTGACAACTCCGTTGTGTCCTCCTCCCAGAGTGCGAAGAGCCTTGGCGTGACCCTGGACAACACCCTGTCGTTCTCCGCCAACATCAAGGCGGTGACCCGATCCTGCAGGTTCATGCTCTACAACATTCGGAGAGTACGACCCTGCCTTACACAGGAAGCGGCACAGGTCCTAATCCAGGCACTTGTCATCTCCCGTCTGGATTACTGCAACTCGCTGTTGGCTGGGCTCCCTGCCTGTGCCATTAAACCCCTACAACTCATCCAGAATGCCGCAGCCCGTCTGGTGTTCAACCTTCCCAAGTTCTCTCACGTCACCCCCTCCTCCGCACACTCCACTGGCTTCCAGTTGAAGCTCGCATCCGTTACAAGACCATGGTGCTTGCCTATGGAGCAGTGAGGGGAACGGCACCTCCGTACCTTCAGGCTCTGATCAGTCCCTACACCCAGGCGAGGGCATTGCGTTCATCCACCTCTGGCCTGCTGGCTCCCTTCCTCTGCGGAAGCATAGTTCCCGCTCAGCCCAGTCAAAGCTGTTCGCTGCTCTGGCACCCCAATGGTGGAACAAGCTCCCTCACGATGCCAGGACAGCGGAGTCACTCACCACCTTCCGGAGACATTTGAAACCCCACCTCTTTAAGGAACACCTGGGATAGGATAAAGTAATCCTTCTACCCCCAAAAAACCAAAAAGTATAATTGTAAAGTGGTTATCCCACTGGCTATAGGGTGAATGCACCAATTTGTAGTCGCTCTGGATAAGAGCGTCTGCTAAATGACGTAAATGTGCCCTTGAGCAAGGCACTTAACCCTAATTGCTCCTGTAAGTCGCTCTGGATAAGAGCGTCTGCTAAATGACTAAAATGTAAAATGTAGATCCTACACTCAGTCGACAGGCATAGGTTTGAAACTCAACGCCAACCATCATTATCTACAGCAGTGTGTGTGTGAGCGTTCCTCATCTCTGCTCTCTGCCTGCCTGTCTGTCCGGCTGTCCTCAGGTGAATCTGATTGGTCCTGACCCCTGACCCCAGGTTAGAACAGCTCCAGATTACAGTGTTAGGATCAGAGATAGAGCCACTGTCTCAGTGAGCTAACCAACCTTCATGCTGTTACCTGAGGAGACCTGGGGATGTGCAGCCAGTGACAACCGTTTGGACTACTGCAGGGTTTCCCAAACTCGGTCCTGGGAACCCCCCCCTCCCCCCCCCCATGGGTGCACAATTCGCACTACACCGCTACGGGAGGGGGGGGCCCGGGACATAGTTTGGGAAACCCAGGACTACGGCACCTTATAGACATATGAAATGAAACCTGGCCCCATAATGTAAATTGTATATAAATGTGGATGACAGGACTCAGTGAGCCCTGAGTGGTGAAATAGTGTGTGTGTGTGAGTGGATATGTGGAAGTGTGATTGTGTGGACTTACCACTGTCATTATTTTGGTTTGTTCGGTAGGAAAAGAGATGCAAATGCATAGGTGGGGTGAGGACATCAGAGGACCGTGTGACTCGTGATGTAACTCCTGACCCAGTATGACTCGTGGTGTAACTTCTGGCTCAGTGTTTCATCTCATTGACAGTATTAATCTAAGTCTTCTGTAAGCCTACTGCATTAAACCTACCTCTAAATATATCTGTTCATTCAGCTTCTTTACCAGTCAGAGGTTAATGGAGACATAGGCCTGCATCAGGAGGAATTGTGATAATGATATCGTAAATGCATTCTGATGCCCTATATACCTCATCTAGAGGCAGGGGGCACAAAGTACCTGAGGATGGCTGGGGGCGGGCTGGGCCCCTTGTCTGTAAATTTGATAATTTTGCTTTTTCCTTCAATCTAGAGCCATAATAATTATGCTTAATTATATGTCAAAAATGTTTATTTTTCTGCGTATCTAAGCATACCTCTTGAGCTGTCTGTATCCTCCTGACTGGTGTTTTTAAAAAAAAGAAACTAATGATTCTCTGCTAAAATCTGGGTAAAAGATTAAAAGGAATGTGAGTCTTATTCATTACATTTAGTAATTTCTTGCTTTTCTAAAGTCTGCTAACCTTGCCAAAAGGCTTGCCAGCTAAGAAAGTTAGACAAGCTACAGTGCATTCCTCATCAATCTACACACAATACCCTATAATGACAAAGCGAAAACAGGTTTTTATAATTTTTTTCATATTTATAACAAATAAAAAACATAAATACCTTATTTACATAAGTATTCAGACCCTGGCCTCCCGAGTGGCGCATCGGTCTAAGACACTGCATTGCAGTGCTAGGCTGCGATCCCGGGCTGTGTAGCAGCCGGCCACAACCGGGAGTCCTTGTCCCATCGCGCTCTAACGACTCCTGTGGCTGGCCGGGCGCATGCACGCTGACACGGTCGCCAGTTGTACGGTGTTTCCACCGACACATTGGTGCGGCTGGCTTCCGGGTTAAGCGAGCAGTGTGTCAAGAAGCAGTGCGACTTGGCAGGGTCGTGTTTCGGAGGACAAATGGCTCTCAACCTTCGCCTCTCCCGAGTCTGTATGGGAGTTGCAGTGATTGGACAAGACTGTAACCAATCACGAAAAAAGGGGTAAAAAAAATATATATATATATATATATATATATATATATATATATATATATATATATATATAAAGTATTCAGACCCTTTGCTACGAGAATCGAAATTGAGCTCATGTGCATCCTTTTTCCATTGATCATCCTTGAGATATTTCTACAACTTGACTGGAGTCCACCTGTGGTAAATTAAATTGATTTGACATGATTTGGAAAGGCACACACCTGTCTAAATAAGATCCCACAGTTGACAGTGCATGTCAGAGCAAAAACCAAGCCATGAGGTCGAAGGAATTCTCCGTAGAGCTCAGAGACAGCATTGAAGGTCCCCAAGAACACAGCGGCCTCCATCATTCTTAAATGGAAGAAGTTTGGAACCACCAAGACTCATCCTAGAGCTGGCTGCTCGGCCAAACTGAGCAATCGGGGGAGAAGGGCCTTGGTCAGGGAGGTGACCAAGAACCCGATGGTCACTCTGACAGAGCTCCAGAATTCCTCTGTGGAGATAGGATAACCTTCCAGAAGGACAACCATCTCTGCAGCACTCCACCAATCAGGCCTTTATGGTAAAGTGGCCAGACAGAAGCCACTCCTCAGTAAAAGACAGCCCGCTTGAAGTTTGCCAAAAGGCACCTAAAGGACTCTCAGACCATGAGAAACAAGATTCTCTGGTCTGATGAAACCAAGATTGAACTCTTTGGTCTGAATGCCAAGGTTCACCTCTGGAGGAATCCTGGCACCATCCCTACGGTGAAGGATGGTAGTGGCAGCATCATGCTGTGGGGATGTTTTTCAGTGGCAGGGACTGGGAGACTAGTCAGGATTGAGGGAAGATGAACGGCGCAAAGTACAGAGAGATCCTTGATGAAAACTTGCTCCAGAGCGCTCAGGACCTCAGACTGGGGCGAAGGTTCACCTTCCAGCAAGACAATGACCCTAAGCACACAGCCAAGACAACGCAGGAGTGGCTTCGGGACAAGTCTCTGAATGTCCTTGAGTGGCCCAGCCAGAGCCCGGACTTGAACCCGATCTAACATCTCTGGAGAGACCTGAAAATAGCTGTGCAGTGATGCCCCTCATCCAACCCGACAGAAACTCCCCAAATACAGGTGTGCCAAGCTTGTAGCGTCATACCCAAGAAGACTCAAGGCTGTAATCGCTGCCAAAAGTGCTTCAACAAAGTACTGAGTAAAGGGTCTGAATACTTATGTAAATAATAATTTCAGTTTATTTTTATACATTTGCAAAAATGTCTAAAAACCTTTTTTTGCTTTGTTATTATGGGGTATCGTGTGTAGATTGGTGAGAGAAAAAAACAATTTCATCCATTTTAGAATAAGGCTGTAATGTAACAAAATGTGGAAAAGTCAAGGGGTCTGAATACTTTCCAAATGCACTGTAGCTACTCTTACTTGACAGCCTGAAATGGCTATTGGTAGCTAGCTATGAGGCTACCTAAAGCTAACGTCATAAAATTGCTATGTGGCTAGTAGTATTACAGAGAAACAACAACAACATATATTTTATTTTTTAAACAGGACAAATCTGAGGGGGCACGTGCCCTTGTGGCCCTTATGGGCATGACGCCTCTGCCTAGAGGAATAAGGACTGGGGCCTTCTGTCACTCAAATGCATGGCTTTTTATTACCTTTTTCCATTGCAGCACCAGAGTGTAACCAGTGATTATGTTAATGTTGGCTCTACTGTTATTTTTTGGGAAGTGTGTTTCCATCACCCAGGGTGACACTAGAGACTTGTGAAGAGGAGAATCAACAACTTCTGCATAGTCAAAACAGTTGCTTTGTGAGAAAGTGTTAACCCTGGATGTTAATGCGTGTTCACAGTTAGCCATTGTTATGTAAAGGCCATCTCAGTCACCAGGTCTCAACCCAATTGAACACTTATGGGAGATTCTGGAGCAGCGCCTTAGACAGCGTTTTCCACCAACATCAACAAAACACCAAATTAGAGTTCCAGACACTTGTAGAATCTAAGCCAAGATGCATTGAGCTTTTCTGGCTGGTGGTGGCCCAATGCCTTATTAAGACACTTTATGTTGGTGTTTCCTTTATTTTGGCAGTTACCTGTACTTTATGATCAACCTGGTCTCAGAGAATTTCGTATTTTGTACGTAAATCCATACACCTCATTTAGTATGATATGTTACGTTTTGTATGGTATGTATTAATTTGTGGATGTCAATCATCCCTTTCGTATGATATGTTACGAATTACAATTCGTATGATAAGTTACGAATTTGCAAAATGTACAATGTGTTTCAAATTTGCAAAACACATGATATGTTATGAATTCCAATTTTTTGTTGCTAACGTTTTCTAGGTGGCACCACCACCTTTTGTTTTTGCCTTAAAGCTGCAACATGTAACTTTTTTGGCGACCTGACCAAATTCACACAGAAATGTGAGTTAGAAATCTGTCATTGTCATTGAAAGCAAGTCTAAGAAGCGGTAGATCTGTTCTATGTCTGTTATTTCTATGCTTCCCGTTCTTAAGTTTCGTTTTTGCGTCTTTTACTTTCGGTTTTGTACACCAGCTTCAAACACCTGAAAATGAAATATTTTTGGTTGCGGAAAATATATTTCACAGCGGTTTAGATTCAATACAATGACTCTTTACACTATATTTTACATTTTTAGTCATTTAGCAGACGCTCTTATCCAGAGCGACTTACAGTTAGTGAGTGCATACATTATTATTTTTTATTTTTTCATACTGGCCCCCCGTGGGAATCGAACCCACAACCCTGGCGTTGCAAACGCCATGCTCTACCAACTGAGCTACATCCCTGCCGGCCATTCCCTCCCATACCCTGGACGACGCTGGGCCAATTGTGCGCCGCCCCATGGGTCTCCCGGTCGCGGCCGGCTATGACAGAGCCTGGATTCGAACCAGGATCTCTAGTGGCACAGCTAGCACTGCGATGCAGTGCATCTTTATAACCTTCTGTCTCATGTAATCATACCAAACATAACATATCATACTACTACTATACTAATTTGTTTGTCCCGGATTTACATTTACTAGTCTATGAGACCAGGCTGTTATGATATGTCCCTGCTCAGCCTCTATAGTATCAGGAACATGTAGGCAGGCATACAGTACACATGTGGAAACACACATCTCCACTTATCCACTGCTGCCTCTGGGTGGGAGGGCCAGACCCCCTCAACACCACTGGCCCGAGCCGTGAGAATGTACACGGCTAAGGGAGGGGACACAGACTTGACGTCAAGGAAACCCTCTCTCGCGCTGAGCCCTCCTTTATATAAATCTCGCCGCGGATGAAATCCCATTATAACATTAGAGAGAGACCGATTTACGGGATTACTCGCGCTCACAGTGGTCAGAGACATCAACCAAACAGCCTCTTCTTCTCTCTCCCCTCTCGAGGATTTAACTGTCTACCGGCACTAATGCGTGACTTCCACCGATGTGGAACAACTTCTGACATTTGCTCATAGCATTTGATGAACTCTTATTCCTGAGTTTGGACATTCGGTTGTATCCAGTCTTCATCAATTTCATTTAATTATGGACTTGTAGGATTTATTTAACTTTCTGAGAATACTGAGGAGATTCACATCTATTCCATTATTTATCTTATAGTCCAGTCCAAGGGTGTTTTTTCAGCTCACCTTTATTTTTAAAGGCCGAGTTTTATTAGTTGTATTTATTGTATTATCTTATCATCATGCTGTTGAGCATGCGACGACACAGTCTGCGGCTGCAGCACCAACTCCACCGGTGGAGCATCAGTGATACCGGGAGCCACCTCTCAGACAGCCTCGCGCCTCCAGCCTGCATGTCCCGCTCCAAATCCTGTACGAACTCCACCGGGGAATCGGATGGGAGCCGCTACAGCTTGGCCTCTTCAGACTCCACAGACTCCGTCATCTCCACTGAGTCTACCGGGAATACCGGGGGCAGCTCGAGACCGTTTCACGTGGTGCTGCTGGGCGCCAGAGGGGTCGGTAAATCCGCGATTGCCAGCATCTTCGCTGGAGCGATGGACAGTGACGAGTTCGAACTCTGTGGAGGTGAATTAATTACAATGTGCTTGATAGTAAGGAAAATATGTTTTATAGGGTAAGCCAATATTATAAATTAGTGATGGATGTATTTAATGTTTCTGTGCGTAATGGGCATATAGGGAAACATTCACTTGGGCTCCTTTTTACGCATCCATCTTACATCAAAATAAAAGTAAGGTGCTTTAACAATTCTATTTGTATGACTCTAAATATCGATGTTGGTTGTGAAAGTGCTTCTTAACACAGTGATTGGTTTGTGCTTCAGATGAGGTGTGTGAGCAGACCATCACAGTGGATGGAGAGAAAGCCACAGTCACTCTAGTGGACAACTGGGACTCAGAGGTAAAGAGAGAAGCTTCTCATGGTTACTTGATGAAACTCTAGTCTGTAGGCCTAGTCTCAACTCTGTCTTGCTGTGTGTGTGTTTTTGCCATACTCTAACAGTGTGTTTACATATCACAGCTCTAACCTAGTCTCTATTTTGTGTTCCCTTCAGGATGAGGGAGGGTCGTCTCAGGACCAGTGTATCCAGACAGGTGATGCGTACCTGCTGGTCTACTCTATAACTGACCGGTCCTCCTTCCTGCAAGCCTCAGAGCTGCGTATATCCCTCCGCCAACACCGCCCCGCCCACCACACGCCAATCATCCTGGTGGGAAACAAGTGTGACCTGGTCCGCCGCAGAGAGGTATCAATTACCGGTGAGATTAGAGGCACAGGCTTGGTGTGTGTGTGTGTGTGTGTGCATGCATGCACATGTGTATGTGTTACAGAGGGCTGTGGATGAGCTATGGTGTTTGATAGTGAGTGTGTTTCTGAGTTTCTTGGCAGCTGTCTGACTGTGTGGGACTGTTTTTGTCTCCAGAGGGTCGTGCGTGTGCTGCAGTGTTTGACTGTAAGTTCATCGAGACGTCAGCAGCGATGCAACACAACGTCTGGCCAGCCTTCCATGGCATCGTACAGCAGCTACGACTACGCAGAGACACCAAGGAGAACAACGACCGCCGCAGACACACCCACTCACACACACGCTGCGACAGCATACCCAAGAAGGCCAAACGCCTCCTGGACAAGATGGTGGCCAAGAACAATGCCAACGCCGCGTTCCGTCTGAAGTCCAAATCCTGCCATGACCTTTCAGTGCTCTGAGACCCAGGACACACGCACACACACACAGCCCCGCCCCTACTGCAGTCTACATTAGACTGACCCCTCAAAACTGTCGCCCCATTCGCCAGCCTCTGTGACGGTCTGGAGAATCAACCAATGGACATGCAGTGTTCTGACACTGAAAAAGGGAAAGAGAGAGAGGTGCCAGATCATTAGTGATCTCTAATCCTTTTAGGGTCATGAGAGATGTTAATTCCTGTCCTTTTTTCATCCCTCACTCTCTCCTCTCTCTCTCTTTCTGCTTTAACTAGGTTACCAGGGCAGTTTTCAGCCTGACAACAAGGTGTTTGTATGTCTGTGGTGTTGTACATAGTCCTATCTGTCCAATTGAGAACTGACAATCTGCACTGCTTATCTTGTGTATGTTTTGCTACGTGTGGATATTTTCCATTGGTTTTGTTTAGCTGTGGAATAAAATCCATATTTTCTTTAAAATGTCATTTTGTTCACTTGTTGTCTTTGTCCTGCTAGACTCCAATAACATCACACACACAAACATGCTATGGGAACATGACTCAGCAGGTGACACAGAGCAGTTATCCTCCCCTCAGAGATAACTCCATAGTGTGTGTGTTTCCACCAGGATGATTGGCACTGACCCCCTAGAGACCTGGGATTGGTGCCAGGGCAGTAGCGTGTGTGAGAGAGGGATAATTAGGCTACTTTCAGCCAGAGTGTGTTTGGGGTCCAGCTAAATCTGTTACGAGATTGAAGCCAGCAGGGAAAGAGAGAGCCATGTCTGTATGAATGACTGCCTGGAGAGGGCTGCCTTTAGAAACACTCATTCAATTGATGAAGGGAAACTAGACACACAGACACGTCTTGTACAGTGGTATCTCAGATTGTGAGAAGTAAGTGAGTTGCCAAGGTAACATCCTGGAGGAGGAGTCAAGAACTAGGACATGGTTAAATAGCAGCCTGATGAAATGTCATTTGTCTGTCTACGTTTGTGTCAGGGGTGTAGGCATGGCCCTGCCGGGACCACCCACTGGGGAAGCCAGGCCCTGCCAGGCCCACCCACTGGGGAGCCAGGCCCTGCCAGGCCCACCCACTGGGGAACCAGGCCCTGCCAGGCCCACCCAGTGGGGAGCCAGGCCCTGCCAGGCCCACCCACTGGGGAACCAGGCCCTGCCAGGCCCACCCACTGGGGAGCCAGGCCCTGCCAGGCCCACCCACTGGGGAGCCAGGCCCTGCCAGGACCACCCACTGGGAAGCCAGGCACTGCCAGGCCCACCCACTGGGGAGCCAGGCCCTGCCAGGCCCACCCAATCAGATTGAGCAAAAACAATAAAATGCAGGCCTACCCACCAAAGAATTTCTGGCTACGCCCCTAGTGTGTGTGTGTGTGTGCATGCGTGTGTATTTGTGTTCCTTATCTCAGAGGCAAGGTACATTAGGTTGATATCCGAAGCTTGTTTCAGTACTTTACCACTCTGACTCATCAAAGTAGACTATTATTGATTATCGATCACCTACTGAATGAGTCATCAGGGAGATGAATACCTTCATCCTCATCATCCTCATCATCATTGGCAGCACTATTACTGACCAAGCGTTCATGGAGGGACAGAGAACTACATAGACTCAGTGAGATATGGGTTTGTGGTTATAGATTTGAGTAAATCTCAACTAACCATACGGTACCTTTATTTTAGACCAGTGGGTTTGAACTGTGACACACCTGAAGCCTTTTTAATCTTCTTGTGATGCCAAGTACACAACACCCGTGTAGCTCAGTTGGTAGAGCATGGCGCTTGCAACGCCAGGGTTGTGGGTTCAATTCCCATGGGGGGCCAGTGTGAAGAAAAAAAAAAATGTATGCACTCACTAACTGTAAGTCGCTCTGGATAAGAGTGTCTGCTAAATGACAAAAACATTTAAAAAAATTTTTTAATACAACCTAGTCTTTAGAGGTGACTCAAGATGAACTGGCCTGTCTGACTATTTAGGAAACAGTTCCTCATTCCACCAATCAGCACACTGTTTCAGTTCATTATAACAGGGGACCTGTCAGAGGTGTGTCACTCTGTGTGAGAAGCAGTCATATCTGTGTCTGAGCAAAGCTCCTCTAAACAGCTTACTACTAGACATTCTCAGACAGGAAGCAGTTCATAAAGTCAAAGGTTAAAGTCCGTTGTGAGTGAGAAACTTTTCCAGTCCTTTGTAATCCCCACCTCCACCTCCACCCTTACAGATTGTTCAGTCTGCCTGCTGGTTCTGTGTGGTGATGAGTCCAGTAGCCAGTTGTATGGTTCCTAAGGCCTGTAGTAACAGGAGGAACTCCAATAGGGACTTAGCACTGAATATTCATACATACATTTCAAAGTACAGTACTTTTTGTTCCTGTGTCCTGTTCATGGTTGACATTCTGTGATGTTCATGTTATACTATATTATAATAATGTTATATTAATTTATTACATCCCTTATTTACACTCACTTCTCCTGTCCCCCTGCTTCTCTATTGGCTGGGCCTGCTGTCGGGGCGGGGAGATTAGACAATGATTAGGTTCCATAAAGTGTTGCATGTTAATGTTGAGTTAACGTTTGACCAGGCTGGATGGGGCTGTAGCGATCACACTACAGTCCAAGGAGTGACACTGGAACTCTTAAGCAAGGTATGTCTCTCCCTCTTCTTCGCTCCCTCTTTCATTCCCTCTCGCTCTCTCTCTTTTTCTGTGTCATCAATGTTGAGTTGAAGCCTGTATCTGTTGGTTACTTCTGTTTTGTATATTTGTGTTTAATATTGAGCATTTTCCGTTAGGGGATTTCTGTTGGGTGTGTGTAGTGATCTTGACTTGACTTTGCCAGGGCCTGTGTGTGGGGGGGGTGTTGGCCAGTGTGTGTGTTTGTGTGTGAGTGTGTGTGTATATATGGCAGCTTGAAGTCTGTGTTATTGAACACCACTGTCATGGGGCCTCTGGAGCCTCTGGGGTCTGGTTTCTGGGTCAGACACAGGGGCCTGGCTTTGATCTGGTCTGGTCTTGAGGGCAGAAAGACACCAAAGGTCACTCAGTGTTGGCCTTCTAGAGAGAGGCCTAGAGCAACCCTTAAAATGCATTCTAAGGGTTGAGATGAATCTGTTTTATAACGGAGACATGTCGCAACATCTCAGAGTAGTGTGTTTCCTTTAGTCATCCATCTTGTGCTTGTCTGGGAGTGCTGGTTTGCTGTGTTCTGATCCCCATGTGTTGTGCATGATTAGTAATGGCGATGCTGGCCTGTGTCAGTCAGTCAGTCAGTCAGTCAGCAGGGACAGAACTCCTGGAGACACAGAGAGTGCAGAGAGCCAGCGGGAGAGAGATGTAACAGGTGACTAACAGAAGAGAGTTTGTGTTTTAGGAGAAGGTAGTAGATAAGATTTGAGCAGTAGCTAGATAGTGAGACAAGTAATGGGAGTTATATGTAGGGACCACAGGTGACCGGTGGCACCTTAATTGGGGAGTACAGGCTCATAGTAATGGCTGGCATGGAATAAATTGAATGGTATCGAACACATCAAACACATGGTTTCTATGTGTTTGATACCATTCACTCCATTCCAGCCATTATTATGAGCAATCCTCCCCTCAGCAGCCCCCTGTGGTAGGGAAAATTAAATGCACTGTCAGGTAGAGCGTATCGTGCTGCGAGCAAAGCAAAGGTCATCTGCAGCCGCAAGCCTCAAAGTCACCTTCACACTCTTAATATACACCTATCACCTCTCTCTGCCCTCTACAAGACTGGGTCATACACATAGACTCACATGTACTGGACACGCTATAGACTCACACGTACTGGACACACTGACACAGTTAGAGAAACAGGTAAAACACAAACACACACTGTACAGATGCACATCCTGTTGAGGTGTGTTATATCCACTCTGTTCTCGTTGTACATAACAGAATGTCCTTTCCTTGTTGGTGTCCTTTAGCCTGTCATGGAGACGTGTACATCAGAAGGCTGAGGTTATGGTTGTGTGTGTTCTGGAGTATATTTACATTTGACATTTTAGTCATTTAGCAGATGCTCTTATCCAGAGCGACTTACAATTAGTGCATTCATCTTAAGATAGGTAGGTGAGACAACAACACATCACAATCGTATCAAGTACTTTTTCCGTCATCACAGTATTTATCAGCAAAGTCAGTGTTAGTGGGAAAAGGGGCGCTGTGAGAGTTATTTAAGATACTTCAAAGAGGTAGGGTTTCAGAACGGCTCGTAATAATGTCCGGAACGGAGCAAATGGAATGGCATCAAACACCTGGAAACCATGAGTTTAACGTATTTCATACCATTCCACCGACTCCGCTCCAGTCATTACCACAAGCCCATTCTTCCCAATTAAGGTGCCACCAACCTCCTGTGATATATATATTTCTAAAGATGACAGGTGTGTGGTTGTGTGTGTGTTGTGAATCTTCATGAAAGTGTTTATAGTGAAGGAGTGTCAGTAGAGATGAGCATTAGCTCTCAGTAGATTTATTCTGTTCCTCATATCTGTCTCTGTCTCTGTATGACTGCTGCTGTTGGAGCAAGGAGGGGCTCACTGACTGACACTATTTCAATCTACAGTAATACACACACACCTTTAGGGTATTTTTACTCTCTCTGTTCCCCCGCCCTAAGCTGTTATTTCAGGCTATGAGGTCACTGTCAGGTCATGGGGGGTCGCACACCCGAATGACCTTTCACTAACGAATGAGTCACATCTGGAGGGGGAGGGGGAGGGGGGTGGTGGTCGTCCAGTCATCTTCAAAAGGGAATACTTACACTAGATAACCTGGCTACCTGTCCCCTCTCTGCCCCTAGAGCTTTAAACGTCCATGTATGGTCAGTCATGGCTGCCGCTGGCTCAAACCGACTTTCAGTTTCTAACCAGGGGGCGGGGCTATCTGGTTGAGTGGGAGGAGTCCTACACATGAAGGCCATTGACTTCCCCGTCAGCTCAAAGTCTGTCTGATAGAGAGAGAGATAGTGTGGCCCTGGCAGGGGATAGTTGGACTACAGTACACTCCCTTAGTGGATTCCTGTTAGTGATAGTAAGAGAGAGCCCTTGTCTCTAGTCCTTCAGGGGAATCAGTAACAGACTCTACTACCAGGGAAGGGAAGGTGCTGAAAAACGAACCACTTCTCACCACTGGTGGACCCATTCGCAAGCACGCACGCACGCACGCACGCACGCACGCACGCACACACACACACACACACACACACACACCTAGACCAGGGTTTCCCAAACTCGGGCCTGGGGCCCCCCTGGGTGCACGTTTTGGTTGTTGCTCTAACTCTATACAGCTGATTCAAATAACGACTCATCATGAGTGGTCCTCTGTAGCTCAGCTGGTAGAGCACGGCGCTTGTAACGCCAAGGTAGTGGGTTCAATCCCCGGGACCACCCATACACAAAAATGTATGCACGCATGACTGTAAGTCGCTTTGGATAAAAGCGTCTGCTAAATGGCATATTATTATTATCATCAAGTTTTGATTATTTGAATCAGCTGTGTAGTGCTAGGGGGAAAAAAATTTGCACCCAGGGGGGCCCCAGGGACGAGTTTGGGAAACCCTGACCTACACAACCTCTCATTGACAAAGGCTTTATTACAGTCTACCTCTGTGTGTTCTACTTCTCCCCCATCTCCACCCCCTCCTCTCCCTCCCATCTTCCTCCTCTCAGAGTCTCGACACTGAAGCTCATCATGGCACATCCCACAATGCACCTGCTGCTGCTCAGCCTCCTCATCGGCACAGTGAGTTCATTACGATCTCAAATATTTTACGTTATACTGTTTTACTCTACATGCATTAACTCTTACATTCATATTTGACTGTAACTGTCTGAGGAGTGAGACTTCTCTGGGTTCTGTTCCGGTTTGTTACTGCTGTGTGAGCTTTGGCTCTGGTTGGCATGGAAACATGCCACAGGGCGTTGTGCCGCCCTCTGTGACTTATTAGCGTACTGAAAGATTGAATGAGGGACAGACGCACAGGCTCACGCAGGCCAGACAGTCTCCTTCTGTGTAAATCTGTAGAGTCAATGAGTAACTGTCCTTCTGCAAGGAGAGAGAGAATATCTACTGCATGCTAAAGTGTTGTCCTTGAGAATCCCAAGGGTTTTACATTTTCATTACAGCCGAATACTGGCACACCTGATTCAACTAATCAAGGTGTTCATTTATAGTTGAGTGACTGAATCAGGAGTGCAAGTACTGGGCTGGTGCAAAAATTTGCAACTCTGGGGCTGTTCAACGAGGAACACTGGGCTACTGTATATTTATCACGTGTTTTGTGATAGGCTGCTGGGAAAGGCCTGGAGAAGGGACCACTGGAGAACAAGGTTCTAGACGTACCAGAGGGAACACCTGTACCCTACGCCCTCTACCAGGTAAAACACACACCTGTCCCCTTCATTTCTTGTCTTTGTATTAATCCATTCTCTCTCCGTCTGCAGTTCCAAGCATCCCACCTTGAGGTTGATGGGTTCAGATTGACAGGAGAGACTGAAGGAAAGATCAGCATCTCAGAGGACGGCTGGCTCTACCTGGAACAGGCCCTGGACTGGGCTCACACACAGACACACACTCTAGAGGTAACACACACAGACACACACTCTAGAGGTAACACACACAGACACACACTCTAGAGGTAACACACACACAGACACACACTCTAGAGGTAACACACACACAGACACACACTCTAGAGGTAACACACACAGACACACACTCTAGAGGTAACACACACAGACCCACACTATAGTAGTTAACATACACAGACCCACACTATAGTAGTTAACATACACAGACCCACACACTATAGTAGTTAACCTACATAGACCCACGCTATAGTAGTTAACATACACAGACCCACACACTATAGTAGTTAACATACACAGACCCACACTATAGTAGTTAACATACACAGACCCACACTATAGTAGTTAACATACACAGACCCACACTATAGTAGTTAACATACACAGACCCACACTATAGTAGTTAACATACACAGACCCACACTATAGTAGTTAACATACACAGACCCACACACTATAGTAATTAACATACACAGACCCACACTATATTAGTTAACATACACAGACCCACACTATAGTAGTTAACATACACAGACCCACACTATAGTAGTTAACATACACAGACCCACACTATAGTAGTTAACATACACAGACCCACACACTATAGTAGTTAACATACACAGACCCACACTATAGTAGTTAACATACATAGACCCACACTATAGTAGTTAACATACATAGACCCACACTATAGTAGTTAACATACACAGACCCACACTATAGTAGTTAACATACATAGACCCACACTATAGTAGTTAACATACACAGACCCACACTATAGTAGTTAACATACACAGACCCACACTATAGTAGTTAACATACACAGACCCACACTATAGTAGTTAACACACACAGACACACACTCTAGAGGTAACACACACAAACACACTCTAGAGGTAACACACACAGACCCACACTATAGTAGTTAACATACACAGACCCACACTATAGTAGTTAACATACACAGACCACACACTATAGTAGTTAACATACACAGACCCACACTATAGTAGTTAACATACACAGACCCACACTATAGTAGTTAACATACACAGACCACACACTATAGTAATTAACATACACAGACCCACACTATAGTAGTTAACATACACAGACCCACACTATAGTAGTTAACATACACAGACCCACACTATAGTAGTTAACATACACAGACCCACACTATAGTAGTTAACATACACAGACCCACACTATAGTAGTTAACATACACAGACCCACACTATATTAGTTAACATAAACACACCCACACTATAGTAGTTAACATACACAGACCCACACACTATAGTAATTAACATACACAGACCCACACTATAGTAGTTAACATACACAGACCCACACTATAGTAGTTAACATACACAGACCCACACTATAGTAGTTAACATACACAGACCCACACTATAGTAGTTAACATACACAGACCCACACACTATAGTAGTTAACATACACAGACCCACACTATAGTAGTTAACATACATAGACCCACACTATAGTAGTTAACATACACAGACCCACACTATAGTAGTTAACATACACAGACCCACACTATAGTAGTTAACATACACAGACCCACACTATAGTAGTTAACACACACAGACACACACTCTAGAGGTAACACACACAAACACACTCTAGAGGTAACACACACAGACCCACACTATAGTAGTTAACATACACAGACCCACACTATAGTAGTTAACATACACAGACCACACACTATAGTAGTTAACATACACAGACCCACACTATAGTAGTTAACATACACAGACCCACACTATAGTAGTTAACATACACAGACCACACACTATAGTAATTAACATACACAGACCCACACTATAGTAGTTAACATACACAGACCCACACTATAGTAGTTAACATACACAGACCCACACTATAGTAGTTAACATACACAGACCCACACTATAGTAATTAACATACACAGACCCACACTATAGTAGTTAACATACACAGACCCACACTATAGTAGTTAACACACACAGACCCACACTATAGTAGTTAACATACACAGACCCACACACTATAGTAGTTAACATACACAGACCCACACTATAGTAGTTAACATACACAGACCCACACTATAGTAGTTAACATACACAGACCCACACTATAGTAGTTAACATACACAGACCCACACTATAGTAGTTAACATACACAGACCCACACACTATAGTAGTTAACATATGCAGACCACACACTATAGTAGTTAACATACACAGACCCACACTATAGTAGTTAACATACACAGACCCACACTATAGTAGTTAACATACATAGACCCACACTATAGTAGTTAACATACACAGACCCACACACTATAGTAGTTAACATACATAGACCCACACTATAGTAGTTAACATACATAGACCCACACTATAGTAGTTAACATACACAGACCCACACTATAGTAGTTAACATACATAGACCCACACTATAGTAGTTAACATACACATACCCACACTATAGTAGTTAACATACACAGACCCACACTATAGTAGTTAACATACACAGACCCACACTATAGTAGTTAACACACACAGACACACACTCTAGAGGTAACACACACAAACACACTCTAGAGGTAACACACACAGACCCACACTATAGTAGTTAACATACACAGACCCACACTATAGTAGTTAACATACACAGACCCACACTATAATAGTTAACATACACAGACCCACACTATAGTAGTTAACACACACAGACCCACACTATAGTAGTTAACATACACAGACCCACACTATAGTAGTTAACATACACAGACCCACACTATAGTAATTAACATACACAGACCCACACTATAGTAGTTAACATACACAGACCCACACTATAGTAGTTAACATACACAGACCCACACTATAGTAGTTAACATACACAGACCCACACTATAGTAGTTAACATACACAGACCCACACTATAGTAGTTAACATACACAGACCCACACTATAGTAGTTAACATACACAGACCCACACTATAGTAGTTAACATACACAGACCACACGCTGTAGTTGTTAACACACCCGTGATACAAGTCAGTATTTGACGTCCATCCATGTCTGAGGACGTCAGGAGATGATGTGTAAACTGCCCACTAGAGGCAACAGTGAGCGCTGTTACCTTCAAGTAGGTTTTGGCGTTGTGGACAGGGATGGTGGATGGGCCTAAGCATCTGCCTCTGATTCAAAAGGTTGCATGTTAAAATCCAGCGATAGAAAGTTGTTTTTGATATTTTAGTTTTATGCCTATCCCAAACCTTAACCCTTACCTTAACCATTCAGAGTTAATGTCTAACCTTAAGAATTTGGAGTTAATGCCTAAGCTTAACCTTAAACACTTCCAAATTTGACATTTGGAACAACTTCAAAATGTGATGTTTGAGAAACATGGATGAATGTCTAATTCTGACATGAGACTGTGAGAGCTTGTAGGACACACACACAGACATACACACACTGTAGAGGTAACACACAGACATACACACACTGTAGAGGTAACACACACAGACATACACACACTGTAGAGGTAACACACAGACATACACACACTGTAGAGGTAACACACAGTCGGATAGCTGGTCGATTCCCAGATCTGACAAGTATCTGCATGCACACACATACACAATGACATTTTGTACAGACCCACACACACACATTTCAGCTTCATGTTGTTGTTGTTGTTGTTGTTGTGTTGTAGCTGGAGGCCTTAGTGGGTTCAGAACCAGTAGAAGGTCCAGTCAGCATCACCATCAACGTATTGGACGTCAACAACCATGCCCCCTCCTTCAACCAGACTGACTACATCGGCATCGTCAAGGAACGTACCCCCGCAGGTCTGTCTGTCTGTCACTCTGTCTGTCTGTCTGTCAGTCTGTCTGTCTGTCTGTTTCTCTGTCTGTCTGTGTGTTCATTATGTGTGTGTGTGTGTTGCAGGTGTTCCATTTGCGCGTGTGTTTGCTACTGACCTGGACGACCCAGAGTCTCCCAACGCCCATCTGAGTTACACCCTGGTCTCCCAGATCCCCAACAGAGACAACACACTGTTCTTCCAGATCAACAGCAACACAGGAGATATTTCTACTACTGCCGAGGGTAACACACACACACACGCACACACACACAAACACACACACACACTCACGGAGAGCCCCAAAGTGCACACACATAGATCATCCCAGATGTTGTGGTCTCTCATTTCATCCTGTATGAGTGGTAATCTGTGAGTTCTGCATCTGTAGTCTCACACCAGCCGAGATTACTACAACTAAACTCACGTGCTCCAGATTAACAAATCAGATTAACACATGCTTGGTGTCATATTGACCACATGTACCACGTGATTATATTACTGATTCCAGCTGTGTGTGTATGTGTGTTCCTGCAGGAGAGCGTCTGCTGAAGGCCAGGGAAGGTGTTGTTCATTCCAGAGGAGGGGACTTTAGGGATTCTCTGAAGAAGAAGTTTGATGAGTACTGCACCCCCACAGATGACATCCCTTATGAACTCAACCCCTTCTACAGCTGTGTACAGAGAGCAGGTTTGTGTGTGCTTCACTGTACTTACTAGTAGTTTTAGATGAAACTCTAAAATCACTATTGTCAGGTAAGCCTGACCAAGATGGTCCAAGAGAGAGAGAGAGCGAGAGAGAGAGAGGATAAAGAGCGAGAGAGAGCGCGAGAGAGAGAGAGAGAGAGAGAGAGAGCAAAGGATAGAGAGAGAGAGAGAGAGCGAGAGAGGATAAAGAGAGAGAGAGAGAAAAGAGGATAAAGAGCGAGAGAGAGAGAGAGGATAAAGAGAGAGAGAGAGAGAGGATAAAGAGAGAGGGAGAGAGGGACAGAGAGATCGAGAGTGATAGAGAGAGAGAGAGAGAGAGAGAGAGAGAGAGAGAGAGAGAGAGAGAGAGAGAGAGAGAGAGAGAGAGAGAGAGAGAGAGAGAGAGGGACAGAGAGAGAGAGAGGGACAGAGAGAGCAAGAGGGAGAGAGAGAGAGAGAGAGAGAGAGAGAGAGAGGGACAGAGAGAGAGAGAGAGAGAGGGATAGAGAGCGAGGGCTAGATAGATTGAGAAGTGATTAAGGCTGATTAAGAGGTGTTAGTGGTGTGATTGAGAGGCTGCTGAACAGAACCTCCTCTACATACTGCTGGTGAGTTCAGCTGTGGCCACTGCCAGAGCAGCCTGACCTCTCACCTCTGACCCCTGTGTTATCACACAGAGAGACCCGAGGTCACGCTCAGATATTCCCGTGTAGTGCATTACTTTTGGCCAGGGCCCTATACAGTTCATTACTTTTGGCCAGTTCATCCATAGACATATAGAGCGATAGTCAAAAACACACACCTGAGACATACCTGTGCCATATGGGAAATGGAGCATCATTTGGGCCTGTCTTCTTCGGTTGTGCCTTTGTATTGACTGTGAAAGGTCCTGTCTCTTCCTCTGTGGTTGTAGAGTCTCGGAGGCTGAACCCTCTGGAAGACCCAGACTTCACACTGATTGTGCGTGTGGAGGACATGGGCGGGGAGTCGTTGAATGCTCTCAACGGTAACGCAAGGGTTAACATTGCTGTGCAGGAGAACCTGTGGGTCAATCCTGGACCAATCAACCTCAGAGAACAGTTGAAAGGGATATACCCCATGCCCATCGGCAAGGTACGGCAGGGGTGGAGATCACACAATCACTATAGGTATACCAGTACCTAACTAAGGAGTCTGTTTAGAAAACACTAAGGACCTAAGGAGTCTGTTTAGAAAACACTAAGGACCTAATGAGGCTGTTTAGAAAACACTAAGGACCTAAGGAGTCTGTTTAGAAAACACTAATGACCTAATGAGGCTGTTTAGAAAACACTAAGGACCTAAGGAGTCTGTTTAGAAAACACCAAGGACCTAAGGAGTCTGTTTAGAAAACACTAAGTACCTAAGGAGTCTATTTAGAAAACACTAATGACCTAATGAGGCTGTTTAGAAAACACTAAGGACCTAAGGAGCCTGTTTAGAAAACACTAAGGGCCTAAGGAGACTGTTTAGAAAGTACTAATGACCTAAGGAGACTGTTTAGAAAACACATAATCAGCATGCATACCTTAAATGTGATCTCCTATTGACATCACTGATTAAAGCAAAATGTTACATATAAAGCAGTTAAGATACATAACATATCTACATTTGTCTGTCTGTCTGTCTGCCTGTCTGTCTGTCTGTCTGTCTGTCTGTCTGTCTGACTGTCTAACTGTCTCCCTGCAGGTCCAGTCTAATGATCCCAGTGCCCTCTACAGGCTGGTACAGAAAGAGCGGGAGCTGACGTTCCCCTTCAATGTCACGGAGGAAGGAGACATTCTGCTGACTGAGGAGCTGGACAGAGAGGACAAGGCCATGGTAACCAGCTAGACCTCCTCATCACAATCACTATCCCAAGCAGTATTATTTAATGGAGTACTGTCCATCACTGGATAGTTCACATCAAAATCACTGTGTGCATGTGTGTTCCAGTACATCCTGGTGGTGTTTGCTGAGGATAGCCATGGTAACGAGGTAGACCCTCCCCTGGAGGTGCAGGTGGTGGTGGACGATGTGAATGATAACCCTCCAATCTGTGAGGAGGAACTCAGTGTGTTTGAAGTGCAGGAGAACGAACCCACAGGTAACTAACTACTGGATGTGTGTGTGATAGGTTGGGGACATGTGTGATACACTACACGGCCAAAAGTATATGGACACCCCTTAAAATTAGTGGATTTCAGCTACACCCGTTCGTGACAGGTGTAAAAAAAACGAGCACACAGCCATGCAATCTCCATAGACAAACACCATCATAGGATGCCACCTTTCCAACAAGTCTGTTAGTCAAATGTATGCCCTGCTAGAGCTGCCCCAGTCAACTGTAAGTGCTGTTATTGTGAAGTGGAAACGTCTAGGAGCAACAACTGCTCAGCGTGATGTGGTAGGTCACACAAGCTCACAGAATGGGACCGCCAAGTGCTGAAGCGCGTAAAAATCTTCTGTTCTCGGTTGCAACGCTCACTACCGAGTTCTAAACTGCCTCTGGAAGCAATGTCAGCACAAGAACTGTTCGTCAGAGAGAGAAAGCGAGAGAGAGAGAGAGAGTGAGAGTGAGAGTGAGAGTGAGATATTCCCGTGTAGTGCACTACTTTTGGCCAGGGCCCTATATAGTGCACTACTTTTGTGCACTTCAAACACGCTGTTCGTCAGGAGCTTCATGAAATGGGTTTCCATAGACGAGCAGCCACACACAAGCCTAAGATCACCATGCGCAATGCCAAGCGTCAGCTAGAGTGGTGTAAAGCTCACTGCCATTGGACTCTGGAGCAGTGGAAATGTGTTCTCTGAAGTTGTCAAGGCGTCAGTGTAATGCGGTAGGCGAAGTCAGGAGCAGGACACAGAGCTAATCAAAAGCGTACTTTACTCGAAGGTAAAAGAATGAACAGCAAACCTCCACGCAGGGAGGGAACAATCCCGCACACTAACGACAACCAAGACTAATACAAACACACAACACACAGTGTGAGACAGAGGGTTAAATAGGGAAGACATAACTACATGATGGGAAACAGGTGTGACCAATTAAGACAAAACAAGTCGATGACGAACGCCGAAGCCTGCCCAAGCAAGGAGGAGGGGCAGCCTCGGCTGAATCCGTGACAGTACCCCCCCCTTGACCTCGGGGACGGCCAGGAGGACACGGAGCAGGGTGGGTCAGATGACTCTGGTGGAAATCCCTCAAAATGGAGGGATCGAGGATGTCCCTTCTAGGGACCCAGCACCGTTCCTCCGGACCGTACCCCTACAACTCCACGAGGTACTGCAGGCCCCCCACCCGACGCCTCGAATCCAAGATGGAACGGACCGAGTACGCCGGAGCCCCCTCGATGTCCAGTGGGGGCGGAGGAACCTCCCGTACCTCAGACTCCTGGAGTGGTCCAGCTACTACCGGCCTGAGGAGAGACACATGGAACGAGGGGTTAATACGGTAATCAATGGGAAGTTGTAACCTATAACAAACCTCGTTCAATCTCCTCAGGACTTTAAATGGCCCCACAAACCGCCGATCCAGCTTCCGGAAGGGCAGGCGAAGGGGCAGGTTTCGTGCATACACCGGGGACTCACTGCGGTGGCGATCGGCGCTCGTCTTTTGTCGCCTGATTGCCCGCTGTAGGTGTACATGAGCAGCGTTCCAGGTCTCTTCCGAGCGCCGAAACCACTCATCCACCACAGGAGCCTTGATCTGGCTCTGATGCCAAGGTGCCAGAACCGGCTGATAACCTAACACACACTGGAAAGGCGAAAGGTTAGTAGAGGAGTGGCGGAGTGAGTTTTCTCTGCCCGGGGGATATAACCTGACCACTCCCCCTGCCGGTCCTGGCAATAGGACCTCAGAAACCTACCCACATCCTGGTTAACTATCTCCACCTGCCCATTACTCTCGGGGTGAAAACCTGAGGTAAGGGTAATCGAGACCCCCAGACGTTCCATGAACGCCCTCCAGACCCTTGAGGTGAACTGGGGACCCCGATCCGACACAATATCCTCAGGTACCCCGTAGTGCCGGAAGACATGTGTAAACAGGGCCTCAGCAGTTTGTAGGGCTGTAGGGAGACCTGGCATAGGAATGAGACGGCAGGACTTAGAAAACCGATCCACAACAACCAGGATCGTGGTGTTCCCTTGTGAGGGGGGAAGGTCCATCACAAAATCCACCGATAGGTGGGACCACGGCCGTTGTGGAACGGGTAGGGGTTGTAATTTCCCTCTGGGCAGGTGTCTAGGTGCCTTACACTGGGCGCACACCGAGCAGAAGGAAACATAAACTCTCACGTCCTTGGCTAAAGTGGGCCACCAGTACTTCCCACTAAGACAGTGCACTATCCAACCGATGCCAGGATGACCAGAGGAGGGTGACGTGTGAGCCCAATAGATCAATCGATCACGAACCTCGAGCGGCACGTACATCCGACCCTCTGGACACTGGGGAGGAGTGGGCTCGGTACGTAACGCCTGCTCAATGTCCGCGTCAACCTCCCACACCACCGGTGGCACCAGACACGACGCCGGAAGTATGGGAGTGGGCTCAATGGACCTCTCCTCTGTGTCATACAGTCGGGACAGGGCGTCTGCCTTAGCGTTCTAGGAACCTGGTCTGTAAGTGAGAGTAAACACAAAACGAGTGAAGAACATGGCCCACCTTGCCTGACGAGGGTTCAGCCTCCTCGCCGCCCGGATGTACTCCAGATTACGATGGTCAGTCAAAAATGAGAAAAGGGTGTTCAGCACCCTCAAGCCAATGCCTCCACACTTTCAGAGCTTTAACCACAGCTAACAGCTCCCGGTCCCCCACATCATAGTTGCGCTCCGCCGGACTGAGCTTCTTAGAAAAGAAAGCACAGGGGCAGAGTTTTGGTGGCGTACCCGAGCGCTGAGACAGTACAGCTCCAATCCCAGCCTCGGACGCGTCCACCTCAACCTGGAATGCCAAGGAAGGATCCGGATGAGCCAGCACCGGAGCCGAGGTAAACAGGTCCTTCAGATGCCCAAAAGCCCTGTCCGCCTCCGCTGACCACTGCAGATGCACCGGTCCTCCCTTTAGCAAGGAGGTAATGGGGGCTGCTACCTGACCAAAGCCCCGGATAAACCTCCGGTAGTAATTGGCAAAACCCAAGAATCGCTGCACCTCCTTCACCGTGGTTGGAGTCGGCCAATTACGCATGGCCGAAATGCGGTCAATCTCCATCTCCACACCTGACGCGGACAGGCGGTGTCCTAGGAAGGAGATGGATTCTTGGAAGAACAAACATTTCTCCGCCTTCACATACAGGTCATGCTCTAACAGTCGACCAAGCACCCGACGCACCAGGGACACATGCTCTGCCCGTGTAGCGGTGTATATGAGAATGTCATCAATATACACCACTACACCCTGTCCATGCAGGTCCCTGAAAATCTCATCAACAAAAGATTAGAAGACTGAAGGAGCATTCATCAAACCGTATGGCATGACTAGGTACTCATAGTGCCCCGAGGTGGTACTAAATGCAGTCTTCCACTCATCTCCCTCCCGGATACGCACCAGGTTGTACGCGCTCCTAAGTTCCAATTTCATGAAGAAGCGCGCCCCGTGCAATGACTACGTCATGCTCGCAATCAGAGGTAATGGATAGCTGTATTTTACAGTGATCTGATTTAGACCACGGTTGTCAATGCACGTGCGTAAGCCACCATCCTTCTTCTTCACAAAAAAGAAACTCGATGACACAGGGGAAGTGGACGGCCGAATGTATCCTTGTCTCAGAGATTCGGTGACATATGTTTCCATAGCCGCCGTCTCTTCCTGTGACAGAGGATACACGTGACTCCGGGGAAGCGCAGCGCCTACCTGGAGATTTATCGCACAATCCCCTTGTCGATGGGGTGGTAATTGAGTCGCCTTCTTTTTACAGAAGGCGAGAGCCAAATCGGCATATTCAGGTGGAATGTTCATGGTGGGAACCTGGTTTGGACTTTCCACCGTAGTTGCCCCTACGGAAACACCTACACACCTCCCCAAGCACTGACTTGACCATCCCTTGAGAGCCCTCTGTTGCCATGAAATAGTGGGGTCATGAGAAGTTAACCAGGGAAGCCCCAACACCACTGGAAACGCAGGAGAATCAATCAGAAATAGACTAATTATTTCCTCATGCCCCTCCTGCGTCTTCATCCAGAGTGGCGCTGTGACCTCCCTAATCAGACCTGACCCTAAAGGGCGACTATCTAGGGCAGGGTTCTTCAATTCCGGTCCTGGAGGGCTGAAACACCTCTGTTTTTCATCCTCTCCTTCTAATCAGGGGCTAATTCAGACCTGGGACACCAGGTGAGTGCAATTAACTACCAGGTAGAAATAAAAAACAGAAGTGTTTCGGCCCTCCAGGACCGGAATTGAAGAACCCTGATCTAGGGCATGTATAGGGAAGGGCACATCAACTGGCACAATAGGAATCCCTAACCTACGGGTAAACTGACGATCAATAAAATTCCCAGCTGCGCCTGAATCTACTAGCGCCTTATGCTGGGAATGAGAAGAAAACTCAGGAAATACTACATTTATACACATATGCGCAACAGAGAGCTCTGGGTGAGTTGGGTGCCTACTCACCTGAAACGGTTCATCAGTGCGCTGCCTACTGCCTCGACTCCTTGAAGGCCCTCCCCAGCACCGACCAGCAGTGTGTCCTCTGCGGCCACAGTTGGTGCAGGGGACGGCCCCTCTACCGGCCTCCCTCATAGCAGCACCTCCGAGCTCTATAGGGGTAGGATCGGAGGTGCTGGGGGATGGAATGGACGGCCCCTCTACCGGACGTCTGCGGGTGGCCAACAGGTTATCCAGTCGGATTGAAATATCCACTAGTTGGTCCAGGTTTAGGTTGGTGTCCCTGCAGGGCAATTCCCGACGAACGTCCTCCCTTAAGTTGCAACGGTAGTGGTCGATGAGGGCCCTCTCATTCCATCCTGCGCTGGCAGCCAGAGTCCGAAAGTCCAGTGCAAATTCCTGCGCGCTCCTCTTCCCCTGTCTGAGATGGAATAGACGCTCACCCGCCGCTCTCCCCTCTGGTGGATGATCAAATACCGCCCTAAAGCGGCGGGTAAACTCCGCATAGCTTACAGTTGCGGCGTCTATTCCCCCCCACTCGGTGTTGGCCCACTCCAGCACTTTACCGGACAGACAGGAGATGAGGGCGGACACGCTCTCGTATCCCGAGGGAGCTGGGTGGATGGTTGCCAGGTAGAGCTCTACCTGGAGCAGAAAACCCTGACACCCGGCAGCTGTACCGTCATAAGCCCTAGGGAGCGAGAGCCGAATCCCACTGGACGCAGATGGTGAAGAGATGGACATCGGTGTAGGTGGTGGTGTAATTGGAGGAGGTATAGGGATACCTCCTCTCTCCCATCGCTCCATAGTATTTACTACTCGTTCCATAGCTGTGCCGAGAGCCTGGATCATGGCCGCTTGTTGTTGGAAGCGTTCCTCCATCGATCCGGCTGGCACAGCTGTTCCTGCTGACTCCATGTTATGGTGCGTGTTTCTGTCAAGGCGTCAGTGTAATGCGGTAGGCGAAGTCAGGCGCAGGACAGAGCTAATCAAAAGTGTACTTTACTCGAAGGTAAAAGAATGAACAGCAAACCTCCACGCAGGGAGGGAATAATCCCGCACACTAACGACAACCAAGACTAATACAAACACACACAACACACAGTGTGAGACAGAGGGTTAAATAGGGAAGACATAACTACATGATGGGAAGTCGAACATAGATACATGGATCGGTAGCAGCTAGTACTCCAGTGACGACGAACGCCGAAGCCTGCCCGAGCAAGGAGGAGGGGCAGCCTCTGCTGAATCCGTGACAGAAGTGATGAATCCCACTTCACCATATGGCAGTCCGACGGACTAATCTGGGTTTCGAATACATAGTGTCAACTGTAATGTTTGGTGGAGGAGGAATAATGGTCTGGGGCTGTTTTTCATGGTTCGAGCTAGGCCCCTTAGTTCCAGTAAAGGGAAATCTTAACGCTGCAGCATACAATAACATTCTAGACGATTCTGTGCTTCCAACTTTGTGGCAACAGTTTGGGGAAGGCCCTTTACTGTTTCAGCATGACAATGCCCCCGTGCACAAAGTGAGGTCCATAAAGAAATTATTTGACGAGATCGGTGTGGAAGAACTTGACTGGCCTGCACAGAGCCCTGACCTCAACCCCATCAAACACCTTTGGGATAATTGGAATGCCGACTGCGAGCCAGGCCTAATCGCCCAACATCAGTGCCCAACCTCACTAATGCTCTTGTGGCTGAATGGAAGAAAGTCCCCGCAGCAATGTTCCAACATCTAGTGGAAAGCCTTCCCATTTTGGAATGAGATGTTCGACGAGCAGGTGTCCACATAATTTTCTATAAATGTGTGAAAAGTCTCATATCTTGTGACTGATGTTAGGACTATGTTGTGACTGATGTTAGGACTGTGTTGAGACTGATGTTAGGACTGTGTTGAGACTGATGTTAGGTATGTGTTGTGACTGATGTTAGGACTGTGTTGAGACTGATGTTAGAACTGTGTTGTGACTGATGTTAGGACCGTGTTGTGACTGATGTTAGGACTGTGTTGAGACTGATGTCAGGACTGTGTTGAGACTGATGTTAGGACTGTGTTGTGACTGATGTTAGAACTGTGTTGTGACTGATGTTAGGACTGTGTTGAGACTGATGTTAGGACTGTGTTGTGACTGATGTTAGAACTGTGTTGTGACTGATGTTAGGACTGTGTTGTGACTGATGTTAGGACTGTGTTGAGACTGATGTTAGGACTGTATTGTGACTGATGTTAGGACTGTGTTGAGACTGATGTTAGGACTGTGTTGTGACTGATGTTAGGACTGTGTTGTGACTGATGTTAGGACTGTGTTGAGACTGATGTTAGGACTGTGTTGTGACTGATGTTAGGACTGTGTTGTGACTGATGTTAGGACTGTGTTGTTATATCAAAGGTATGTGACCATGGGAAAACATCGTTTATTGTGCTCAGAGCTGAAGCATTCTAACAGTAACTCATATAACCTGTGTGATTGGTTCCTCTGGGTTCCAGGCAGTCCAATTGGAGATCTGATGGTGCATGACGCTGATGACATCAACACACCCAACGCACTGCTCTCCTATTCACTGGTGTCCCAAACCCCTTCATCCGTCTTTACCATCGATGGCATCAGCGGCCGCATCCAGGCCAAGCAGATGCTCCAACGCAGAGACGCAACAGAGTACCACCTCACTGTCAGAGTAAACGACCCAGGTACATGCACGCACACACACAGGCACGCACACACACACACTTGACCTTGGCCTAAAAGTTTGAACAGCATAGACACGTGTTTGCTTCCATGGGCCCTCACATACTGTTTTGTGTCTGTCAGGTTTCAGCACAGAATGTAAGGTCCTCATCAAGGTCATCGACATCAACAATGAGCTCCCCATCTTCGAGATGAATGACGTGAGACATACCTGAGACACACACCTGAGACACACACCTGAGACACACACCTGAGACATACCTGAGACACACACCTGAGACACACCTGAGACACACACCTGAGACATACCTGAGACACACACCTGAGACATACCTGAGACACACACCTGAGACATACCTGAGACACACACCTGAGACATACCTGAGACACACACCTGAGACATACCTGAGACATACCTGAGACATACCTGAGACACACACATGAGACATACCTGAGACACACACCTGAGACATACCTGAGACACACACCTGAGACATACCTGAGACATACCTGAGACATACCTGAGACATACCTGAGACACACACCTGAGACATACCTGAGACACACACCTGAGACATACCTGAGACACACACCTGAGACATACCTGAGACATACCTGAGACACACACCTGAGACATACCTGAGACACACACCTGAGACATACCTGAGACACACACCTGAGACACACACCTGAGACATACCTGAGACATACCTGAGACATACCTGAGACATACCTGAGACACACACCTGAGACATACCTGAGACATACCTGAGACATACCTGAGACACACACCTGAGACATACCTGAGACATACCTGAGACACACACCTGAGACATACCTGAGACACACACCTGAGACACACACCTGAGACATACCTGAGACATACCTGAGACATACCTGAGACACACACCTGAGACATACCTGAGACACACACCTGAGACATACCTGAGACACATACCTGAGACATACCTGAGACACACACCTGAGACATACCTGAGACATACCTGAGGCACACACCTGAGACATACCTGAGACAACTGAGTTTCATAGATGCTTTAGTTGGTATGTGTTGTTGACCTGTGACCTTTAATACTCTCTCTCTCTCTCTCTCTCTCTCTCTCTCTCTCTCTCTCTCTCTCTCTCTCTCTCTCTCTCTCTCTCTCTCTCTCTCTCTCTCTCTCTTTCATTCATTCATTCATTCACTCATTCATTCATTCACTCACTCACTCACTCACTCACTCACTCACTCACTCACTATCTCTGTCTCTCTCTCATTCACTCTCTCTCTCTGTGTGTGTGTCTCTCTCTCTCTCTCTCTCTCTCTCTCTCTCTCTCTCTCTCTCTCTCTCTCTCTCTCTCTCTCTCTCTCTCTCTCTCTCTCTCTCTCTCTCTCTCTCTCTCTCTCTCTCTCTGTCTCTGTCTTTTGCTGTTGCTTTGTAGTATGGTAGTCACAACCTGTCTGAAGACACAGCTGTAGGCCACACCCTCCTGACGGTAAAAGCCACAGACGCTGACGACCCTGGAACAGGAAGCTCCCGCATCGAGTTCCACATAACCGCGGGCAACAAAGATGGAGTTTTCGCCATGGAGACAGACGACAATGGGGAGGGCAGGCTTGTTGTTGCCAAGGTAACTTCATACTGGAAGACACCTATGGAAGGTTAGATTTTGATAGGTGATGATAAAGATGGTAAACTGATCCTAGATCTATGGTTGTATTGATTATTAAGGGAAACTTCCACCAGCAGCCTGAAACAAACCCACACAAACGCTTCCATTTTGCTCCATAATGCTCACAGATCTCGCTCTCCCTTCCTCCCCATATGCCTCCCTCCCTCCCCCTCTCGCTCCCCCTCTCTCTTTCCTTCCTCCCTCTCTCTTTCCTTCCTCCACCCTCCCTTCCTCCCCCCTCTCTCTCCCTTCCTCCCCCATCTGCCTCCCTCCCCCCCTCTCCCCTCTCTTTCCTTCCTCCCCATCTGGCTCCCTCCCTCCCCCCTCTCCCTCCCCCTCTCCCTCCCCCTCTCTCTTTCCTTCCTCCCCTATCTGCCTCCCTCCCTCCCCCTCTCTCTCTCTTTCCTTCCTCCACCCTCCCTTCCTCCCCGTCCCTCTTCCTCCCTCCCCCTCCCTGTTCCTCCCTCCCCCCTCTCTCTCCAGCCTCTGAACTATGAGGCTGCTTCTTCCTATATGCTACAGATTGATGCTCGTAACCCAGAACCCCTGGTGAAGGGTCTGGAGTACGGCGCTGAGTCCTCCGCCGTCGTCTCGTTGGCGATCAGTGACGTTGATGAGGCTCCAGTGTTTGCCATGGACATTCTGGATGTCGCGGTGCCAGAGGACACTAAGGCGGGAGCTACGCTGCTCAAAATAAACGCCAAGGACCCAGAGGGCAAAGAGATACTGTAATCACATGATGAGAGGGACTGATGGTGTGTGTGTGTGTGTGTGTTATGGCTCTGACAGTGTGTGTTTTGTGCTCTAACTGTGTGTGTGTGTGTGTGTGTGCATTGTAGGTTCAAGATGGAGGGAGACACTAAGGGTTGGTTGGAGATTGATCCTGCTACTGGAGAGATAAAGATAAAGAATAAAGCCGTGCTGGACAGAGAGACGGTGGAGGCCTTCCACTTTACTGTTGTCGCCTTCGAGAAAGGTGTAGAACACACATATGTATATTTCAGATACTTTTTTGACCCACACACTCAGTTTGAGTCCAAGTTAGAGAATATCCATAATGAATAATATCTCTCCCCCTCTCTACCCCCAGCCAATCCAGAGCTGTCCTCAGAGCGCGAGGTGTCTGTGAGGCTGCTGGATGTGAATGACAATGTCCCCAAGCTGACAGAGAACCAGGCTTTCATCTGTGTGAAGAAGCCCCAGCCTATTGTCCTGACGGCCCTGGACGCAGACGCAGACCCCTTCGGAGCACCTTTCACATTCAGCCTGGCCCAGGGCAAGAAGTCCCCCAACTGGGACCTAAGCACTGTGGATGGTACACATTTGTTAGACAAGACTACATCTCCTAGAGATCCTGTCTAGTAATGTCCTCCCGTGCTGATGTGGGATTGTGTCTCTTCCCTTGGTTTCCTGTAGGTACATCTGCTAAACTGACCCTGAAGAAATCTCCCAGCGAGGACAAAACATTCCTAATCCCCATCAACATCAAAGACAACGCTGGCATGGGCATCACACAGAAGTTTGAGGGTGAGTGGTTACACCCAGGTGTGTGTAATAGCACATATCACACACACAAGAATGTGTAGTGGGTGTCTTCTACCAATGTCTATTTGTCTCTGACGTGTGTGTTCTCCCTACAGTGCGAGTGTGTAACTGTACAGAGCTGGGATACTGTTTCACCAAGCCGGACGTTCATGCAGGCGTGTTAGGAATGCCCACCACCGTCGGAATCCTGGCTGGAACTGTCGGATTCATCGGTGAGTAACAGGCGCTGTCGTTCACTGGTGTTGTTGATGTGTACTGCACTTTAAGAGAAGAGGGAGGAATGGTACAATCGAGGAACTAAGACCTAGCTGTAACATAAAAAGTTTTGTTGTTGTTGATTGTTTTTGTTGTTATTTTTGACTAATCTCTCGTGGACAGACTAATCGAGTATCTAATGCATTTACGCAGGATTTTAGTTCTGGGTTTCCAATATAAATGTTTGACTGTTGTTGACGGGTGATGTCACTTCCTCCATAGCCCTCGTCCTGGTCATCGCTTTCCACCGTATAAAGAAGGACAACCAGAAGAAAGCCTTGCAGGGAGAAACGGATGCCATTCTCTAGAAACAGTGTTTGTTTAATTGTTATATTTACTTTGATTGGTTGTATGCATATGTTATAAATACTACCTGGTCTCACCATAATCATGCGCTCATTCAGCTCAATAACTTATTTCCCCTGTTAAT